>NW_005356635.1:1339512-1396188 GCF_000412655.1 Myotis brandtii
TCTTACCATTTGCAACAGCATGGATGGAACTGGAGAGCATTATGCTAAGTGAAATAAGCCAGTCAGAGAAAGATAAATATCACATGATCTCACTCATTTATGGAATATAATGAACAACATAAACTGATGAATAAAAACAGATCCAGAGACAGAGAAACATCAATCAGACCGTCAAACTCAGAGGGAAGGTAGGGGAGGGTGGGGGTAAGAGGGAGAGATCAACCAAAGGTCTTATATGCATGCGTATAGGCTTAACCAATGGACACAGACAATAGGGGGGGTGAGGGCATGAGTGGGGGATATGTGGGGTAATGTGGGGATAAGGGCACATATGTAATACCTTAATCAATAAAGAAATTTAAAAATTAAAAGAAAATTATGGTCAGTGGCTGTGGTATGCCCAGTAAGTCCCTAGAATAACCTATTTGGAGTAGTAGCCATTGCAGGAGTGGGAGGATGATGAAGGCAGCTTGTTGGAAGTTTGAAATTGAAACACTATTTCCTGCTGTGGAGAGGGAGGTAGGCATGTGCTTCACTTCTGACCTGGGCACTGCATACGGGACTAAATCTCATGGACCTGGAAAATACTTTAGAGAGGAACAGTGTAATGTTGTTCCCCAGCATTTGAAATAACACTTTGTGTTTCCTTATTTTTTTCTAAGGCCTTATGATTTATTTATTTAAAAAGCTTTTATGTCACTTTGGAAAGTATCTACCTATAGGTTGAGTAAGTTGATTTAACTATAGATAGGGAATGTGTTATACGGGAATCATTGCTATATTCAAGGTACTACAGCAAATGTTTTATTTTATTTTAAAAAAATATATTTTATTGACTTTTTACAGAGAAGAAGGGAGAAGGATAGAGAGTTAGAAACATTGATGAGAGAGAAACATCGACCAGCTGCCCCCTGCACATTCTCTACTGGGGATGTGCCCACAACCAAGATACATGCCCTTTACTGGAATCGAACCCGGGACCCTTCAGTCTGCAGGCTGACACTTTATCCACTGAGCCAAACCGGTCAGGGCAACAGCAAACGTTTTAAATGCTCACTCTGTACCCAGGCTTCAGGGATTAAGGAGGCTCTTCCACAATTAAGGTCACAGTCTCATGGAAGGGGAAGTGTTATACAAATAGATAAAGTATAATATATAAGTGCTATAATCAACAGCGATACAGGTTGCTCTGGACAGATGAAGAGGAGAACACCAAAGGAAATCCTAGAAGGGCTTCACAGAATAACTTCTGTGAGTCTTAAGATGGGAAACAGGGGGAGGCTTCTGGATGTAGAAAATAGTAGGAACCCTTCCAGAAAAAATAAATAATGTAAAAAAAGTCACAAAGGGAATCATAAATTGTCAGGGACAGCAAGAGCACTGCACAGCTCTGCTGCTCTGAGTGGCTTGGAGTCCATATATGCTTCTACATTCTCTCATTTGACTATGACAAGCACAGGACAGGTGACTTCTCGAACCCTGCCCACTGTACTAACTGTTGGGAACTTAGTCCAAATTCCTCCTTTATCCTCTGCTCACTAGTAACAGGTGTTGAGTCCGAGCCCCTCAGCCTGGGACTGGACCTCCTAGGATGCTGGGTCTTAGATGGAGAAGCTATGAGAAGTTGTGGGTATATACGAATGAGTCTTTATTGCAGAAGCCAGTGTCCACACAGCCATCAGACAAAAACAGTCCTTATAGCAAAGTCCATACAGGCATGCAGCCAGACACTGGCTGGTAAATACCTATCTTTCCCATAAAAGCAGCATTAGTGTCTGTACTCACAGCTATTATCTGAGCAGCCGCACGCTGCCCCTAAACTCATTGCCTCACATCGTAGTGGTATCTCAGCTCTCTGGCTCAGCAGCTTCTGCTGCCCAGCTGCTCTCTCCTATCCAGCACACTGGCTGGTTAACATGGTGACTATATCTTAGCTCTCTATGAGCTCTTAGCATTACATTGTAGCAGTACCAGCTCTCAGCTCTGTCTGAGCTCTCTAGCCTCTCCTGCACACATAGGAGCTACCTACATCCTCTGTGCCTACCGCTTCTGCTTTTCTGAGCTCTCTCTAGCCTCTACTCAGCTGTTCTCTCTCTCAGACTCCTGGTCAGTAACCTGTATATTACTCCAGAGACAAAGAAGGCTAGTTGCCAACAGTGCCATCAATCTTATGGGTTACAGAAGGGCACAGTGTACCCTGGGACCACTGTGGCTTTGCAGCTGTTCATGGTATTTTGGCCTTGGGCATCCCAATTAAGCTCATACTCAGAGTGGCCTTGGCCATTCTGGATTATTGACAACAAGGCCTCTGTGCTCCTATTGGCCTTGAGTATTCGGGGACCCTGGCAAGGTTCCCACATGAATTTAGGGAATTTTTATGGCTGGATAGTGTAAAGTGAGAGGTGTGGGAAGAAATATATGACTCATAGGTGTGGGTAAAAAATGGTTGGGGAGGGTCTTATGTATCCTGGAAGAAAGTTTAAATGTTATACTGAAGATGATGAGAAGCCACCAAACAATTTCAAGTTGGGAAGTACATGACTTGATTTGCATGTTGGAAGATCTTTCTAGAGGCTCTGTGGAGGACGGGTTAAGAAGGAGGACACTTGTGGAACAGAGATCAGTTGGAAAGCTATTGCACTATTTTACACATGAAATCCTGAGATTACAAAGCAAGACTGCAACCATGGGAATGTATAGAAAGCCATAAATACAAAAGCATTTCTACAGGTAGGACTCATAGGGCTTGATTACTTATTGAATCTACATGAAGAGGATATATGTGAAATGAAGTGAGAAATTATTTTCTTCTTTGCATAACTGGCTGAATGTTGGTACTATTAAAGAGAGGTAGGTTGGGAGTAAAAATGAAGAGACAAATTTGTAGACAAAAGCAAGGATTTGGGTATGTTGAGTCAAAGCTTCCTAGAGTACTATGAACTAAACTATGCCCTGCCACCCTTCCAATTTATATGTGAGGCTCTAACTCCCAACATATGGTATTTAGAGATGGGCCTTTGGGCAATAATTGTTGTGAAGGTGCGGCCCTCATGATGGGATTAGTGTCCTTATAAGAAGAAACACCAGAAAGCTTTCTATCTTTCTGTCATGTGAGAACACAGTAAGAAGGTAGCTCTTTGCAAGCCAGGAAGAGAGCTCTCACCAGAACCCAACCATGCTGGCCACATGGTCTTGGACTTCTAACCTTTAGAACTGTGAGGAAATAAATTTCTATTGTTTAAGCCATCTAGTTTATGGTATTTTGTTATGGCAACTTAAGCTGACTAATACATAGAAGTATTCAGGAAGTTAGATAACACAGATCTGGCGCTCAGGAGACAGAGTGAGGTGAGGTAATTGATTTGGGAATTATATATACTAGAGTCTGAGTGCATGAATTCGTGCACCAGTGGGGTCCCTCTGCCTGGCCTGAGGGATCAGGCCAAAACCAGCTCTCTCACATCCCCCAAGGGGTTCTGGATTGTGAGGGGGCGCAGACCAGGCTGAGGGATCCCACTAGTGCACAATCAGGGCCAGGGAGGGATGCGAGAGGTTGGCCAGCAGGGGAGGGACCGCGGGAGGGCTCTAGGGCATGTCCGGCCCATCTCATTCAGTCCCGATTGGCCAGACCCCAGCAGCAAGCTAACCTACTGGTCTGAACGTCTGCCCCCTAGTGGTCAATGTACATCATAGCAAGCGGTAGAGCGGCCTTAGCATATCATTAGCATATTACGCTTTGATTGGTTGAACGGATGACTGGATGACCAGACATTTAGCATATTAAGCTTTTATTATATAAGATATATATAGTGAGGACTGACTATAAAACCTTGTCTGGTAGGAGATATTTTGTCTGCATGTCTAATATAAAAATGCCTAATATGAAAGTAACACTAATCTGGAAAATACCAAATGCACATAGTTCATTTTATTTTTAAAATTAGGGCATTTCAAAATTTAAAGTATTTACACTTAAAGGTAAAACATCTGTGCAATTATTACAATTTATTTCACTAAATCAGAACTAACAGTATATTGTCTATACTTTTATACCATGTAACAGTGAAGAAATCAACAAAAAACAATGAAAACACTGTGGATCAAATGTCTCCAATATTAACTTGTACTTTATAGTAGGTATAAAAATGAGTGTAAATATTGCTTGGATAATTGGTTAAACAGACACAGGCTCCACTGCTGGAGTAATAGACACAAATTCAAAACTGGCAGGTATGAAGAAATGGGATTTTGCAGAATTTTTTTTATTTTGCACTTGCAAAATAAAACTTATGTCACACATACTAAAGACTTATATTACACCTTTTCTAATAAACTCATGTGAAATATTAACATGTAGCATTTAAAATAATAAATATACATATTATTTACAGTAATTGGAAATGTTAGAGATATAAACTTTTATGTAAAATAATTCAGAATAAAACATCTTAACTTTAGATTGTTATCTTCAAATACTCTCTTTCTTTCCTATTTGACCTTTTAGCTCTGGAAGAGTTACACGGGATGCAGATGTGGGTATAGAGTTGAGAATGTGTTCAGTCACTTGTTTCTGCGATAGTCATCTTCTGTACCATGTCAGACAGATTTTCAGACTCCAGGTCTTCTTTGCTATTATCAGAATTTTCCGATGAGATGTAACAACCAGAGTCCCGTGGACAATCATCTAGCTGTGACTTATTTAAGGAGATGTCTGGGCTTAAGGATCGGGGCACAGATTCATTTTCTTGCTCTTGAATAGCTGTAAATGGAAAAGAGGGCAGCAGTTACGCAGATCTAAGAAAAGTTTTATTCATGTACTCATTCATCTTTGAGCTATTTTAACTGTTCCAACCTGGACTTCATTACAATGGGAACTTCTGTAAGTAAATGATATGTTTGTTTATTATAAAAAAGGTATTTACACTCAAATATTCAAGCCACTGTTTTCTTAGAAGACAAAGTGAGCAAACCACTGTTGCTCTCCTGCAATGTCATGGAATTCTTGTGAACTGCCTGCATAAGCAAAGATCAATATGGACTCGCATTTTACATTAATGTTGCCAAAGAAAGCAGATTGTATCCACAGTGTGACTGATTCCTTGTCCAAATACTCCTTAAAGTAACATTAGAAAAAGTCATTTGTAAAGTTTAAATGTAGAGTCCACATTAATAATGATCTTCGTGAGCGATTTTGAATCATGATAATGCGGATTAATGAATAAAAGATCACTATGGACAATAAAGTGGGACTTCAGTTACTTAGAATTTAACTCATAAAACATACAGTATTCAAAAATATTCATGGGGATGTAAAATACGGCATGGAAAATATAGTCAATGATATGATAACTATGTATGCTGCAAGATGGGTACTGGAAATATCAGGGGGATACTTTGTATAGTATATTATTATCTAACCACTATGATGTACACCTGAAACTTGTACAAAATAATATTGAATGTAATTTAAAAAATACTAATAAAAGAACAGAGTATTCAGGATTTTCCTATGTGTGCATTCATAAAAAAATAGACATAGAAATCAGGTTGCTTTAGGTAGTAAGCTACCACATCGAGTCTGCTTTATTTAGTTTGTCTTCCATATCTTTGTAGTTCTGAATAACAATTGTTTATGTTCATATTGGTAATGTGTCATCAAATCTGTATTCTAGATTCAACTGGAATTATATGTTAGGAAAAAATTAATATTAGAGATGTAACAAAAGGTATTTCTAAAGAACCTAAGTAGCCCTATAAAGATTTACTTTTTCTCAAGAATTCTTCAGCATCAGCATTCTTTCTGTTACTGTGAGGATTGTTTCTTTCCCTTTCTTGACACCAGTGAACGGGTATTTCTCTGCATTATTACAGTGAGTTCCTCACAGAGGCGATGCTCTTAGCCCACAGCATGTTCTGTTCTTCCCCTTCTAACCTCAGGGCTCCCCCATTGTCAACATTTGAGTAGCCCAAACTGGAAGAACGAAGCATACTTTTCAAGACCTCTGCCTTCAGATGCTACATACTTCCTCCCATTCTTGCCAGAAGAACTATAAATCCCACCTTCAAAATTTTTGGGAGAAGGATATTGTGTAATTTTCCTCAATAGACTCATATAATGCTAAGTAATTTATCTTTAAGAAATTCACCCTTTATTCTAGTCTACACATCTGCTTTATAAATGCATTTTTTTAGGCTATATATATCTTGCTGACATTAGCTTATGGTTCACTGTGTATCCACTTGTTATCAACCTCCATTGTGAGAGAGAATTGAGCCCTGGCACCCTAAGGCAGCCTTATATGTAATGGGTAAACTTCTCTTCAATGTATCTAGAATAATACTAGTTATGTCCGATCCATGGAGGAATTGAAAAGTCACTTAAATTATTTTCAGTATTCTGTAGTTTAGATGAGGAACACAGATTGAGAAAGTCTGAAAAAATAATAAAAATCATTTCTTAACTATACTCATCTTCAAAATGAATCATAACAGTCCTTTTAACTTTTTCCTCCAAGGTTTTATTTGCAACAATGAAACCAAATTTATGTCATTTTCTGAATTTTTTCCAGGTTTGCCACAACTTTAATTACAGATTCAATTATCAGATATTTAAATCCAGTGATGTTATAGCTGGTTCTAGGTATAGGAGCTTTAATTTCAATATGCACCTATTATAATTATTTTAAAATTTTAGCTACCATGAAGCATTTTTTCTTTATTAGTCTTAACAACCTTTAAGTTTGGGAAAATCTACTTAGTCTTTATGAGACTCTGTTTCACTTTTGTTTCCAAGCCCCCTTTTTTTGTGTGTGAAAAAGCAGGTCTGAAAGTGAGACCTCATTCTCTGAGGAAGAGATGTCTTCCTGCCTCTGCTTGTCTATCTTTATTGCCACTGAAGTGGATGAGCCAGGTCTGAATTCCACGATCCGAGTGTCTCTGGAAAAGACCAGAGGAGCGAGGCCTGGTGTGAGCTTTCTGCCACATCAGCAATGATCACCATATTTAGAATGTGATCCTCTTAGAATGGTTGTGAGGCTATTTCCCTAGATTATATTAGAGCCTATCACTTCATTGCAAAATTAAAATTACTGAGTTACTTCCCTTCAGACTGACATCTACACAGGACTTGACACAATAAAAACTGCTCTCAATACCATGTTCTATTTAGGTTGATTACTGACTCTGGGGTTCTCTTAAAGATAAAACTTAGTTTAAAGTACTATGATTTCCAAAATTAGCTATTTTCCTTTAAAAATAAGTACTTAGCTTGTTATTTTACCCTCAGAAAACTTTATGTATCATCTCAAAGGGAAACAAACAAAATAAGTGAAAATCTGACTTTAACAGAGGATATGTTTTTAAAATTAGTAATAAAAATGTATTTGTTTATATTCCCATATGAGAAACGGTGTGTCACATTCTCTAAATTCTAGAAATTGGTTTATTTTAAATACAGATTATTTATTGTGGTAATCTTTTATCTGCAATTTTTATAGAAAAAGGAAATAGTTTCTCAGTATGAAAGTCATGCAGCACAGTAATTTACAGAACAGCAGTAATTTGCTAAATGATTTCCTAGTGAAATGAAAACATGACTATGCTTCCTCAAATGCTTCCCACCAGGCCTGCAATAATTTCAGGCAGGTGATCAGCTGGAGCCCCTCAACTATAACTATAAAAAGAAAAGGCAGGTCATTATATTATATTATGGAAATGAGAGCTACATAGCATTAAATTTTTGTATTGTGAGGGTCAGGGTTTTCTCTTTGGTTTTTCTTTTTTTCTTTTTTTTTTCATCCTGACACTAATGACTTTGGGATTGGCACAAACCTAGCACTGGAGCTGTGGGTGGTTTTCCCAGCAGAGGGGATGAATTCACAGTACTGCACCCACATTTCCTTTCTAAGTCATTTAGCCCCTCCATGTGACCGTGAAACAGTGTAAAGCTAACTGACCTACCTACAAATTGAAACTATAACCTTCATCAGTTTTGTCCTATGGTCCAATCATCTGAGCTAACCAGGCAAGTAACATTGGAATAAGAAACAGTTTGCTTCCAAAATTACACACTTGCCATAGGATGTCTGAGTGCATCTGTTTTATACCAAAATGTTTGTGATTTGTTAATTTATTTCTAATACTTTATTTCAGTATTTCTAATTTATGTATTCTGTTATAAACATTATGTAAACACATAGACATATGCATATAATTTACAAATGAAAGAATTAAAGTTTTAGATATATTTCCTCTATCCTCCTCAGATCATCTACAATGTTTTATATTCTATCTATAATAATAAAAGCATAATATGCTAATTAGACCAGATGACCTTCCAGATGAAGCCGGGGCTGCAAGGGAAGCCCAGGTCCTTGGTGCCTGCTGGCGGCCGGAGGGAAGCCTGGGTGCCAGAGGGAAGCCACTGCCAGCAGCCGGAGGAAGGAAGGCCTACTCTTGCACGAATTTTGTGCATTGGGCCTCTAGTTTTAATAAAAATTAAAATGATACATTTTTACTATAAAGCCCCTGAATGGTTTTCAAACATTCTAAAGGCTACACATTTTCAAATCTGAGTATATTGGAAATTATTAAATAATTTGAAAAAGATGTCCTTTTTGCTTTCAACTAACAGCAGGTATAATAGGAAGTCAGGAAAACATCCCCAAACTGTTCTGTACTCTATGTAATAAAAAGGAAAACATAATTATAAGAAAAAAATATTTAGATAATATTTTGTCATGAGGTACTAATTTGAATATTAAAATATTTTATCCTCATCAATATTTTAAGATAGTCATCAATGACGATACAAAGTGGCATGGTGATTAAAACAAATGACAGCTAATACAATTATTCATGAAATAATTATATCGGAGTTGTGACACTTAATTAAGTATAGGCATCTCAATTATACTAGAAGTGAAGAAAGCTTTGAGGAAATCAAACTAGGTCCTAATTATGGTAAAAAGTTTTCAAACCTTAAGGAAAGAAATCTGTCCAATATTCACATCGAGAAAGTTAAGGATTCACTAAAAATGTAATTTTTGTTTGACTTTCCAGGTTTCTTATTCAAATATTCTAGATACTGACTTTACTTTGTTGTTTGCCTTAGGTCTGAAGCCTCTAGTTCTTTGGGGCAAGTACTATGAAATAACGTGATCTAGAGAACATAGGAAGATGCCTGGCCAACAAAAGTACCCAATAAACATTTTTTTAAATAAAAAGAATGTGATTTTTAGATTAATTAAAGGAAATATGAACTAAAGAAGATCAAATAAGGAATTTTGTTGAACTCAGCTCTGAATTCTCTCTCCTGGTGCCATCTCTATAGAGGAAAACAGGGATATGCATCTTAGGGTGGCTCCAAACCTCAACCTCATGTTGTAGTCACACTTGAGTCATTCACACCGAAACTCAGTCATTCTCCAGGTAACTATAGCTGTGTTTATCTGTCCAGGGGTGGTGGTGTCCAGGGAGGAATATTCAGTAGACAATATGGCACAACTCTTAGTAATTTCAATTTCATCTTAAGCACATCCTTAAATCACTTAAACACTTTAATTTTTTAATTATAATGAATATTTGGTATTCATTTCATTTGAATATTAACATGCCCTTTGAAAAATCAAGAACAAATGAAAAACAGGAACCCCTTTATGGACAACCAACCAGTTTCTGTTGTTTTCCTGAAGCTATGAGAGAATATGGAGCTGAAGTGACTCTCCTTTTGTTCGCACATATTTCTTTTTAGCCCAGCATCATAGTCTACCCTCTATCGACATGTGTGCAGAAAAGGAAATGTTTTCACTCACACCCACAGCAGCCTCCACTTGCACTGTGCTGACTGCTTCAGTAAGAACCTAGAGGGACGCTCACTCAAGGTCACAATCACTGGGCACCAACTCGGGCGGCACCACTCGGCTGCCACAGGGCCCAGCCATGCACACCCATATTGGACTGATTATTTTGATAATGATCAAGTAATTTTAAAAACTATAATTTTATATTGCTTAATTAGGGACCTTGGGAAATCAAGTTTATATTTCTTATAGGTTAAATTAATCCTACTTACTTGATATGGTAAAAATTAACCTAATTTCTTTGTTTTAAAAGTTATTATTATTTCACACAAACATGAATGTCCTGCATATTTCTGATCCAGAAATCACTTTTACAATTCAATATGCTTTAAACATTTTTTTATGTCAGTATGCATTTTATTCTCTTAACATCTTCATACTGCTTTGTTTGTATATATCCTAATTTATTTAAAAGAATTAATGATGGAAGTTTATTTTAGTTTTAAACTAAAACTACTAGTAGTTTAATTAGTATTTTATGTATTTGTATGTTGAAGTTAAATTAACCAAACAAACTCCTAGAACTGAATTCCTGGGTATAAAATAAAAGTATGCACATTTTAAACTTTGATAGGTTTTACATTATTGCCCTCTAGAAAGTACTCATTTACATTTTATCATGGACACATGCACACATGGTTAACACATGCATAAAACAAATCTTGACAATGCACACCAACTCTTTCCTGCCTGTTACAAAAACTTTTATGTATGCTGTGGGGTTGTGGGGGACTTTAAGTATTATAACCAAAAAAAGTTTTGCTTACTATTTGAAAATCTCTTTACTCCTGCACTCAACATTTATTAATTCTACAGGCATTGTTAACAATCCTCTTAATGCAAGCACAGAATTGGGGACATCGGGAAGGCACATGGTAACAGAGGATTCAGTCTTGTTTGGCCAGGGTAATCATCACAAAGCCATGCCCAGCACACAATCACAGTGCAATCTAACAAGAACAGGAGTGCCCTGCACGCACAGGCAGTACAAGTTTCCTAGGTGACTGACATGAAATCCTATGAACTCCCTTCTCTCAGAATTGTTCTCTGGTAGAAGAGTATAAATGTTTATATTTCATTTGACTGATTTGTGTTTATTGTATTACATAAAACATGGCATCTATTATAAATTATAAATTAAATCTTAGGAATAAACCCCCTCCCCAAATCTGAAGAAATTAAATTGTCAAAATTAATATAAGGCCAAATAGCTATGACTAGAAACAAATATGAAAGGCATATTTATAAACACAGAATAGGAAAATGCCTACATGCCTCCTCTACTCTGTATATATGGATGGTTAGCATATCTTATTTTTTTAAGTTGTATGTATGTTTCTTGACTCTAGATTGAAATCATATGGCAAGAGGGTTGGAAACACCAGGTACACATGTCAGGGGCTAGAGCACCAGCCTGCCCTGGCACGCTATCAGGCCAACTGCTGGACTGCTCCTTGGCATAACTACAAGTCTCCCCTGCTGGCAGCTCATGTTCCAGGCTCCTGGCTGGGCCTTGCCATTTGCCCTGCATCATTTTGGGCAGGTAGGCAGACAGGAAGGCACAACTGGGGATAGTTGAGCAATGAGGGCTGCTGTGACCACAGCTGGTGCCAACAGCCTGTCACACAATCCACCCTTCCCCCTTCCTCCTCACTGAGCACTACAAATAAAGTTTGCAGGTATCTACAATATACACAGATGCTGATACAGTTTGTTTATTCAGTTACTAAGTTGTTGTTTTTTATTTTAAAATTTAATTATCCCTGTGCTAAAGGGAAGACAAGATATTTCCATCACCCATTTCCCCCCAGGACAACAGTACACATTCTCATAGACACACTTTTAAGACACATCAAAGTGTTTCTAAATGTGGGAAAATAATAAGTTCAGAATAAAGAGAAAATATTTACTATTAACAACAATTAACTTATTTTAAAGAGACATTTCTCAGCAAGGCAAAGGGGTCTTGAAGGTTGTGTTTAGGGAACAATGCACACAAAACACTCACACACATATATTCTTTACTCTTTTTTTTACTTTCTGGGAATATTTATTCTAAGTAAACAGACCATTTTAAAATTCAGATGATGAATAGAGAAACCCTAATGTGCACAAAATAAACAGATTCTGCTCTTTTGCTCCTTTAAGAGCTGTCTCACCCCGATTTTTCTTCTTCTTCTAACCTGATCTGGATTCCCAGCTGAGAGCCAGTGACCTGATCTGCTCAGTTCTAATGCAGCACAGGAGTGAGTTCAGAATATCCCTGTGCTAGTCTTGCCGGAACTGCAGAGCCCCAAATTGTTCTCCTCCAGAGGTAACCCTGTGATCAGCTCTAGCACCACTTGCCAGCCCTTCCATCAGCCTGATGGAGAAGCATCTCTACCTCCTGTCAAGCAGTAATCTACAAAGTTTAATTTTCTTTACATCTTCAAAGTCAAAGAGGGCACAATGCTATCTCTTTTGGCCTAAAGAGAAAAGGAAAAGTGCTTGCTTTAAGTCTTTGTTTTCTGTTTTTGTTCCTGACCCAACCCCCATTCTCTTGGTTTCTCTAGATATGTTAAAGGCTCACATGCAACTGTGGTCTTTCTACATTATCTCAAAGTTTTTATTCTTGTCCTCAAAATAGGTGCCCACTCTGCTCAGTTTTTATATTGAATGGTTAGCAAAGCAAAACATTCCAATTCCCAACCTAAGAAAGAACGAAGCTCTAAACTAGAAATTTGTTGACGTTCCCAAACTGACATTATTCAATGATCAGAATAAAATACATACATAAAATCCTGGCAAATTTGCATACCCCATTCTTCCACACACATACAAAAAGCTAACTATTTTTAACCTGTGACATGTATTTGTCTTAGTTTTATTAAAACCATATATTCAAGGTCTTTATCACTGAAGGTACATGAAGGTTGTGCATTTAATCTATAGCATGGTTGTAGGAGATATGATTCACAGAGTAGAGAATAGATAAAAATAAGCATATAGCAGCATGGTGCCGAATCATCAGAACTCAACATCTTATCAACAAATAGAAGTCATTCTTCTTTATTTCTTGAGCAAAGAAGTTTCATGTAAGATAAATAGCTTTCAGTCAGTATAGCCTAATATGCAATATGCATCTTTTTGACATGTATATTCTAATAGTACTTTTGACCGTAAGATTAAAATAAGAAAAATCCCTGTGCTGTGTGTTTACAACAAACACTCGTTGAATCTGCATTTTTTCCATTTTTCATCTCCCAGAATTGGGCTCAGTGTATGTATGTTTGTACATTACTGGCTATTATTAAATGATCAACTTCTAGTGACCTTCAAGTACCATTTTCCAAAGTTTTACAAGGGAAATAATTTGGAGGATTTGTACTTTTTTATAGCAAACATTGCATTTCACATCATGCTTTGGAGATATTGTGCTTTGTTTTCAGAGTTCAGGGTATAGCAGTATGTGTTTCTAATATCTGGATTTAGTAGATGGGTTCTAGATACATGACCTTGAGAAAGACACCTACTCTAGTTTTACTTCCTTCATGTTACAAAGGAAGAATTTGGGTAAGATAAATCATTATACGTTTTTTGTTGTTAACAGAGAAAGTAGATGGGTGATAAGGGAGTGGGAATGAAAAATTGGAAGTGGACACTGCAAGTGGCCCAAGCCTTTGGTACTGGGCTGATCTTCCCTCTGTGGGTCCTCGCGGAAAACTGCTCTACAGCTGAAAGCCGGCTAATTGGGGGCTCTAAGGCCCCTTCTATTCACAAATCTTGTTGCAGTGCAACCACAGCAGCTCCCACCTTTCAGGGAGTCAGGCTGTTATAAGGTTTCCATTCTCATTTAAATACTAGCTTCCACTTTTTGAGATAGAAAACTGAACTTAAGCTGCTGAAAAAATTGGAAAGTAGTAGTAATTTTAAGTTTTTAAATATTCGTTGTTGTTTTCATATTTATCAATTTGCCTATGTGGAAGGAAAAATGTGGGTTTTTATAGCATACTGCCTTTGATTGAAACCCTAGCTCTGCTACTTATCTAGCTGTCCGGCCTCTTTGAAGTTCATCTCTGAAATATTTTCTTATCTGCAAAATTGGCAAAATACCTACATGCATGGCATTGTAGAAGAAAAGCAATTTTGTGCAAGTGTCCAAAAAATACTGTCTTCTCCTTCCCTCTACTTCAATGTCAAATTAGTTTGAAGAGTATTGACAATGATACTGAACATTATCAATTACAAAAAATCTACAGAATCTGTTTCTTAGCCTAACATTGAGTATTGACAATGATACTGAACAAAAAATCTACAGAATCTGTTTCTTAGCCTAACATTGCTTACAGAGGAGACATATTTTAAAATGACAAGATGTGACAAAAAACTGCCTCATTTACATGAAAGATACTACTACATCAATTGAAGCTGATCAGTTCTGTTTGGGCTTGGACTGTTGAGTACACTGGCTACTTAAGTTTGATCTTTGTCTGCTCCTGTGACCCTATCCCCTCTCTTTGCATCTCCTAGCTTCCACAACTTCAAAGAATGCACATAAGCACATAGGCCTAAGGGTGAAATCAATTCTGCAGGTTTCAAATTAGTCATGCATATGAAAGCTTTTTGAAAAGGATGAAGATCTATGCAAACTCAAGACAGCAAGTAAAAAAAAAGGTACAATTTCTTAAAAAAATGAATTCATTCTAGATAACAGGCCAGTATTTATAAATACGTGCTGTGCAAATATGCCCATTTGGGGGGATATAAGAGAGAGGATGTAGGGAAGCCCACGAAGGGACAGCCAGGAGGCCTGGGTCCTAAGCGCGCACCTTTCCTCCTTACTCTGGGCTGTTATTTGTAGTGTTAGAAAGTATAGCACCGCATCACAAACACTGGTCCTAGTTTTCCAATTTGCTAGGTATGTGAGCTTGGACAAGTTCCTTAGCTTCTCAATTTCTCATTGTAAAATGGGGGCAGTACTATCTTACTCACAGAGTTATGGAGAACATTGCAGAAGGCAATAAATGTGAAGAACCTGGCTCAAAATTGTACTCAGAACATGTCAAAAAAGTAGTTAATGCTTATTATTATTATTACTTTTGCAAGAGAAGATTGGATTAGATGATCTAAGTTATTCTTCATCTTTAAAATTAGGTACTTCTTTCCTTTTTTCTAACAAAATATTCCTTGCAGAGCTTGGCATGTTCTGAACTCAGGGTTCTGGGAGCCTGACCAGATTTAGTAAGAAGAGTGTTCAGACTGAGCAATTGTAAAAGCAAAAGCTAACCTATCTCTACAAACCCAGTTGGTATAGCCAGTATTCTGGCACAAGTAAATCTGCATATATTCCTCCATCTTCAGTTTATACTCACAAACACCCAGAGCCATCTCAGATAATACCATGGAGTGCTGAATATTTTTGCAAGCTATTTTAACATGTTGAAAGAACAGTATAAACACATACAAGATGCGACTATATGGTAATAAAATGAATCTTGTGTGGCATGAAGGTTCCTTAGTTTGGAGCCAAGCTCTGGGCTGTTCTGCAGGAGCCACTTATGACATTTCTCACTAATGGCTCATGCTGCCACTAAATGTTTGCCTCTATCTGCTCCTGCCTTTGGGAATGCAGACATGCACTTGCATGTAAATTAATAACTGCAGAATCTAAATAAGGGACCCAAAAAAGACCTTTCATTTTCTGAGTCCAAAAGGAAAAAAAAAAGACCTCTTTCTAATTATATATTTGATCAGAGTTGTTGTTTACAAATGTATAAGAATACACTTATTTTATGGGAAAGAATGCTTTATATGATTCTCGGCAAATTAAATTGGGACTTTGTTTTTAATGATTTCACTATTTACATTAAACTGTTATTATCAGCTAGGGAGAAAACTAGGTGTGCAAACTTACTTTCTTCATCAAGGAGATTTTCAGCAGCTGATAGTAACCTCTTCCTGTCTTCTGGGTTTTTAATGTTTAATTCAATGAGATGACTCTCTTTTATATCCTTTAAATCTTCTAGGGTCTCATAACCATTGAGCAAAAGTGTTGATGAGTATTCCTGTGTGGGAGAAAAATTATGTATAATATGAGCTAGTTGGATTTAAATACTTTTAATTCTCTGTAGATTTATAGAAAGTGTAGAAATGCTTATGAAAGCCAATAAGACTTTTGCTTATCTTTATTTTACTTGTACTAGTTTTCCACATATAAACTCTAGGGCATTTAAAAGAGTTGGAGGTATAATTCTGACATTCTGGAAGGACAAACATAGAGAAGAAATAATTACCTTAAGCTATACAATGCTAGATAATGGATCAATTAAATAGCTGGATCATTCATCCTATTTGGCACTTTTTCACTTCTCAAATTGCTAAATTGACAAAACTAGAGTGCCTTAAGTTTATAAACAAAGTGCTTTTTTAAAAAAATGTATTTTATTGATTTTTTACAGAGAGGAAGGGAGAGGGATAGAGAGTTAGAAACATTGATGAGAGAGAAACATCGATCAGCTGCCTCCTGCACACCCCCTTACTGGGGATGTGCCTGCAACCAAGGTACATGCCCTTGACCGGAATCGAACCTGAGACCCTTCAGTCCACAGGCTAATGCTCTATCCACTGAGCAAAACCGGTTAGGGCAACAAAGTGCTTTTAATAGAGTATATTATAGTAATATTTTTGAATCTACATCTCTTATTTGCTTGATTGCAAAAACAGCTACCCTCATTAATTTCTTGGGGTAGGGTAAAAAATAAATTTGAAATAGATGCAATTTAAAAGTGGACTTAGGCCCTAGCTGGTTAGAGTGTCAGCCTGACAACTGAAGGGTCCCAGGTTCTGTTCTGGTGGGTCGGGGGCGTGAGGCCCAAGTTGCAGGCTTGATCCCCAGTGGAGGGTGTGCAGGAAACAGCTGATTCTCTCTCATCATTGATGTTTCTGTCTCTCTCTTCCTTTCCCTTCCTCTCTGAAATCAATATATATATTAAAAAGTGGACTTAGGATTTTGGTTATAAACCAAAGGAATCCAAGGCTTTCTATTTAATTAGAAGTTTTATTAAGCTTTACAAAAGTACTGTGGTTGGAAAAAGTATTGTTTCCTTTTCTCAGCACATATATCTTGTCCATCATTTGTATCAAGATATACTAGTTTAAAATTCCTGGGCTTTTGATTTCAAAGTCTGTATTTTATTTATGTAACCTCTGTTCTAACAGCATAAAAATTCAAAGTGAAGTTTAATGCTTTTCAACTTTCTCAAAAATTCCTCCCATTTTATTTGGTTATTATTTCAATATCCTTATTTAGTTATTAAAATTGAATAAGAGGAAGTATGAAAGTTTTAGGTAATCAGAAAGAGCTTATTACTAGCCCTTTAATGTTAAAAAACCCCCACAAACAAACAAATAAACAAAAAAACCCAGTAGCAATTCTTTTAAAAATATCCTAGAAGGAACACCGAATTAGGACAGAAAAAACAGAAATTCCCATTCTGATATAACCATCTAACTGAGGGTTCATGACTAAGTTATTTCACTTCCTTAGACCTTGGTTTTCTCATAGGTCATGATAAAAACAAATAGGGAAGCAGGATTCAAACTTGTACTTCTTCCAAGGAGCACCCAATTTGGGGCACCAGTAGTAATGTAGGAAGACCTAGGCAGTGTGTCTACAGACAAGATTGTAATTAGATAATTCAGGACAAACAATTAAGGAAAGTTCAATTAGCTATTGCCTTAATGAATTTCAAAAAGTATCAAAGTACTACCGTGTTAACTTTTAAAATGGATTGCAAAACAGTAAATTGAGTGAGGCTAGGTATATTGTATATACACACTATTTAACATGGTAGATATTTTGTTAATATATGAGAAAATAATTTTATTATAAATATAGACAACACAGTTTTTTTAACGCAATCATTATGCAGGCTTAAGATCACTATTTCCTAACAAATTAGTTTTAAAAGTTATATTTACTTATTTTCCTTTGACTTGCTTTTGATCTCTGCTCTAAAGAAAATACAATTTTCATTTTTTTCTTTCAAGTTTCTGGTACCGTTGTAATTAGCTAGTTGCTAATATTAGGAAAGAAGCATAAGGGAGACCAGACATTATAGGCCTGTTAATCTGGCAGCTTCACTAGGAAGCTGCAACTTCACACTCCCCAGGGAACCACTGGCCCATTTCCTTGCAGTTTATTGGGGGATGGAATTGGACAAAGCCGAAGATGAGTGCATGCACAGTGAATTGGGGTGTCACAGGGAAAGTGGCTGTCAGTCAAGCCTGGGGAACCATGAATTGACTAGAGTAGGGCAGGGCCATTGCAAACCTGCAAAAATTTGGGACTATACAATCCCCTAAACAAAAGGAGTTCATGTTCTCTCTCGGCCCTCTTGTTCCTGCTTCCTTGCATTAACCTGTGTTTCCTACATAGCCATGTGGCCATGTGGACCCCACATGTAAGGGACTGATGAACTGTATCTGGGAGCACAAACTAAGCTAGCCTGATGCTGGATTAGACTGTGTCTCAACCTAGAATGGAAACTTGGGATACTGGCTTTGATTTTAGCCCTGCTAAAAGCAAAATGGACTTCTTCTGAGGAGGCTAAAAGGCTAATTCCAATGTAACCCTGATATTTGGGGGTCGGGGGGGTTAGCAATCTGAATCCATGCCAGCAAGCTCAGTGTACATTCTTGATAACCTATAATTAAGTCACTGCCTCTTTCCCAGAAACTGGTCTTGCAGAACCTGTTAGAGAGGCCATAAAACTGTGAACAGTGCACTGCCCCGGAGGGAGGGTTATTAATGCTGGCACCAGGCCAGACCATCAGATATGGCCTGGAGACCCCCAATACCTGGGGGCGTTCTTGCAAGGCCCGTGAAAAGGACCAGAAGTATAATCCATTATTGCGGGACAAAGACCCCAGGAAGATATAAAAGAGAAGCCCCTGCATGTTACTTTCCTCAGATTTGAAAAGTTATTCCCTGAGTCCGCCGGCATAAATAAACAGTGTCACTCCTTTTCTCTAAAGCGTTGCTTGGTTTTTCTCTGATCTTCTGCAACACTTCCTTGGAAGGACAAAGCAAAATGGGATCTTGGAAACTCAGGGGTTTAATTGATCAGAAATAAAGCTTTCTACAATACCATGTCCTCCCCTGAAAGTCTCAGAAAATTCTTTTTCTGGTGATATCACAAGAAACCCATTCCCACTAGCAACCTGTAGAGATGTGGAGATCTTTACATTGATAACATCTGGATTTTTATTTTCACTCTTCATACTTTCTTTATGATTCTCCTTTAGATGTTTCCTCTGGGTCATTTATTCTCCTAGGTATTTTTTTTTTATTTTTCACTACACTTTCTCTATAGTCATTGCTGAGTACCAATAGAGTTTAGTCCAAAGGATATTATATCAAGAACCATTCTAGCATAATAAAAGTGATAAAGGAGAAATAAGAACTGTTCTTGAAAAACAGATTTTCCTTTGCTGTAAGTCATGTATTTTTTAACAATTCTGTGCAAACACTGATCTAGTCTCTTTAATTTTTCTGTCCATATGCCACAAAAATCCAAAAGGCCACATGTTTGCTAACCTGAAGGTGAATCCTCTCTAAGAATTCCTGCAGGGTCTTGGATTTTTCTCTTCCACTCCTTCGGCGTGTCTTTATTTTCCTGGGGGCTGATTCCTCTTCTGAGATGACATCCACATAAATAAATTTGAAGTTTCCTACCTTATTGTTTAACATTCCTGTCCACATCCCCATTGGTGTTTTGCAGATGATATCTATGATGTCACCTTTCTGAGGACAAAGAAATATGCAAATCAAATTTCAGAGAACTCTGGTGCTATTGTAGAAAGAATGGAATCATAGAAAATAGAAAAATGAGGGCATTATGCTAGGATGATTCCATGATAACAAATAAGTATAAGAGGAAATTTCTTTTAAAAGTTTGAGGAAGCCCAGCTGGTGTGGCTCAGTGGTTGAGCATCTACCTATGGACCAGGAGACCATGGTCAGATTCATAGTCAGGGCACATGCTCAGGTTTTGGGTTTGATCCCCAGGGTGGGGCATGCAGGAGGGAGCTGATCAATGATTCTCTCTCATATTTGATGTTTATATCTCTTTTCCCCTCTCCCTTCCTCTCTGAAATTAATAAAATATATCTTTTAAAAAAAATTTTAAGGAAACTATTTACTAGTGACAACGAAGAAAACAACATGTTGAAGAAAATATCCTACACGCATTTGATGACATGTTTTTGTGTTTGGTATCATATCAATTTGTCAACTTTTATTTGTAGAACCAAATGTAATTTGCAAAACATTTTTGCACAAATGAAGTCATTTTATGCCCACAACACACCTCTTAGGTACATATACAAGGTGTCATTGTTTCTATAAATATTACAGAAAAATAAACACAAACATTAAATAACTTTCCAACAGCTTATAGGAATTTAATGGCAGAACCAGAACTCAAGACTAAGGTGTCTGAACTAAAAAATGATGATCTTTTCACTCATCCTGTCAAAGCACTATGTATGTAGCAAAACTCAAGCTGCCATTCCTGAAGGAGCTCCCATATTAGGGAAAGGGAGAAAGAGAAATCTGTGATTCAGTTTGTGCCTCTAGTAACTGAAATACTCATCCACAGTACAAAATAAACACATCTAAATTATTGCATTCATATAACATAATGAAAGTGTTCAGAACTTTGTACATACCAAATGCATAATAAAAGTATGTATGCACTAAGGATAAATTGTTACTTAATTATTCTAGAGATGACAATTCTTAGATCAAGCTCCCCAACAAAGTTTGGGTTGAAGTATCAATGAAGCACATTGGGATAGACAAAGAAATTGGTCTTTTTCTTTATTCTCATGTGATACTATCTGGTTACATGCTGCCAGTTATTGGAAGAGCAGAAAACCCCACAGGGGTAAAAATTTGTAAAGAAAATGGATATCTATGCAAATACAGTGCCTATATTTAAGAGAATAGTTATCTCTTGAGACATAACTTTCTTTCCCAGAGAAGACATTATAGTTTCTGATAGTTTTGCCATAGTAGGGGTCTACCCCTAAATAAACAAAGCATTTAGTCGGCTACAAAGAATATTTTTTCCTGCTGCTCTGTGAATGTATATTCTAACATCTAAAACACAGATTTTATTTGTGAAGTAGAATTCAATATGATTAAAAGATCTGGGCTTTCTGATTTGTAACTGTCTGCCTCTCTGACCCTATGAGCTTTCATCTAGCTCTTTCCTGCCTTTCACTATAAGGGCATCAAATCTTAGGCTCAATGGGATCAGCTAACCAGTGCCAGAAAACCCCCAGAAGCTCTGAAGGGAGTTTCTAAGCATGGCAGCCCTCTGCTGCATCCTTCCTAGTATCTTTAAAACTTGTAAAAATTGTACATTCCAGGAAAGGTCACCAAGCAAAGACTCACTGTCATTTTGGATAAGACCCCTTTGGAAACATTAGTATTCAATTTTCAGTGGTAACTGGGATTCTTATTGTGTCTTACAAGTTTTCTGCAAGCATCACCTTGGGCAACACCAGAGGTAGTGAACTGTCACAATACTGTAGGGATGGTGAACAGCTATCCTGAATCAATATGTGTTCAGTTTATTCCCTTCTACTCCCCTCCTTTCCCCAAAACAGGAACTAAGAAATGACTAAGGGGCCAATTGCAGAGAATAATACTTTCTTCCTCCTCCAACTGAGCTTGCTCAGATTTGATACCACAGGATGGACAAAGAGAAGAGTTGTGTGCCTTGAATGTTAAATGATAATATCAATACTTCATAATTTATAAATATTGGTTAACATTGGCTTGGTGCTGACAATATAAAAATTCATAAATTCTGTCCTTTTAGCTATATAGCGCTTTGTGTTACTAAAAGGAATAATTTGACATCTATAAAATATTTTAGCACTAAACCTTCTTCTATTTGTGCTGTTGCAACCAGCTCCTCCCCTTAAGTATAAGCAAGATAATGAAAATGATGGATTTCTCCCCTGTGATTATGTTGTGTTACATGACAGAAGGGACTATGCAGATGTAATTAATGCCCCAGACTAGTTAATTTTGTAATTATCTGGGCGTTTCTGACTTAATCTGGCAGGAGCTCTTAAAAATAGAGATGTTTGAAGCATGACTGAGTGTTTCTCCTGCAGAACTTGTTATAGAGAGGGCCGCGGCCGGCCGCCTCCAGGAGCTCAGGATGACCCGGGGTGCTTTCCAGGAAGAGAGCATGAGACTCACTCCTACAACCACAAGTAACTGAATTCTGCCCACAGCCAATGAGCTTGGAGGATGATCCGAGCTTAGGCAAGATCACATTTCCAGCTGGCACCTGATTTCAGCCCAGTGAGACCTTCAGCTGATGAACCATGCCCCAATTATGACCTTCAGAACTATGAGATAATAATACATCTGTGTTGTTTGAGGCCCCAAAGTTTGTGGTAATCTGTTACACAGTAATAGAAAATGAATACAGAGGATAAGAGTAAGAAGAGGGAATTCAGGAGGGAATTTCATTGGTAGGAAGATGTTTGGTTACTCAGAGTAACCAGTTTAAGTACTGAAGTTGCCCCAGACAAGTCTGGTTCCCAAGGCCTTTGCTCTGCTGGACTCTTGCCTAATATCTTCACTTTTTCTCCCTCTCCTTTGCTTTATTATTTTCACTTCAGGAATGATCAGGCAGAGCTGGGCACCTGCTTTCAGGAAAATGTACACAACCCCTTCTTCTCTGATAGGCTTTGATTATGCATTATCTACATAACAGCAGCTGATGCTAATAGCCCCAAGGACTGATCCCAACTCTGCCTGGCATGTTATGTTTAAACTCTTGCCACAGCAATCTGGTCTCCAGTTCTACTGTTGGGAAGAACAGACTCACATCCCCTCCCCTCAGTTCTCACTGATTGCCCTTGAGAAACAGATCACACAACCAGCACTGGACACACCATACAGAATGCAGATGTGTGCCACACACCTTGATTTTGAGGGAGTCAGTGTCATAGGGGCTTGGCGTAAAGTCGGTGTGCACTCTGGCACGGCCACAGAATGTTCCAGAGTAGGGGCCCTCATCATCGAGTCGAAAGCTGTCCCGGTTACTTGTGCCATCTGAACAGCTTGTGATTCCACCTGAAGAAGGCAAAGCAGAGGTTAACAGTTCTCATGGAAAGTTCATAACATTCTGAACCATCACCTGGAACAACTAAGCAGGGACAATGCTGAAACATCGGATGCCATCCTCCCTCAGAGGTTCCAAGGACCCATCCTGTTTCTGCCTCCCAGTCACTCTCCATCAGCGACCTCTGTCCTCTGAGCCACTTCGGACCTTTCTCCAGCCAATCCGACCACTCTTTCCTCAACCACTAACCCAAATATCATCCGACTTGGACAGTGTTTTGAGTATGGGTACTTGTTAAAGAAGCAGATAGTGTAAACTTAACTCCCTGTACAAGCCAAATAATTAAGTTTGTACATATGGCTTTCAAAAATATTCTAAACTGGACTTTTTAAAGCTGCTCTAAATCCTTGCTCTTTGGTCTTCTTCCTTTATGACTTTGAACCTCAGGGGATTAAGAGGAAAGTGATTCTATTTTGATGTGTGTCTGGGGGCAAGGATTCTTTCCAGTGGAAGTCACTCTTAGTGTCCCCCTCTCAGTTGTCACTTCACTTTCTCCTTCAGTGGGCCATTGGGTGCTCAGTTCAATGACCGACAGCCTCAGTTTCTCAACCATAAATAACAATAATTGTGGAAACAAGGTCAAGACCCTTAGGGATGCTCCATATTGTATATGAACTGGTGTAAAAGAAGGGTAGTTTCTTCTAATTACAGAAGTAAGTTGTACGTAACAGCTAAGTGAGCCACCGCCTCCCCACACCTCCCTTCCATGACCACCCTGGGCCCTGGTTTCTCATGGTACATTCTAGTTAATAAAATTCTTCCCACATTCAGCATCACACTTCAGAATTTTAAAATTGCCAGCAGAAATGAATACTAATGATATCTGAATTTCACACATGCAAAAATATAGCCTTCAAATGTTTCTGCAGTTGCTTTTTTAACAAAATAACTGTTTAACAGCCAATAGGAAAATAGGAATAAAATTCAGGATATTTGAAACATCTGGTCTTTGCTATCTAAATTCAAATAACAGAAGCAGCTGATTTAAAAGGAAATAAAAAATAAACTGCAAAAACATTTAAAAGCCCTTACCAGATTAGAGGGATGTAAAGCAGTGTAAAGTGCCCTGCAATAGCAGCAGTTTCGAAATATTGTAGCAGGATATGTGACTGAATCCCGAGTGATTGATCTTCTTAGGAATATATCAATGTTTTAAGAAAATCCTTTTTGATCATGTGCTGATTTCTTTTTGTCACCCAATTGGTGATATTCCTACTTTTTAATATTTACATATTACTTTACTCTTTACCCACTAATGCTGGAGGGGAACTTAAATGTCAGAATTGATGTAAATGTCCTGCTTTATCCAGAATTTTTTAAGGAAAAAAATGGAAAGGAAGGAAAAAATGAGAGAAGACAGGAGAAGAGAGGAGGGACAAGGAGGAAGGGACACGGGAGAGACGAAAAAAAAGAAAGAAAGAGAGAGAGGAGAGAGAGAGAGAGAGAGAGAGAGAGAGAGAGAGAGAGAAGCAGCAAGGGAGGAGGAAAGAAGGAAAGAAGGAAAAAAGAGACAGAGAACAGGATTTTATTTATCTGAAAACTGTAAGTCATTTTAAAAATACTGACTCAATATAACACTAGTTCTCCCCAGCAAATGTTTTTATTTTAGGGATGCAGATTTAATTACCCAACATGATCTTCTGAGGCATATCCCCAAGGACACTTCTGACAACAGTGTTAAAAGTTTCAAAATAGTACATAATTCTATCTAATATATTAAGTAACATTTTAAACAATAGCAACACTTTAAATTCAACACATCATACATTTTTTTACTATTTATCTTATCAAGTAGCTGGAACCTTGTTGCTAATTTGAGAAACCAGTCCCAGAGAAGCAAGTCTGTTGTTTTTAGTTAACTTAACCCAGACCTCCCATCAGGAACTTGTTCCTGATTCTGTAGCCTTACTTGATGAGCTCCACCCACTGTAGAGACTATCCATGGAGTCGCTGGCTTTGAGGGAGAGCTTCTCTGTGTGAATCCCAATAACGGGGTCACTGTTCCGACACGGGAGGGCATCCTCTCCATCGTCCTCATCCTTCAGAAAAACATATCAGAGGTTAGGGTAGATCATTGTTTTCCCTGGAGATGCTCACTGTGCACATTGGTTTAACAAACAAGATATAGTTCAGCAGTAAAGGACTTAGGAATACATCAATGTGAAATATGAGTGTCATTAATCTTAATTTCACTTCTTGCAAAGAAATGTATAGTATTCTTTAGATAGAACATTCCTCATTATGGAATTCAACTAAAATTATAATAGTGCAATTTGTAAATCAGGATGAATATTGTATCAAGATTATTTAACCAGAAATGTTAGATTATTGACATCTATGTTCTTTCTGTTAAAGACTTTTATTTCTTTATGTATGTGCTCTTTATCCCCTATTTACCACTATTACTAATCCTTTGAGATCTGACATTAAAAGTTTAAACTCTGCATAGTTATTTCATGTCAGTTATTTGCACCCCATGAGATCACTAGATATGAATAAAACATGCACACTTCACAATTTTAAAGCAAAGTTTTACAAATCTCATACCATGCTTGCCACCTAGTCAAGTGAAAAGCAAATCTTGAATAAATTTAGAAAGACAGACAATTTCAGAATAAATTACATCTGCTTGAAAACATCTCAAATGTTTTCCATATTTAGATAGTTTGGACAAAACCGATAAATTTCTTAATATTCATCAAAATGTAATTTAATAATCCTAATTTTTGAGCATTTCTAAACATTAATAAAACTTCAGAATATACATTTGATTTACACTCAGTTTGATTCTCTGTTTTTATCCATTCATTTAACCTTTTGTTCAGTCATTCAACCCACATTTATAGAACAGTTTCTAAGTACCTGGCACTGTTTGGGGAACTAGGGATACAGTGTGAAGAAGGTAACAGGATTATTGCTCTAATGAGGTACATTTTAGTGTCAGACAGTGTGTGTGTGTGTGTGTGTGTGTGTGTGTGTGTGTGTACTGTTTGGGGGAGGCACGTGTAAACATAATAGGCAAGAAAAAATCAGAGAATAAGTGCTATAAAGGACATAAAACTGGATGATGCTAGGAGATTAGCTACTGGGCTTAGGGTTGGGGGAAGTTCAGTTAATTTAGAAGGAGTAGCCTCCAGAGACCTCCTTCATAAGATAATATATGCTCTGCATTGTTGACCTGAGTGATGAGAAGCTATAACTTATGTGAATATTTGAAGACAGTTTTTCAAGCAAAAGGAACAGCGAGATCCAAATAAATATACTCAGAATTAACTTGGGTTATGCAGGGGGAAACAACAAGAAAGGAGAGTGTGAGAATATGATCTAAGAGAAGTAGACTGGAGGCAGAGCACCACATGAGGTGGCCATGGAATTGTGCCACTCAGACCTCTTGCTGAGGTGCCCTTCTTTACTGACAGCCCAGCTGTTGCCCCTCTGTCCCACCACTGTGTTTGCATGGAGCTAGCTCCCTACCAACGACTGAAACAGTGGGATGAGTTGAGTACTGGTTGAGTCCATTCTGGTGGGATGTGAGGGCTCCTCTAATGGAGATCTATAGCTCAAGGAAAGAAAGCAGAGCTAATAAGGGAAGTTATGAGAAATGAGGAAAGCCAGAAGAATGCCTAAAAAACAACAAGGAAAGAGAATCTTTCGTATGTAATGGAATCACCACAAAGTGAAATGCATCTGAAAAGTAATGTAAGAAGAAAGAAAAGTGGCCTGGGCAGCACAGAGGTCAGCGCTGATTGTGACAACTGTCTCGGAGTCCTACTGAAGTGGGCTCAACAGGGAATGGATTAAACATGGAGATTAATGGAACGGAATTGGGAGTCCAGAAATAAACCCATATATTTAGGATCAATTGGTTTTCAACACGAGTGTCAAGAAAATAAATAAAATGGGGGAAAATTGTCTTTTTAATGAAGTGTTGGGACAACTGGATACACACATTCCAAAAAATGAAGTTAGATTCCTACCACACACCACGTAGACACATTAATGAATTATACACAAAAATTTAACAGCTACAACTAAACAACTCCTAGAAGGAAACATAGGAGTAAGTCTTTTGAAATTTAAACAATGGTTTCTGAGATACAATGCTAAAAGCACAAGTGATGAGAGAAAAAACAGATACATTGCACTATATCAAAATTGTAAACACGTGTGCTGCAAATTATACCATCAAGAAAGCAGAAATAAAATCCACAGAATGCAAGAAAATGCATGAGATTGCAAATAAGATATCTGATAAAGGACTTGTATCCAGAATATATCTTAAAATGCTTAAAAGTCCATTAAAAAGACAAGCCCATTAAAGAGTGGGCAAAAGATTTGAATGAACCTTTTTCCAAAGACAATATATAAATAGCTAATAAGCACATGAAATGATTTTTAATATTATTAGTCTTCAAGGAGGTGCAAATTAAAACCACATTGAGATTCTACTTTACACCCATTCTACTTTACTTAGAAAAGACAGAAAATGACAAGTGTTGAAAAGCATGTGAAAAAATTGGAAACCTTATACACTGCTAGTGGGACTGTAAAATGATGCAATTGCTTTGGGAAATAGTTTTCCAGTTTCTCAAAATATCAGAGTTGCCTAAGAGAATGAAAAAAAATATTTCCATGCAGAAATGAGCAAAAATCCTAAATAATAAAGAGCTAATATGCAAATGGTCATCACACCCTCATGCCATCACACTGTAATAGCTCAGACACTCAACCCTGGGGAGAGAGGTATGGGGAGCAACCAGGCACAAATGAGCTCACGAGGAAGGAATAGGGACCAACCAGGCTGTGGCCTGGGAGAGGGTCAAGCTGCCCACCCCATGGTCTCTGGCGCCAGGGGCTGAGCCTGCACCTGTGGCCCGGGAGAGGGACAAGCCACACACCCCGTGGTCCCAGGTGCCAGCGGCTGGGGCTGCGCCTGCCACCTGGGAGAGGGACAAGCTGCCCGCCTCACAGTACAGGGCGCCAGCAGTTGTGGCTGTGGCCCAGGAGAGGGACAAGCCACCCACCCCGCGGTCCCGGGCACCTGCAGCTGTGGCCTGGATGAAGGCACCTGCCCATGGTCCCCTGCGGCTGCAGCTGGCCCGGGTGAAGCTGGCCCAGGTCCTGGGTGCCTGCAGCCAGCCAGAGGGAGGGAAGCCAGGGTCCCGGATGTGGGGCGAGGCAGAGGCAGTTAGGGGCGATCAGGTCAGCAGGGGAGCAGTTAGGGATGATCAGGCTTATAGGGGCCATCAGGCAGGCAGGCAGAGGTGGTTAGGGGTGATCAGGCAGGCAGGCAGGCAAGCGGTTAGGAGCCAGAGGTCCTGGATTGTGAGACGCAGTCGAACATCCCCTGAGGGGTCCCAGATTGGAGAGGGTGCAGGCCGGGCTGAGGGACCCCAGCCCATGCATAAACTTCATGCACCGGCCTCTAGTATATTTATACATTATATTTAATAGCCAAAAAGTGAAAACAACCCAAATGTCCATCAACTGATGAAAAGATAACTTGTGACTTATCTATAAAATGGAATATTATTTGTCAATAAAAAGGAATGAAGTACTGTTTTCTATAACATAAATGGCATATGTTTCTCACATACTACACGTGTGATCTTTTTGAACTTCAGTTTTCTCTATTAAAATGGGAGTAATAATACTTTCTTCCACCTAACTTATGAGCACAATTATTGAGGAGAAATAGATGTTGAAGTCCTTCATAAAGCACAAGATTTCTATATCTAGAAGTACATGCTAAATGTTTTAAGAAAAGTTTAATAGAAAAATACAAGTGATTAACAGAGTACACTTACCTTTTCCTCAGAAAGGGCTTTGATGTACTTTTTACCCACTTTTTTCTTCATTGTCCAGGAAATGCCTCTCATTTTTTTGCCTAAACCTCCTCCATGATTTGAATTTTTATTTTTTTCTCCACTTTCATTTATAGGCTCCCCCTCAAACACCTAGTTAGAATTGTTTGCAAAAGACAAGATAATAAGCAATAAAAAGCATTTTTCTGAAATTACTATATAACACAACATAAGACAATGTGACAGTATAATAAATATATTTTATAATGTAATATACACCTCCAATCGGCCCCCCACCCCAATCGGGAGCAGGGCCCGCTGGCCAATCACCTGTGGCCTCTTGCCCCAGTTGGCCCATCCCTGATCAGGCCCTGATTGGGGCGGGCTGGCCGGCCAACTTCCCGCCATCTCCTCCTCCCAACAGGCCTGGCCTCGATCTGCCTATTGGGGTCATGCCAGCCGGACCCCACCCCTGCACGAATTCATGCACTGGGCCTCTAGTATATCTATAATTATATGTAAAAATATATTACATTGTAGTATTTACAATTATGTAAATGTTGATAGAAAATATAGCTATATACAAGTTTACCTATAAGCACATATATATAAATATATAGATGTATAAAAGGGGATATGTATAATATATATGTATAAAAGGGTATATATTATACACACATGCATGTATAGAACTAATAGAGATTTATGAAGTCATAAAAGGTGTCACTTTATTTTCATTTTTTGTCTAGAATATCCATTATTGAAATTAACATATTTTAAAATATTATAGATAGATGTATATGAGAATCTAGAAAGTATTTTGAGAAATTATATCCAATAAAGGGATCTAATTCTATATAGAAAACAAAGAATACAGATACACTAGTTCGAATGAATAATTAAGAAGTGAATAAAATCTGAAACCTATTGCTTTAAAACAAATGTATCACATGCAGTAACATAGGCAGCTTTTCTTAAGTTACATTTAAAGTGTTCATGATTTGCAAATGCGTATGAAATGGTCACCGGCCATTGGGAAGGCAGAACGAGAATTTAAGAAGAGAATTATAACTTAATGTAATAATGTTTGTTTATTAATCACCAAAAACATGGAAGGCTATGTTTAAACATATTTGTGTTTTACTATACTTTACAAAAGTGTTGTTGGCTTTATAATGTTTGTGTGTTTGCATATAAAAACATAATAAATACCTCAGTGGAATCATCTGGTTTTGATACGGAATGATTCCGAAAACGATCAAAGCTCCCGAAGCTGCTGCTGCGCTAGAAAATAGAAAATGAAGGAAAAGGAAAGGAAGTTTAGGATTTGTGACTTTCACTGATAAAAATGCAAAAATATATTATGGTTCAATAAGCATCAGTTATATACTTGAAACCAGTATAATGTTATTAACCAATAAATTCAATAAAAAGGAAAAATTATCTCTGGTATAAGGACATTGAATGTATAACTATTATTATAATTGTAGTTGTACATTTGATCAATTATCTTCATAGGTTTTATGTTATAGTGGTACACACCTTGGAGAAAATCTGTTAATTTTTTATTTTATAGTGTTAATTTTGCTCATATGAATGGCATGTATTACTAACCCACCAAACAACTAATAAATAGCAAAACAAAGAAAACATCTGAGTAGATACAACATATGCTTCATGAAGATCATATTAGTCAAAAAGCAAAATGAAAATAAGCACAAATACATTTTCCACTTCTAACTCTTGCTAAGTTTAAATTCGCTACTTGATGTCAGAAAGAGAAAGCATACACATAGACCTATAAATAAATTGAAAACAACACTTAGTTATGCACAGCCTAAGGTTTGAAATAAACCTGAATTTTCCCACATTTAACATGGAATTACAATGAGACCTTAAGTCAATTTCATTCACTGGCTGTGAGAAAAAACTCAATATGTTAATAAAAGACTTGTTCCCTTGGTTACTTTTTGTCCTGTGAAGATAAATGTTTATTCTCACGCAACTCATTCTAGGCAGGTAACTATAAATAGTTTCTGATATTCTCCTAACCATATTTACAAAAATCTTTAGTCATTGAGTAAAAAAATTGATATTTTCTCACTCTCTGTTTAATTTTGTACATTGTTTGAGAAGGTAGATATTTAATACTGTGTCCTTAGATATCCACAAATCCTAAGAACATGTTCTGTCTTAAGAACTCCATCTTATTTCAAGCTTATATTCTCAAAATAAGCTGGTGGTACCAAAACATAATCTGGTGATTAGAAAAGTTAATAATGGGAACCAGTAACCTAGAAAACTTTGTCCTTTCAGATGTCACAGCCCACTTTAGTTCAAGTGAGCATCACAGACTTTTAGTCCTTACAAGCACTCTTATACTCATCTCTCCCTAATAGTTATCTTTAAAACTCTTTGTTTCCATTTTAAATGAGCTGAAATAAAAAGATCCTGACATGTGGCAAGGGGTTAGCCCTTTTGCTGAATTGACACCCCTGTGAACGAGCCCTTCGGCTTATGGCAGGAGGAGAGGAAAAAAGGGCTGAAACTGAGAACCACACTGGAAAATACAGTCTTCTAATGCAGAGCTTACTAACCTAGAGTGACTTCCCAAAGCATTAATCACTCCAGCGTGCCTAGTAAGTGTTTCCACCAGGCTATCATTGTCCAGAGATCAGAAAAGGGAATTGATGTAATGTTGTACAGCTTATAAACTATTTCAACACAGGGAAATCTGTTACTTTTTTATATACTTGAAACATTCGTATGCATTATTGGAGCCTATGCTTAGGGTACATTTGTAGCCTACATCCAGCCTGCATCCTGCCTATTAAATATTAATGAGGGTTACAGCATGGTTTCCACCATGGATAATGGGGTTATGTGGCCCAAGAGGGTACAGAATAGGCTCACTTCAGCATTTCTCTACACTATCTTCTGCCATTAAGTAATCAATAGTCACCACCTTTTAAAATTAATCCCCCCTCATTATATCAATAAGGAGAAGCAGGTTTAGGAGTAGTGGTTTAAGAAAGCTTCAGGACTATTACTTTGGATGTGTCAGTCATCTTATTATGATTCACTCAACAGTTTTAAGTGAGAGGAGTATAATAGCAATCCATGCTAAGATATCCTTAAGAAGCAAATCTATGTATTTAAAATGACATTTTAAAAATTTTATTATTTGATAAGTCTGAAAGTTGGTGACTTTCTGAGATGGTTTCCTGATGTATAGGTTATGGTTTATAATAAAAAAGGGCTAATATCTACATTGAGTTATGGACAATGCACAAATTATCATTTCCATTCCTGTTAAGTTTCTGATGAAAAGGTGAATCATGTGGAAGCAAGTTGGCTTCATAGATAATAGTCCTTTGAAAATGAGAATGTACTGGAATATTGATAATGGTGCATGGCATAATTGTAATGGATTAGATTTAGCAAATATTATCCTGTGACAGAAGCTCCCATCAAGACAGAACTATCTATATATATCAAAGCCTAAACAACCATTAAGATGGAATGACCAGAATGACTGGAACAACCAGAATGACTGGTCACTATGATACTCACTGACCACCAGAGGGCAGATGCTCAATGCAGGAGCTGTCCCCAGCCCGCAAGCTCCAATCACCAATGGGGTCTCCTGGTCTCTCCCCCCGCCAGCAGGCCCCATGGCCTGATTGGGGCTGGGCCCCTGGGCTGGGGTGGGGAACTGGGGGTTGGTGGCAGCAGATTCGGCCTCTTTCCCAGGGGGACTGAGAGACAGCTCCCTCCTTGAGGCCTCCTGGGTCCCTCCCCCTCTCCTTCCCCCAGCCAGGAGGTGCCAATCGGCCCACTCCCCATCCACCATGGTAGCAGTTGGCCCCTCCCCTTGGTCCCTCCCTCAGGTGAGGCCAACCTTCCAGTCCCTCCCCCTGGCAGGCAGGTCCCAATCACCCAATCGGGCTGGGTCCTGGACTGGGATGGGGAACCAAGGGTGGGTGGTGGTGGACCCAGGCATTGAGAGAAGGAGGAGGGGGGAGGCAGGAAAGTGGGGAGGCAGGGAACCGTGTGATGGTGGAGCGTGGGCGGCGAGAGAAGGAGGAGGTGGGGAGGTGGAGAGGCGGGGAACCTGATTAGTCCCAATCGCAGGCCAGGCCTAGGGACCCCACCCATGCACAAATTTTGTGCACTGGCTACCAACAGAAGAGTAACAAATAGAAATGCAATTTAGATCTTAGATAGTTCTTTGTTTCTGTTGACATCAGATCATATTTAGTCTTTAAATAGACTCTATAAATCTATAGTCTTTTGTTGTCCAATTAAATATGTTTGTAGCCCTGGCCGGTGTGGCTAAGTTGGTGAGGTGTCATCCTGTGCACCAAAAGGTTACAGATTTGATTCCTGGTCAGGTCACATGCTTGGGTTTCAGGCTCAATCTCCATGCAGTAGGCAGCTGATCGATGTTCTCCTCTCACATCCATGTTTCTCTCCCTCCCCCTTCCTCTCTCTCTAAAAATCAATAAAAATATTTAAACATGTTTGTAAACTGGCACAATAGCTGTGGAGGGTAATTTGACAAACTATCAAAATTGCTTTTGTATTTGCCCCTTGACCCAGCACTTCCATTTCTAGACATCTAAACCAGAGATACACTTGTATACAAACTGACTTACACATCCACATTCATTGTAAAACTTTTATATTATCAAAAGCTGTAAAAATCAATGTTCATTGAATAATATATGGTGAAACAAAGGAATTGTGTGCTGCTGTAAGAAATTGAAATATATCTGTTTATACTGCTATGGAATGATCTTCAGAATAGAGTGTAAGTGAAAAAAGTCCAGTGAAGAAAATCATATGTAGTATGCTGCAATTTTTCTAAGAGTGGAAATGTATGAGTGTGTTTTAATATGGCAAATATGTATTTTTCTTCTTAGAGAAATGGGACAAAATAAACAAAATAAAAGAGGAAAGAAAATAGACTTATCTAAATATACCTTGTTTTGTAAATTTGATTTTAAAATAATGTAACTATTTCACATATTATATTTTATATATTTATAAACAATATGAAATAAAAACCATCCTTAAAAATTCCAGATAAAAATGAAAACAAATGAGCCTAATTCCATATTTAAGTGGTGCTTAAGAAAGAAGAATTATTTTAAGCGATATTAAAAAACAGTAATTTGACAAAAAAAGATGGCAAACTAAATTTTAACCTGTTGTTAGTAATCACCTTGTTATTCATAATATTGGTTTATAATAAAAGGTTTAGGGACTGTGCAAACAAGTAATGATGTCAATTAAATTTGGAGTCAAGATTCTTAGTCAGAATCCTCACAATTCTCATCTTGTCACACCATAAATAAAGAAAGCTTTCAAAGCCTACTAGGGCCAAAGCAACACAGTGATCATATTGGAAATGTTTTCACTGGAGTAGACTGTATCAAAAGATGGGGTAATTGTATTACAAATAAGAATAATACCTGAACTCTATTAAAATACCTCAAAATTCATGAGTTCATGATGATATTAAAAAGAGAAAACCCAGTAGTTACCTTTGCAAATGTTACAGTTATATTATTAGAACTGGCAAGTAAAGGTAAAGACAAACATTTAATCTGTCCTTCTTGTATGAAATATATTTCAGAGTAACTACATACATAATGAAAAAAATCTGTTTCTCTCTATGTATGTTTATCCCAGCTAATCAATTAAGAATGATGAAATTACAAAATTACTATTTTGTAAACACCTACTGCAATAATGGATCCAGAAAATAATTATCAATGGCTACTAAAATCACAAAAAGAGAGGACTAGAATATATACTTCATAATAGAAGCACCTAATTCCACCAATGAAATATTCTTTAAAAAAAGCAATTATACCAACTTTATGTATCTTATTACTAGATTAAATATGGAGACAGAGGAGCATGTTAAATGACATGAAGAGAATGCAGTTGACCATAAAAATCTAGACAATGAGAAATCTACAGGACAAGTAGCCTGGTTATTTAAACTTATCAATAGAAATAAAAGAGAAAAAATAAAGTACATATCAAGAGCCTTTAAGAATGGTTCAAATATAGATCAAATAAATTACTGTAACTAAAACATTCAAAAAATAACTGAGGATTTTTTAAATAAGTAGCTATTTGATGATATTAAGGAAGTATCATTTTTTATTTGTAATTTTAAAAATCTAGTGAAGGGCAGCAAGTGTGTGAAATATGTGGGCATAAAGAAGAAATCATGATTGGTCATTATTTAATGATTAACTGAATGGTGGATATATGGGGTAGATTGTGCTACTCTCTAATTTTACATATGCTTGAAATTTTCCATAATAAAATGTTGGATTAGCAAAAAAGAAACGTGCATGTATAATAGCTAAAAATTAATTAATAATGTGTGGACATGGGGTATATGGGAAAACTCTGTACTTTCCTCTCAATTTTGCTGTGAACCTAAAACTGTTCAACTGTTCTGAAAAAATTAGTCTTAAAGTAAAAGAGTTAATGCAGGTGCCTTTGAGAGAGAGAGAGAGAGAGAGAGAGAGAGAAAGATGGTAGATGGTATTGTAAGTTTCTAAGCAACCAGATTGTAAAAATATCATTAGTATTACTTAGTTCATAGTTGTTTAGAAGTACTAGTACAGTTGTATTTAAAGAGAAAATAAAGTGTTGCTTTGTAAATTTGTGTTAGTATAACTAACTTTTTGATATAAATGTATGTTTTTGGATTGCCTTTAGAAGACTATCTGAGTTCACATGGTAAAGATTACTTTTTTCCATACTGTCTACTTGGTTTCCACAAAAGTAGAGCTGATCAAGTCATTTAGGTTTTGAACACGTTTGTGTGTGTGTGTGTGTGTGTGTGTGTGTGTGTGTGCGCGCGCACGCGCGCGCGTGTGTTTCTACACAATGCAATGAATAGTTAAAACAACTTAGGAAGATTCACTTTATTTTTTGCTAGTCATATTTCCTCTCTAGTTTTCTAACAATTCTAATTACAGATGATTTAAAGCTGGCAGAGTTCTTAGAAATCATCTAGTTCAACTCAATGAGAAAACGATTATAGGAACCAGAACTTTAAAAAAAAAACTTTTTTTTCAACTCTCCACTATGTCATTCCATTACAAAGTTTTGATATTTTCTTTTACTTTCAAAGAAACTTGCTATCTGAGCAGGACGGAAAGTGTGGAAAGACTTGTTAGAAAGAATGGAACTGAATAGGCTTCTTAGAACAATGACCAGCCTAAAATTATCAACAGCAGAAAAGAAGAATAAGGAAGTCTCCTTTTGAAAATGTAAATCATCCTTTTGACCAACACCAGAAAAAACTTGACCTTCATTTTCATTTCTTCACCACTCACCAACTTTGGGGTCTTCATGTAAAATCTTACCTCCAGCTTGACTTAATATTTGTGTAAGGCACTGGTGGAAAAGTTTCAGTCTATTTCAAAGAAAACATTTGCATATGTGAGTCAGACATCCACAGTATTTTGAAAATACTGGAAAATTAAAAATTGCACACACTCTTCCAGTGAGTTCTCACATAATCTCAATATTGCACAGAGAGCATTGGTTAGTAATATGCTCTAAAAGATAGAAATTGTTTCGGTGTATGTGCTTATATGAATATTTTATAATAATAGTATGTTAAGTCTCAATAAGCTTATCAGCCTTTATCCAAAGACATTCGAGGTTTTAACTGTTCTAACAAACTCAGCCATGGAAATGTTTTGAAGAATGTGAAACAAATTTAACTGACTTAAAATAATCTGTTGGGATTGCTTCAGTGTTAAATAATTACACTATCATGTGGTGCCAATGGAAGATAGTTGTTTGGGATGTCAGGGGTGCTGAGGCTAAAAGATAACGAGCTGTGAAACATGGCCTTGCATACTTAACATTTTAACCTTGGGTAAACACAAGCCAATGCTCACATACATGTCAATGCTATAAATAATTTTAATGTACATCTGGACTCTTAGAACCAGTTAGTCTACTTGATTCGTCTGGCTCACTATCTTTGCCATCAGCTGCAAAATATCTAAAGGAAGTGCAGATTCTGACTCAACCATAGTATTTTAAAATTGTGTCAAAATTTCCATGGTAAAGCTTTACTTTCAGAAGATGATGTGTCATGAGATGTTTTCTGCAAATTGAAACTGCTTCAAAGAAAATTACCCAAAGGAAATAAACTAGAACTTAAAAAAAATTAAATCAATGCAGAATCTCTAACCTGCAAAAGTGTTTATTCACATTCATATCAGCCTATCCAGATAAACTGATGATCAAACATAGACCCAGAGTCATAGAAGTATGAACAGACTGTTGAACCTTAGAGGAAGACAGGGGAGGGTGGGTGGGAAGAGCACAACCAATGAACTTGTATGCATATACTGGTATCATAACCCATGGACACAGAAAATGGGGTGGTGAGAGCCTGGCGGGGGGTGGTGGGGGAGGACAAGGCAGACTCAAGAGGTTAATGGGAGGAAAAAGGAGGACCTATGTAACATTTTCAACAATAAAGATTTTTAAAAACCCCACAAGTTTTGAGAGTAAAACAGACTCAAAACATTTGAAATTCTCAATTGTACCTCTGCATGATTTATCACTGTATCCTATAATTTGCATTGCAACAATAGACTGTAAGTCATGCTGCACTTTCAGGAATGGAATAGAGAGTAAGATATTCTCTTTTAGTTGAAAGGAGTTTTTAAAATAAGTAGTATGGTTATGTCTTAAATATCTCTTATTTTTCAGGTAAAAAGATAATTTGGCAAAAGTTCAGTCACTTGATATCATTGGTTCTTACAAAATCCTAGAGAATATAAAGGAAATGAAAAGCTCTTAAAAATGTGACCATGATCAGGCAGGAATCTATCCTGGAGGAATTTACAATTTATTGGTGCCAACAACCAAATAACTTCAGTAGATAAGAGCTACACAGAGCCACATTCAAATGAACGGTATACAAATATAGAAGCAATTGCTAAAAGCAGATATTTATAAACAAAAAATGAAATGAATAATGTATAATAGATGTCAACTTGGAAATTTATATTCCCCCATTTACAAGTACTAATTTGTATTGACTAGTTAATACATGAGAGGCATTTTGTGTTTATAGGTCTATGTACATAATTTATAGTCAGTCTAAAGAAAGTCCCATTAAAATGATCACATTTTGGAAGTGAAATTAGGTGAAATCAATACAATTTCAACTTTCTTAACCATCTTCAAAAATTACTCTAAGAGGTTGTGAAGTTATTGACTGGGAGACTCTTTAGAAATCACTAAATCCAAAGATGGTGATTGCTAAAGTGGTAGTAAAGTAGCAAAAAGGTGAGGAACTGTACACTGTATATCAAAAGGAGCACTGGATTAAAAAAATTTGTCTAATATAATTATCTCCTTAACTCTTCAAGGGAATGAAAGATTGTCCTTAGTGAATATAATCATTTTATGTTGTATATTAGATACAAGAATATTTCACAGGGATTATCCATTTCTGGATGGTCTATCACTCGAAACCAAAATTGATAAAAAATTTTCAGCTCTTGCACCACATGGATAATTTTTTAAGACCTTCAAGGAGAGCAGTGTTGGAAAGGACTCTGACTAATGAGGTCATTATTAACCATGCCCATCATGGTTATAGAAGATAGTGTGTGTTTAGGGAAGATAGTGGGGAGAGAAATTAGAAATTACAGATAACATATTTAGATTTTTAAAAACCCCACAAGTTTTGAGAGTAAAACAGACTCAAAACATTTGAAATTCTCAATTGTACCTCTGCATGATTTATCACTGTATCCTATAATTTGCATTGCAACAATAGACTGTAAGTCATGCTGCACTTTCAGGAATGGAATAGAGAGTAAGATATTCTCTTTTAGTTGAAAGGAGTTTTTAAAATAAGTAGTATGGTTATGTCTTAAATATCTCTTATTTTTCAGGTAAAAAGATAATTTGGCAAAAGTTCAGTCACTTGATATCATTGGTTCTTACAAAATCCTAGAGAATATAAAGGAAATGAAAAGCTCTTAAAAATGTGACCATGATCAGGCAGGAATCTATCCTGGAGGAATTTACAATTTATTGGTGCCAACAACCAAATAACTTCAGTAGATAAGAGCTACACAGAGCCACATTCAAATGAACGGTATACAAATATAGAAGCAATTGCTAAAAGCAGATATTTATAAACAAAAAATGAAATGAATAATGTATAATAGATGTCAACTTGGAAATTTATATTCCCCCATTTACAAGTACTAATTTGTATTGACTAGTTAATACATGAGAGGCATTTTGTGTTTATAGGTCTATGTACATAATTTATAGTCAGTCTAAAGAAAGTCCCATTAAAATGATCACATTTTGGAAGTGAAATTAGGTGAAATCAATACAATTTCAACTTTCTTAACCATCTTCAAAAATTACTCTAAGAGGTTGTGAAGTTATTGACTGGGAGACTCTTTAGAAATCACTAAATCCAAAGATGGTGATTGCTAAAGTGGTAGTAAAGTAGCAAAAAGGTGAGGAACTGTACACTGTATATCAAAAGGAGCACTGGATTAAAAAAATTTGTCTAATATAATTATCTCCTTAACTCTTCAAGGGAATGAAAGATTGTCCTTAGTGAATATAATCATTTTATGTTGTATATTAGATACAAGAATATTTCACAGGGATTATCCATTTCTGGATGGTCTATCACTCGAAACCAAAATTGATAAAAAATTTTCAGCTCTTGCACCACATGGATAATTTTTTAAGACCTTCAAGGAGAGCAGTGTTGGAAAGGACTCTGACTAATGAGGTCATTATTAACCATGCCCATCATGGTTATAGAAGATAGTGTGTGTTTAGGGAAGATAGTGGGGAGAGAAATTAGAAATTACAGATAACATATTTCAAGCATTTGCTATCCCTATTCTAAGATAAATTATTTCCCTGATCAAATTTCCATTACTAATTTTTTCTACCAGTAGGTAGCTTGATAGAAAGAATAATTCAGATATCCAGTTATAAGAAATACATATTATCTTCCCATAAATTTAGAAATTTACTCTTTATTATGTGCATATTGATTTTTTCTATTTATAATCAACCATTAAATAATTTTTAACTTTGATCACATTATTATAAACTATCTTAATCTTATAACTAAACCTCAAAAACAATAAATAATTCTTAATAAATAATTAACAAAAGAAGATAATATTGAATATTATGTTAAAACAAAGCAATAATTATTTATTTTATGTTTTTTTAAAATTGAATTTAGAGAGGAAGAGAAAGGGAGAAAGAGAAACATCAATGATGAGAGAGAATCATTGATTGGCTGCTTCCTACATGCCCCCCTCTGGGGATGGAGCTGCAACCCAGAGACGTGCCCTGTCTGGGAATTGAACTGTGACCTCCTGGTTTGTAAGTCGATGCTCAGCCACTGAGCCACACTGGCTAGGCAAAGCAACAGTTATTTAGAACAATAACTTTGAAGAATTAATCATAACAGGCCTTACAACATTAACCATAATCTTAAGTATCAAATATTCTGTGTGTTTTTTTAAATAAAGGCCTGATTCTACTATTTGTTCTACATAATAATGAAATTATATGTATATGTTATGTATAGTATCATTAATCTGAAAGATAAACTATTAAAATATAAAAGATATTGTCTATTCAATTTTATCAAAGGCATTTTTAAAAAGTGGGAAGAACTTACTATCAGAAAAATTAAACTGAACATTCTCTTTAAAGATCTTAGACTTAGGCCTTTATTCCTTCTCAGTAATCAGAGAAAGAAAAAGTCTTGAAAATTTTTCACTAGCTAACACATGGTGGAAGAACTTGTAAGTTCATACAGTACTTTTAAGTCCTTGAGATACTTTTTAGCATATGTAATCGTTGAATGTGTTGACTCAAACTCATGTTCCTGAAAAATATCCTAACAAGTTCACCAGTCAAATGTTTATCCCACTAAATCCATTTGCTTTAGCTTTAAAATAAAAAATAAAATTATCACAAAGAGGCAAACATTCACAGTACCTCCTGCTTAGAAATCATGATTAAATAAAGGACTAAAAATGAATTATAAAAAATTGAATTCATTTAATAAACTTTTCCATCCAATTCTCTGGAACAAAAACTCCATCATAGTTACTTCCATTAGACTTAAATGTCCTCTGCATTTCCTTGGCCTCTGGGTATATAATAACTTTTCTAAAGGTATCCCCAAAGAATATTTCAGTCATGTAGTAATCTCCTTGAACACAAGTAATGACAAACAACAAGCTAATTCTCAAAAAGCTTTTTAAGCCATTTTTACTACTTTTAAATCAGTGTTTTTGATGCATGATTTGGGTCCCCTGATTAATGGTCATTGCCAGCCCAGCTTCTGAAGTTGTAATGTCTCCGTGAGCTTCCCTCCAGCAGAGCTCGACCATTAATCCAGTGGCATATGTCAGCTCAGCAGAGCAAGGTCACTCTTCTGCTTCAAGGGGAACCATTTTATAAATAATAAAACTGACTTTTTTGCATGCTTTATGCCACCTGAGGTTGAGTGCTGCAGTTAATATCATAAAGCTTATAAACATTCTGCTCTCAGGCAGTACCCACTGCCACTATACTTAGGAATTTAAACGTTTTTCTATTAGTAAGAAAAGACATGTTTATGTGGGGCAAATATATGATATGTAATCCCAAACAGGGAAAGAATAGGTGGGAAAAAACTGTAGTAAGTTCATGCTAGAATATTTGGAAGAGAATTTTGAGTTCTCTAACTTCCTCATTTTATTTACATTTTTATTACATTTATTTTCCTTTCAGTAAATTTAGATTTGGCTATTTGAATATTTCAATCTAATCAGGAGATAATAGTGGTATTGAAATGTAATAGTAGTGGTAGGAATGAACTCAGTTTATGATAATTCCTAACCAACAATATAATGTCTGATAATTATAGAACATTTTTCTTTGAAGGAATTTTATTTTTTAAATTATAAACATTTGTTTCATTGATATTGGTTGATTCAAAATTGATAAATAATTATAGTGAGATATTCATAATTTTAAAGTAATTTGAAATTTATAGATGGCCTAATTTAGAAAAGATGATGGTAGCTTTATAATAACTAACACTATAAGGAATATATACCTATAAGAATTATAAAATTTATGCTTAATTATCTATTTATTACTTTAAAAAATCAAAGTTGCATAGCTATTGCCATGTGAAATATTCAGAAAAAAATTTAAACAAATATCCAGACTGTCATATCACTCTGAATTATAAAATAGAATTTGATACAAGGAAAATCTGCTTTGAATCTTATTCTAAGAATTTAACTTATTAAAAATCATAAAAAATGTAGAAAAAGGTTCTACATTATTTCCTTGCCTTCCTTGTATGTATATGGAGAAAAGGTAGAGCCAGTGGCAGCCCAGGCCAGTCCTTCTAGGAAACTAGTTCCGTGGCCAGGTCTCTGTGTCCAATATCAGGTCTTCATTTTGATAAATATACACACTTTCTTTTTTAGGCTTGTAGAAATAAACAACCTTCAGGGGAACTGAGTCATAAACTAAGCTGATAAGATACCCAAACTGGCAATACCATATATTGGTTCAGTATGAGAAATTCAACTGCCAGGAAGAATGTGTTCTCTTGTTGACTGATCGAAGGATTGTCTCCCCTGGAAGAAATACTATATGGGACACAAAATCATGTTGGGAGTTTGTTGTGTTTGGTATAGTAAAGTCACAGTAGAGTGAAGTAGGTGATATTAAGGGCTACAGAGACAAATTTATAACAGCCAAAAGTTCCTACCTCACCTAAGTGAACAAGTCTGCTGAGTCAAGTAGAATATTTGCTTATGCTGATCTAGATGGTTCTTCATACCACAGTGTCAAATTTATACTCTCCCACTCCTTTTAGGCTCTGTGAAAAGTAACACCCTTTGAAAATGCTTTTTTCCCTTTTTCAGACAGATTACATTACAATTTTTGATTATTATTTTGTTTTACTTCATTCTATTTTAAAAATGCTTACTTTGTTTTATGTGGATGTGTACCAGATCTTTATCAGTGCCCTGTTTAAAAACTGTGTCTTGAAGTAGGTTACTTCTTTAGATGACTAATATTATCCATTAATCATTCTACTCTTACGGTACATATATTGAGAAGTCATGACTACGTTCCATATTACAAATGCTTTGATGGTAATCAAAGTATATTAGAAAGCACATGGAGTCTGAACATCAGATAGAGTTTAATTCTCCTTATTTCCCAACAAAAACTGCAGGGATACAAATACGAATAAGATACAACCCCTATTATTGATGGTTACTCTAGTTGGAAGGACATATTGAAATGAACTGTGGTAAGAGAAACAATACCGGTGTGGAACACAGTCTATTAAAAATAGAAAGGAGGGAGAGATTATTAATCAAACATGTACTATGTGCTTTGAAATGTACATGTGGTAACTAACTTAATTCTCACATCAGTCCTATGTGACATGTTTTAACACATTCCTTTCTTTAGACAGCACAACAAACCTCAAAAAGGTTTAATGAAATGTTTTAAAAAATGTTAAGACATCTCAGAATAAGATCTCAAACCCATGTCTATAATACTTTAGTTCCCTACTGCTCTGCCCTCTAACACACTGCCTTAGCTAACTAGTGGAGGCTTTCTTGAGGTATTAAAAGTTATGAGTTCATGATTTGGAAAAAGTGGGTAAAAGCATTCTAGGCTAAGGGAAACAGAGACAGGAAAGCATGACAGTGGTCACAGCCACTCAAAGATGAGATTTGGATACACAAAGAAAGGCATCAGGAGGAATGCTCATGCCCAGAGGGTCAACCAAGAAAAAAGGCAGCAAGTGGTGTCCATCTGCAAGTCCTGAAGAAAACCTGGAACAGATCCATCCCTCATGGCCCGCAGAGGAAACAAACCCTGCCAGCACTTTGAATTTCCAGACCTGAGAGAAAATAAAGCTCTGTTCTTTAAGCCACCAATTTATAGTATTTTGTTATGGAAGCTCTAGAAAACTAATACAGACTAGGTGAAAAATTCCAAAGCTCTTTATATGAGGGAAGAAAGAGGACATAGCCAGCTGTGTTGACAAATGGCTCTATCTATGAAAGAACCACTTCATCTACCACCAGGGCCAGTTTAAAACCCTCCTCTATTCTTATTAATCAATTCTTAATGGAAGACATCTTTTTTCTCTACTAAGAAGCTAAATATGAAATGTCTGATTTCTAGAAATTCACCTAAATCCTTAACACTAGAAAGAATGAGAAATGGATCAGTTTGGTAATGCTAAATTTGGAAACTTAGATATGTAGAATATGGACTTAATTCCATTAGAAAAAAATAACCAGCAGGGATAATGAAGCCATTTATCTCTAAAGCGAGGCAAGAAAAAATTAAAGAGATAAGTGTCTCATTAAATTGATTTTTAACAAATCCAGTGCATTGGTAGTCAGAGTAGTGATTTTGTATTTTTATTCAAGGATATAATATCCAAATTTCCAAAGAGGATTCTGTACTTCCATCAAATCTCTCAACCATTTGTCTCCTGAATTTTCTATATAGTGTCTGGGCACTGTGCTTTCTTCAAGTATAACCAATCTATTTGGCCTCAAACCTTTTGCTAATTGCTTGCAAAACAACTTTGTTATAGATTTATATTGTGTATAATAATAGGAATGCTAAAATGAATTTGTGCTTTTTTGGGAGAGTTTTCAAGGCTAAAATTATTTAAGTTTCAAATAATTAAACATGGTAAAATGAGGGAATTATTAGTTTGTCTCTTCTTATTTGAGGTGCCCTAGAAATGAAAATCAAGTCCAAGAAAAAACTGTTTTGAAGGAAAAAGCAGAAACCTTTACGAAGTGGCACATCATTTTCGCAGTGAACTTCTGCTGGCTATGAGCAGAGGAATGAGGTTATCTCTCCTTGGAATGTGGCACCAGCTGGAAGAAAGACCAGTGCAGGGCAATGGCAACCTTTCTGTTTACCATCTTTCAAGCACATGTGGTAAGTTTCTTATATGTTTTCAAATGTATACAGTATGTACAAATACATCTCAACATCTCTCAATATCCACCCTGCCACTTCCCTTGTCTGAGCCAACACCATCTCTTTCTGAGTTTCCGTAATACCTTCTAATGGATCTCATCTCCCTACTTCCTTCCTCACTCCCCTCAATATATTCGAAACACAAAAGACAGAATAAGTCTACTAAAATGTAAGTGAGACCCTTTTCTTCTCAAAGTCTTTCAATACTAGGCAAAATCCTTACAATGACTACAAGGCCTTCTGTGATCTGGCTGTTAGTGACTGACCGCTCTTTCCCCTGTGTGCTCTGCTTCATTGTTTCCAAACACACCAGGGACACTTCCACACCAAGGCTTTGTACTAACTCCTCCCTCTGCCTGGAATAGATTTCCTCAGCCAGTCTCATGGCCAGCTCCTCCATTTCCTTCGGGTCCTTTTCCAAACATCCCATTCTCACCAAGTCTTCCCTGGTTCTCTATATTTCACATCCCTCCTTCCCTTCTTAGAATTTGTCATTGCATAGCATGCTATATATTTAACATATTATCTTGTCATCTGTCATCCCCAGTAAATGTAAATCCTATCAGGGCAGGGATCCTTGTTTTATTCACCACTGTATTTCCAGCCTATGGTCTGGACTCGGTAGATATTTGTTACGTTGAAGAATTAATGAATGGATACATGAATTAATGAAATAACTTCTAAGTCTTTTGAAAAGACTAGTTGAAATAAAAATGGCTCCAGATTGTAAAACTTTAAAAATTCTAGATGCTCAGGCATATTCTATATGAGTAAATCAGAATATCTGAATATGGAACACAGTTATCAGTATTTTTTAAAGCTTTTCAGCAGCCTAGGTTGAGAACCATCAATATGAACATAGTTTTCAAACTTTAAAGTGCTCACAGAACTCTTGGGTATCTTATTACAAGGTATGTTCTGATTTAATAGGCTTCATAGACTTGAGAATCTGCATCTCTAACCAACTCTTGGAATGGCAACGCTGCTGGTTATAGGACCACACTGAGGAGCAAGTACTTTTACCAAATGTTAACTCAACCTTGATGGCCCTTTGACACCGTTTATTGTGGTCTATGCTTTGTTTTCTCCTGACTTGTCTTATTTTATTTTAGGTTTGAATCATAATTTACTTTAAATATTTCTTGGAAAACAAATATGACATAAACACCTACTAAATACATAAATGAAGAGAACATCTTGAGAGATATTTGGCTGCAGAGGGAGGTCAGCAAACAAACAAAAAAATAAACATTTATATACATCCACCATTTTTTAAATGGGAAAAATAAACTTAAAATATTACCTATATTGTATATCACATATCTTATTTGATATCAATTTGTTTAAAAAACCAAAACATTCAACTGAATTCAGATCAATTGAAGTCTGAAAATTATACCCCAGATGAAGAAGCCAAAAGAAGCAGTAGGGTAGAAGCCCACAGGATTAGAAGAAGAAAAACTGTCTCATATAATCCCAAACCAATTTCTTTTTTACTAGCTGTCATGTCTTGAGCTACAGGACTGTTTTATTTCCTGTAAATTAGAGGGAAAAGATAATGCCATAAGCCCTTGTGCAAATGCCTTGCCTAAAGTACGCAGCAGAGCATATACGCTTCTCTTTTTTCAAAATTGGTTAGATAAGAGTTAAAATATATCTGCACAGTCTTGATAGGAAAAGCAATGAAAAAAAAGTCTTTAATGCCACAACTATGTGTCATCCTTGTTCAGGAGAATAAATTTGCACAGCAGGCAGTGCAGTGAAAACTGTTCATAATCAACTCCTCACCTCTTAGCATTGCTAAGATCAAATGCAAGTGGAAGGAATGCCACTTCAGTCATTGCTGGTAAAAATTAGCATCTGTGACACTAATGGTATCTCATTTACTAAATACTTCAGGTTTTTAAAAATGGTTAAAAAATCTATTTCCAGAACTGCCATCATTTCAGTGTTTTCCTTTAAAATAACAATGGTACTTGAATCTCTTTTACTCAAAGAAAAACCTCTGTTAAAATTTACTAACACAGATCATTAATCCCAGCCAAATAAAGCCCCACTGATTCAGTTGAAGAGTTTTATTTATGGGATCTATTTCTTTTCCATATTTGAATTTTTTACCATATTCCCTGACCTGGAACAAAGTTCTACTGTGACATAATGACAGGCCTTTCTAGGAGTTTTGCACAACATTTGCAGTGTTGGTGCTCTTTTTAAAATAAAATTTAACTATGAATTAGTTATATTAACACATTTACATACAAAGTTTCTTATGTACATACCATCAGAGTTGATCCAAGAATAATGAAAGTACATAACACTAGTAAGCATCCAAACTGGAACCAGACTATGTACAGTAGACTCAAGAAACTTGATTCAGTTTACCAATATTTATTAAGAGCCTACTACATGGAAGGTGTTATGCTAGGTGCAGGATGGAGATACATGGTTATACTTACTTCAATCTTAGGTTGATTTTTCTTGAACAATGTGAATATTAAAGAAGCTATTATTGTTGTTTTTCAGTAACTGTTGAATTTTGTAGGTGGAATTCTTGCATTTAAGCAGAGATAAGAATGGAGAATCTCTAAATTCCTATCCAACCTACAGAGGCTCTTACAAATATGTTCTGCCGAGTTTCATTAAAATGTAGCTGGTAATTAAGACAATTAGAAATAATATCTACTGTTCTTATACTTGTAATGGCAGCATAATATTTAAGAACAGGAGTTCTGAAAATTGACATATGCATTTCATATCACACAGTTTTATTTTTTACCTATGTGTCTTTGCTCAAGTTAATTCATCTTCTCTATGCCCTCTCCCCGGTGAGGCTAACTAAGAGATTCCCTCACAGAGTTGTTACAAATATTAAATCAATTAGTATATGAAAAGCTCTGAACACAGCAACAGGTATGTAAAAAACTCACAATAAATATAGAAAACTAAAAATAAAACATTTTAGTTGAAAAAATAGTCAAGAAAAATTCTGTTCTATAATGTAAGCATTTATAGAGTGAAATGATATATGTTATTAAATATGAATCCTGGGTATGCTTAAATTTTTGAAAAATTATATCTATAGTGGACACTCATGATAATAAAGTAGAAACAAAATCAAAGAAGAAAAGTACAGTATACTTCCTTGCCTGTATGTTAACCAAGGCTATTTTTGATTGACTAAAGGTAGAATACTGCACAAGTATTTATCAAATTCCTTTCTTAATTTGGAATGTACCTCATCACCATAGAGGGTTCTGAGTCACAAATTGAACCTGTTGGAATTTATTAACATTCCAGTATATATAGTGTGTTTCTTTTCTAATAATTTCCCAAGGCCATTTTAGTTTCCCTTATAAAATATCTCTTATCTCTCCCTCTTAACCTGCATTATGAATCTCTTAAAGTAAATATGAACACTATTGTTCCTATTTATGAGCTATTTGAAAGAAAGAACTCATACCCAAAATGGAGAAACAGAAAAATAAAGGGTGGAAAAGAGGACACATTAATGATGAAATTATATATGGTACACTGTATTTTAATGTGTGTTTTGACCTATTATTTTTGATCGATGGACATGTTATCAATAAGTCTTGAGAACATAAGAAAATAATAAATTGTTTTAGAAATAGGACACTTACACAATTTATTGCTACATTTTATATCCATGAATGGTTTGAATTCTTCTTACAAGTATAAGACATTTAAAAATACTAACAAAAAAATCTTCTTCCATTTATTTCCTATTCAAATGATCAGTTTCATAACTTTTATTTGAGGTATAATATGCATCCACCATTTGAATTGGGTACTATGTCACCTGAAATAAAACCTATAGTAATTAACGTGAACCAAATGATTAAATAATATTTCCCTAATTTTTAATGTTGCCCATTACTTACTTCAGTATCTATGTTATAAAAAGCCACTGGCCGTAACCCTGTAATGCCATAATGACCAAACGACCTGTCACTAGGAGGTGCATGGAGCACCTCTTGGTACGCCATCACCTCCCCCTCCCCCTCCCCCTGAGGCCCTCGAGTGCGGTGGGAGGCGAGGCACCTTGTGCAGCGTGGTGGGAGGCGGGGGCACTTCGCACAATTTCACACGCTGGGCCTCTAGTTTACAATAAAACACAAAGAAATCTCTCTCAAAAATTCTGAAATAGTGCAGCACAATGTGTGTATGTTTCTGAGTATGTAGTTAGTCAGTGTAGATAGTGATTTCCTATACTTCAGACAGTTTCCTTGATGGTTCTATTTTATCTTTCTAAACACATGCCCTGTGTTCCCTTCTAGTAGATGAAGGAATTTGCACTCCTCATTTTACCACCTATGTATTTATAGGGATTGTCATAACATTATCTGTGCCATCTCTGGGGATTCTGGTCTTTTTCCATTAAATGCTCAAAAATTACCCAGAAAAATAAATGCTTATAAGGCATAATTATAATATTTGGAAAATATTAACTTCATATTAAAAGGAAGTAATTTAGTTAATGTGAAATGTATGAAAAACATACTTGTACATATACACTCACAAAACTCTTCCAATTTATATAGAATGGAGAAAGAAGATGTGGTGTATATATGCAATGGAATATTACTCAGCTAAAAAAAGAATGAAATTTTGTCATTTTTGACAACATGAATGGAGCTAGGGGTTTTATGATAGATGAAATAAGTCATAAGTATCATGTTATTTACATGTGGAATCTAAAAAACAAAATGAATAAACAAACAAAAGAGAAACAAACTCATAGACACAGAGAACAAATTGATGGTAACTGGATGGAAGGGGGGTGAAGAGATGGGTGCAAAAGGTGAAAGGAATTAAGAAGTACAAATTGCCAGTAATGAAAATAGTCACGCATAGGGAATATAATAAATAATATTGTAATAACTATGTATGGTGTCAGAAGGGCACTGGACTTATTGAGGTGATCATTTTGTAAGATATACAAATATCTGATCACTATGTTGTACATATGAAACTAATATAATTTTATATGTCAACTGTAATTGGAAAATTAATTTTAAAATTTATACGGAATAAAATTATTTATCTCAAGAAAATGGAAATTCATTTACAACAAGAGTTAATGTTTCCAATGTGACTATATTCTGTAATATATTTTGTTACCAGATATGCAGTTTATCAATATATGTTTACTTTTATGAATAACAAAATCAATAAGATGAACAGCACTCTATTTGTATTACAATAGTTTCTGCAATTAAGGCAATTGATAATTGACTGAGATACCATTTTGGAAATAGTTTAATGACATATTAACTTACTACATAATACAGTCTTTATGAAATATTTTAACTTTAGATTTTAAATTCTTGGAGGAAAACTACTGTTCTTCCTAAATCTACTATTGTAATCTTCCTAAACCTACTATTATAAACTCAATGTTATTTCATTTAATCAAGTAAATTTTATATAAAATTAATCTTAAATATAAAGGTAAATAATGCTTTTAGAAACTGTTCTGTACTTTTTGGAAAATGTTACTTTGAATGTTTATTACATTAGGGAAAAAGACAGAAATTCTGATATGTTATTAGCCATATTTTTCAGTGAAGATACTTGTCTATCCTTTATCAGATCTTTGTGTCAGTAAGAATTAATATTAAAAATCATTTATTCCAAAGATTAGAGATAATTTAATTTTAGTTTATTTCAGGGTGGTTGTGTGTAATTTGCAAGGAGTTTTCAAATGTTGATGATTATTCAATGCCACATCAAGTCAAAAATTCACAATTCCCAAATCTTTTCTCTGAGAATGGGTGTCAAGTATATAAAGACCAATAATAGGTAATAAATCAGTCCTTTAAAAAATATTGGAACTCAGCTATTATTTATTCATAAACAGAATTAAAATGTTATTTATATAACAAATTCAAGAATGTACAAATGTTAGAAAAAGTCTCTATACCAGGATTTCATAAATCAATAACTAATATAGATTTCTACAATAGAACCTAAACTTTGCTACCTCATGCCCTACTTTTTAAAAAAATATATTTTTTATTGGTTTCAGAGAGGAAGGGGGTGGGAGAGAGAGAGATAGAAACATCAATGATAAGAGAGAATCATTGATCTGCTGCCTCCTGCACATCCCCTCCTGGGGATCAAGCCTGTAACCCGGCATGTGCCCTGAATGGAAATCTAACCAAGACCTCCTGTTTCATAGTTGACTCTCAACCACTGAGCCACACTGACCAGGCAGCCCTACTTTTTCTTTTAAGTGGCAATTATTGTCAAGATAAAGACTAGAAAAACATGCCAAATAGAATCAACTTGTCAAATCTATTAATTTATGGGGTTTAGATGCTTTCCAAAACACAACCCAATTCTCTCCTTAGTTCAAAAAACAGAATAGAAAAATAATATGTACAACAAGCTGTCATATTATAATATTAAAAATAAAAAATATCAAATATTTAACCAAAATATCTATTTTAAAATCTTCTCATAATTAAATTTATTGTGAAGACCTGAGCACTTAAGAAGTAAAATGCATTCAGTAAATTGTTAAATAGACATTGACAAGTCTACTGTCATTAAAAATGTGAAAGAAGATTTTATAATATCAATCTTTCAAACAGAGATCACCAAATTGATTTCCAGGAAGTTGATAATCTGTGCTCAAAGTTCAGTTACAGATATAAACAATAAAATATTACCTATAAGTTAAATTACAAAGACCATATATAACTGTCAGGTATTATTTAACATCTAACTTTGTAATGCAATTTCTTTTCCATATTTGCCATGAGACATTCAGCCCTATGGTTGAATTTATTTATGACTGGCAGATAAGAATTCTCTCTCTGTGTGTAATTTATTAAGTGGTTTAGTTTTGTTTGACTATGTATAAAATTGCCTTACCTTTGGCTTTTGATGTTTCTCCTTCTCTGTAACATTGGATGGTTTTCTCTTCAGCATTTTGAATTCAAACTACTCCAAGTGAGTGCACTTTCTGTCGTTACAGAAACAACTGAAGACAGCAGTGTGCTGTCTATGACAGCAGTAAGTTTGAGCCCTGTGACCTGCCACTTCCTCCTTTGGTCAGGATATGATGTCATATTTACATGGGTAAACTTTTTTTGGCATTTTTTACAGTGGTTCTTTAGTAACTCTTTAATGTTCTGTTTTTTCTATATTCTATGAGGTAAATTCCTAAATGTCACACTTTGACATACCTGAAGTTATTATCAGAACCATAAGGATTTCAAAATAACACTTATTATTTTAAGTTATATAAAATAAAAATCTATAACACAATCTATGGGTAAAGGGAAGAAAACATCTGAGCCAATAAATAAAATTTTAGATGTGGGTTTTTTAGTACAAAAAAATTAAGAAAATACTCAGTGTAGTCAATTTTACATTTCTAAGTAAACTGTTGGAAGATGAAATTAACTAGACTTTATACAATAGTAATTCTACGTAAAGCATGTATGCATACTTTTAAAATAGAGCATGGGTGAAATTCATATAAATATAAATGGGAATCTGACTCTAAAAGTAAGTGATTATGCATATTGTTACTGTTTTAACATATTACTATGTTGTAAAGTCCTGATTAATATGGAAATCAATTAAACAGACACTTTTCTGCTACTAACTACAATGCCATACACTGATTATTGCTGTTCTGGTGATGATCCAGTGGATCAACCATACCTTCAAATGAAGCCTCCAGTGTCCCTATTTAATAGGTCTATAGGTCTGGAATAGAGCTAATATGGGTTTCAAATTTTTATTATAATGTCAAAACCAAGATACCCAGGAAGTAAAAGCAAGAAGCTCAAGCTTTCTTTAATTAGGGATTTACTAAAGGGAGACGTGGAATATCTGAAACTCCAGTTCTATAGTTTTGGAAATTAACCTAGATTTCTGTCTATAAAACCCCTGGTTGAAAAGCAGTGGTGCTATATTCTAACACATCAGTTTCTCTAGATAACAAATCAACTGACTATTTCTCAGTCTTCCCTCACATCTCTAAGCCCCTTCTCACTACAACCCAGTTCCAGTGTTAAAATTTTGCTAATTGTTTAACAAATATTGAATTGAGTATTTATTGCATGCTGTATGACAATAATATCAATCCTCTTGACTTGCTAAAATATTGTTTTTATCATATAATAGAACTGAAGGAATACATGTGTCAAGATTGTGGTTAATATGCTTCTGCTAGATATCAAGAGGAGATTTATATTTTCAAGAATTATCAGGCTGATATTTGTAAGTTAATGACACAAAGGATAACACTGAAAATTCTCAGGACTTTGAGTTTGGGTAATCACCTAGAAGTATGTCTTCTTTCAAACTTTCTGTTTGGGTTTAGGTTGAATTTGTGGCCTAAATAAATTTTTTGTTTCATTTCCAGAAATTGAAAGTCATGAAGAAACATATGTCTTAACTGAAATATCTGCACCTCTGTGTCCCCATTTCTTCAATTCAAATGTAAGTTCAATCAATAATATGGTAATGCTAACTTACTTATTACTTGAGAAGGTTTTGGTGAGGATAAGAAAATACCAATAAAAACATACTTATTATATGACATAATTTAAGTAATGCTGTATATCAAGAGATCTTTGTAGATCTAAAAGAAGCATGAGGTTTCAAATAGTTTTGTTTAGTGTGGTGTTTGCTATTGATTATATTTCTGTAATAATAACTAAAGAACAGAGACTATAACTGGAGTATATGTAGTTTTAAAAAGTATTACACTCAAGCAGTTTATATAAAATCCCAATGTATGATCTCTAGGAATTTTATGATCATTAACACTATAAAGAATATTGAAAATATAAATAAAACAGGACTCTTTTCCTTCAGAATTACAGATGAGAGAAACAATTTTCTAATCTTCTACTCAAGAGCGATGTTTGCTGGAGATTAAAAGACCTGACATTTGAGATCCTATTACAATCTGTTTTTAACTCCTTGATACTAAAAAAATCTCAGGTGGCAAGGTAGGAACTATTTTATCAATTATCTATTTTATGAAATCTGGGTCTGCTGAGATATTTAATAAGTGACCCACAGCGATCCAGAAAATTCAGAAGTTAAAGGTCGACAGTACAGGAATGAGGTAGAGAGTCATTATAGAGCACACCTAACTCCTTATCACTATTCAACCACTAAGCCACATGTTGCTTAAGACATGTTCTGAAACAGGGAAATTGCAAAAGAGCTGTCTCCATGGACTGCTTTACACATTACCTTAATGGTTTTTTACCCAGGAAGTGAAACAAGGCTGGGACTTCGTGGCATATACATTGGTTACTATTTCTGCGTCATACAGGGTGAGTCAAAACTTTAAAGAGATTGCAATTAAATGATAGGTACTGTGGTGTGTTTAATGAGAAAGAAAGGTGAGATAGGAAAGAGTTGTTTCAACAGTGCAACAAATATTGAGTGGTATAAAAAACAATCAAATTCAAATCATAGGTGTCAGAATAGTATATATATGAGAAAATGCTGTCTGATGTCTTTGATTCTGACATCTTGATTACTTGATGACATCTATCTATATCTCTTTGCTTCCAGTCACCAAGTTGAATGATAAAATTACATAGTAATGTTTTGGTTAATCCTAATCTATATGTTATTTCAAGACACATTTGTTCAATGGATTGAGGGTTTTCAAACCAACTCTTTAAAAATGGGATTAGGATCTCCATACTGCCTTAACTTTTACACCTTCTCCAACAAGTGGGCTTGGTCACAATAAATCTAACACTTCCATGTATTTTGGGGCAGCCATGATGAAAAAGCTATTTTAGTAGCTATAAACCTAAACTACTTCTGACCTCACATCAAATATATTGTTGAAGGAGGAAAACAGAAAGACATCTTTCAAGAACTTGAAAATTAAGAGGAATAATATTGTTATCATGGAATACAATTTTGAAATTAACATCTATATATATAAAAGGCTAATATGCAAATTTTCCCCTTGGGAGTTTAACCGGGAGACCAGGAGTTTGATCGCTTGCTATGATGTGAACTGACCACCAGGGGGGAAGTGTGAACAAAGAAAGGCTCTGGCTTGCAGCTGGTAGCGGGGGAAGGGAGGCCCTTGCCGGAAGCCGGAAGGTCCCGATTGGCCCTGATTGCCGGCCAGGCCTGGGGACCCTATCCATGCACTAATTTCATGCACCAGTCCTCTAGTTTAATATAAGAAAGAATAATTATAAAAAAGAATAGATTTTATTCCATTCTGTTCTACATAATTTAGTCACTTATCATAAAGAAAAGGTGGAGTAAATCATAAAAGCACCTTAACCTTGATAGTTCCTCTTTTCTTTCTGCCCCTTCCAAGTAGGCTTTTCTCTACAGAATGGGAAAGTTAATCTTATAGAAAGAAGTCCAGTGGGGGTATGAGTTCTTGCCTGTTTATGGCTTGCTGGAAGTGGAGATCCTACACTATAATACAAATCTAACCCTACTCAGGATTTCTAATGAAATTCTATGTAGTTCTTTACTCAATAATTCAGATGTTAGTTTCAAAACCATATAGCCATATACAACACATTGGGTATTATCCCTCCTCTAGATATCTAGCTTATTCTTACCACATGGTAGATAAAGCACCTCCTTGTTTAGATGTGGGGGTTTACAGAGAATTGGTGGGATGGATGTTCCCCCAAGCCTACAAGAAGATTTTGGGGATGGTAGCTTTCTTGTGAATCTCTTATATTTTCTAGCTTTCTGAAATCGCTTACCCATTCTCTGTCTCTGGAGTCTCTATTTACTAATCGTTTTCAGTAAGGAACCCAGCCCATCCCCCAAGCTTTTGAAATTCCTTCTAGTGTCTTACTAATTGAAAAACTATATAGTTTGCCCTAGTGACCTGCTTTAGGGAGTGATGAGCTCAAGCTTTAAGGAGAAAGTTGGAAGAAGAAATAATTCTGATTCCACTAACTGGGTGTGTAAAGAAGTTGGGAGCTATTAAGGTTTGTTTTTCCCCAAAGACTTGAAATTAAGCATATTTATCATAGATTAATTTTCTTTTAAGGACATGTATCAAGTCTACATAAAAATTACTATATTATTATTATTTTCTCCTTGTGATATGGTGCCTTGCCTTAGTTTTACTAAAGAGTCTTATACGTTACTAGCAGTGATAGGGTTAATGCTCAAACCACTTAGAAACGTTGGGGGGTTGATCATTTTTCCTACAAAGAAAAAAGAAAGTAACAGAGGTAAATATTGATAGTATCCACTCAAGCTGCTTAGTTCAAGAAAGAGAGAGCTTTAGTCAACCTTTAGTGTCTTAATTCTCCTGACAAGATGATTCATCATGTGGAGAAGGCTGCATCAAGCAATTTTAGCTGGATTTTAAACAACAAATTGTCTAACTACTTCTGTCTATTTTTATTTTAAGCCTAAGAATAACCTTCTAACGATGACTTGGCTCTTTAGGTAGCTCTTCAGGAGGAGAATGCATTGTTCTTATGGACATCAAGTCCCTTAAACCCTGTAATTTATATTTCTCACTATCCTATATAATAAAAGGGTAATATGCAAATTGACCCTAACAGCAGAAAGACTGGGAATGACTGGTCACTATGACACACACTGACCACCAAGGGGCAGACGCTCAATGCAGGAGCTGCCCCCTGGTTGTCAGTGCGCTCCCACAGGGGGGAGCTCTGCTCAGCCACAAGCCAGGCTGATGGCTGCCAG
>NW_005356635.1:1396239-1417737 GCF_000412655.1 Myotis brandtii
GACTGCAGCTTAGGCCTGCTCCCCGCTGGCAAGTGGACATCCCCTGAGGGCTCCCGGGCTGCCAGAGGGATGTCTGACTGCCAGCTTAGGCCCAATCCTCCAGGGAGCGGGTCTAAGCCAGCAGGTGGTCATCCCCCGAGGGGTCACAGACTGCTGCGAGAGGGAGGCGGGGCTGAGGGACCCCCCTGAGTGCACAAATTTTTGTGCACCAGGCCTCTAGTAAAGTAATAAATTGCCATGGTTGTTAATTAGAGTGTATCTCAAAATAAGGGTCCACTCTGGGTGTGCCCAAATCATGATGCTTTAGAGAGAGGAAATGGGCTGGTCAGGCCCAACATATCTTGGGATTACTCTTGGGAGGAAGCCTGGCCCTGCAACATTATTCTTATTTTAAATTCCTACAGAGACAATGTGGCACATTATCTCCATTATCTTAGAGAGAAAATAAGGAATTGAGGTAAATAACAAGGACCAATGGTCTAAGATGAATGGTGAACCTAAATAATCATACAGGAAAAACTATCTAGAAAGAGACAAAAAAAACTTCTCACATCATTTCTATGCATGGAAAGATGTTTGAAAACAATGTTTGCGAAGACTTCATAAACAAAATACAAGGAGCACAGTTCAACAGTGACTAAAACAATTAGGGGAACTGAATAAATTCTAAGTAAATACAAATTACTCAAATTATTTCAGTAAATTCTAATTATATACTAAGTGGTTGCCACAATAAGTAATGATGCAATTTTACCCATTTCTGATTAAAAGTTACAAGATTATTGAAATAATCTTATTCTCAAAGGTAATAATAATAATGACTATCCTTTTTAAGTGCTTATTATATGCCTGGCATTGTGCTCTATGCTTTATACATGTTTCCCATGTAATCTTCACAAAATCTTCATGTTGCTAATGTTATCATTCTTACCTCCAGGTGAGGTGAGGTAATGTGTCCAATTTGCACAGCTGGTAAGTGGTAGAGTCAGGATTCAATCCAAAGCCTCAGCACATAAATATCCCTCTATCTCATCGTTATGCTTTGGCATACACAAAGACCTGGCATAAAATGAAAGTGGTTTACTTGGGTGTTAGAGCCAGGAATGATAAGGGCTGGGTCCAGGGTAATGCTGAGCTCCTGGTTCGAGAGAATGTTTCTTTCAATCATTAAGTGTGAATAAAAAGTTGAAACCAGTAAGTATGCAACTAATCTAGAACCCTCTTCTTTAATTCAGACTCAGCACCACAGGGACAAACCTACTACTACTTCATTTTCCTTTTGCAACCCAGGCTACCTTTTTTGTGATTCCAAGAAGAGTCAAGAGCCCTTTAATACTAGTTTAAATAATAATTTTCTCTAATTTCATGCCTATATAAATCAGGGTAGAATCACAGATTAGACTTTTCCACACTTTATTAAATTCCTTAGGTCCTGAAGTTTCCTGCTGGTGGCTTTTTGATAAGGTAATCCATCTATGAATAATATTATCTGTGAAGTTACTATTATAAGCATATTTTATTTCTTCCTTTATCTGGAGTTATAGCATCCCAATTTATGTTTTTTAAATGTATTTATTATTATCTTATCCATTAACTATTAATTTTACCAGTTTTTCTTGCCTTAAGGTCACATCCAAATTATGGTCATAATCTTTACATTTCTATAATACATTTCCCTTCTGCACTTCTAAATAACATTTTAACTTTAAAAAAAAATGCTTACCCTAAAGGATTAAAAAATTGAAGCTCCCTGTCATATTTTTTTTTATTCCCAGACTTCCTATTTCAATTCTTTTCTGATACCGCCAGTATTAAAATCATTTTTCTCATTTGTTAGATTCATTTTTCTATGTGATAGGCTTGTACTTTCTTGACTTATGTGTTAGTTATTATCTAATGATTCCTGCTTTTCTCCTTGTAAATTCTTTACTCTTTTCATCTTCCAACTCCCTTATAATTATTCAGTTAAACTATTACTCATTATTATTATTTTGTAAATAATGTTGATTTGATGGATAAGTCAAATTGTGCTTAGTGCTTTATGTTCCCTTTGTTATCCATTTTTTGGAGTTTATAATTGCCTTCCTTTTTATGGTTGATTCTCTATGTGTTGTAATGTATCCCAGATAAATGCCCCATCAAATCTAACAACTTATTTGTTTTGAATATTTAAGTTCACACATTATAATTTCAAATGCTCAAAATTTTCAGATTTTTTTTCTTCTAATGCGGTTTGGTTATTATCTAAGTATGCAGTGCTAAGGCTGAAATGGAACTGGAACTTCTCAATCTTGTCTTGGTTTGGATTCTCTCTGACTTGAGTCTTACATCATCATTTTTGTCTACTCTCTCATTTGCAGAAATACACCTCCCTAATGAAAACATTTTAGATGCTTGTAGATTCTTTACAATTCTTTGAATGGTATTTTGACATGAAATAGAATTCTAGCCTCATTTTCCCTCAGAATTTAGGGGGCCTCTCCATTGTCTTCCAGTTTCCAGAATTATTGTTGAAAAGTCTAATGTCATTATGATTCCTGGTTTATTTGTACGTGGTTTTCTCTCTCTTTCTTTCTGTCTTTGTAGTTTTCTTTTATGCTTGATATGGGTTATTTTTTTTCATTCTCTGTACTGCTCACTCAATGGCTCTTTTAAAATGGAAACACACCTTTGGGTTTGGATTTCTTTGATAAATTCTTTATCATTTCTTCTCTGTTTTGTCTTTCTGGGATATGATTAAATCAATCAATGTTAGACATCATTGATTGATACTCACATTGTACTATATTTCTCTGTTTTCAATTTATTTATTTATTTATTTTTCTGTTTTATAAATAACTAGAGGCCCGTTCAAAAAATTCTTGCAAGTGTAGGCCTTCGCAGCCACAGTGGTTGCCTCGATCCTGTAGCTGCAGGCCTGACTTCGTCCGGAAGGTTGTCCAGAAGGATGTCCGGATGACTATTTGGTCAATTTGCATATTATGTTTTTATTATTATATATTTTATTCATTAAAATGTTTTATTCATTTAAAATGTTTATATATTCTCTTATATTACTTTTTGCTTTAGAATATCTCCTCCAATTATTTGGTCCCCTACATAGTTTTATAATTACATTTACAACAGTTATTAAACCAACTCTATATTTAACTGACTCAAGAACTTATTGCCAATCTTTTGAGTAATGATTTCCTAATTTGCAAGTTCTTTTTGTTATTTTATATTTTATAATTTTTAAATTACAGTTGACATACAATATTATATTAGTTTCAGGTGTACAACATAGTGATTAGACATTATATAACCTTACTAAGTGATCACTCAGATAAATCCAGTACCCATCTGACACCATACATAGTTATTACAATATTACTGACTACACTTCCTATGCTGTACTTTACATCCCCATGACTATTTTGTAACTATGAATTTGTACATCTTATTCTCTTCACCTTTTTCACCATCCCCCAACCATCAGGTAACCATCCAAATATTCTCTGTATCTATGACTCTCTTTCTGTTCTACTTGTTAATTTATTTTGTTTCTTACATTCAGTTTTTGACAGACATGTATATATTGCCTTCTTCTTCTTCTTCTTCTTCTTCTTCTTCTTCTTCTTCTTCTTCTTCTTCTTCTTCTTCTTCTTCTTCTTCTTCTTCTTCTTCTTCTTCTTCTTCTTCTTCTTCTTCTTCTTCTTCTTCTTCTTCTTCTTCTTCTTCTTCTTCTTCTTCTTCTTCTTCTTCTTCTTCTTCTTCTTCTTCTTCTTCTTCTTCTTCTTCTTCTTCTTCTTCTTCTTCTTCTTCTTCTTCTTCTTCTTCTTCTTCTTCTTCTTCTTCTTCTTCTTCTTCTTCTTCTTCTTCTTCTTCTTCTTCTTCTTCTTCTTCTTCTTCTTCTTCTTCTTCTTCTTCTTCTTCTTCTTCTTCTTCTTCTTCTTCTTCTTCTTCTTCTTCTTCTTCTTCTTCTTCTTCTTCTTCTTCTTCTTCTTCTTCTTCTTCTTCTTCTTCTTCTTCTTCTTCTTCTTCTTCTTCTTCTTCTTCTTCTTCTTCTTCTTCTTCTTCTTCTTCTTCTTCTTCTTCTTCTTCTTCTTCTTCTTCTTCTTCTTCTTCTTCTTCTTCTTCTTCTTCTTCTTCTTCTTCTTCTTCTTCTTCTTCTTCTTCTTCTTCTTCTTCTTCTTCTTCTTCTTCTTCTTCTTCTTCTTCTTCTTCTTCTTCTTCTTCTTCTTCTTCTTCTTCTTCTTCTTCTTCTTCTTCTTCTTCTTCTTCTTCTTCTTCTTCTTCTTCTTCTTCTTCTTCTTCTTCTTCTTCTTCTTCTTCTTCTTCTTCTTCTTCTTCTTCTTCTTCTTCTTCTTCTTCTTCTTCTTCTTCTTCTTCTTCTTCTTCTTCTTCTTCTTCTTCTTCTTCTTCTTCTTCTTCTTCTTCTTCTTCTTCTTCTTCTTCTTCTTCTTCTTCTTCTTCTTCTTCTTCTTCTTCTTCTTCTTCTTCTTCTTCTTCTTCTTCTTCTCCTTCTCCTTCTTCTTCCTTTCTCTTCTTCTTCTTCTTCAAGAAGACCCTTTAACATATTTTTTATCCTCTTCTTTTATTTTTATTATTTTTTAATTTAAATTCTTTATTGTTTAAAGTATTACATAAGTCTCATTTTCCCTCCCATTGACCTATCCTCGGCCGCGCCCACCAGCACATGCCCTCACCCCCCTACTGTCTGTGTCCATTGGTTATGCTCATATGCATGCATACAAGTCCTTTGGTTGATCTCTTACCCCATCACCCCCCGCCTTCCCTCATAGGTTGGACAATTTGTTTGATGCTTCTATGACTCTGGTTCTATTTTTGTTCACCAGTTTATGTTGTTCTTTATATTCCACAAATGAGTGAGATCATGTGATATTTATCTTTCTCTGGAGGGTTGTGTTTTAGTGACCATTTACTTAGGAATAGCAATTGGGATCTTGGACCCACAGCAGGCTCAAAACCACCTAGACAATCAGTATTCTCTTCAGTCCGCAGGCCGACACTCTATCCACTGAGCCAAACCGGTGGTGAATTCCTTCTTTTTTATAGCAGTGTAGTATTCCATTATGTAGATGTACCACTTTTCTAATCCACTCATCTGTTAATAGGCACTTAGGCTATTTCAAAATCTTAGCTATTATAAATTGTGGCATTTGACAAAATTCAATACCCTTTCTTGATAAAAACTCTCAGCAAAGTGGGAATAGAGGGATCATACCTCAACATAATAAAAGCCTTATATGACAAACCTAAAGCCAACATCATACTCAATGGGCAAAAACTAAAACCATTTCCCCTAAGAACAGGAACAAGACAGGGATGCTCACTTTCACCACTCCTGTTCGACACAGTACTGGAAGTGCTAGCCATAGCAATTAGACAAAAAGAAGAAATAAAAGGCACCCAAATTGGAAAACAATAAGTAAAATTGTCATTATTTGCAGATTATATGATATTGTACATATAAAACCCTAAAGACTCCATCAAAATACTATTAGAACTAATAAATGAATTCAGCAATGTATCAGGATACAAAATTAACACCCAGAAATTTATGGCTTTTTTATATACCAATAATGAACTCACAGAAAGAGAAACTAAAAACAAAACAAAATAAAACAAAATAAACCCTTTCACATTTTATGTGATGCTGGTTTGGTGGTGATGAACTTTTTTACCTTTTTCTTGTCTGGAATTTTTAAAAATATTTTCTTTAATTCTATATGATAGCTTTTCTGGGTAGAGTAATCTTGGTTGTAGGTCCTTGCTTTTCATTACTTTGAATATTTCTTGCCACTCCCTTCTGGCCTGCAAAGTTTCTGTGTTGAGAAACCAGCTTATAGTCTTATGGGAGTTCCCTTATAGATAATTAACTGCTTTTCTCTTGCTGCTTTTAAAATTCTCTTTTTCTTAACCTTTGGCATTTTAATTATGATGTGTCTTGGTGTGGGCCTCTTTGGGTTTATCTTGTTTGGGACTCTATGCACTTCTTGGACTTGTGTGTCTATTCCCTTCACCAGGTTAGGGAAGTTTTCCATCATTATCTGTTCATATAGGTTTTCATTTCTTTGCTCTCTCTCTTATCCATCTGGCACCCACATAATGCAAATGTTGGTGTGCTTGAAATTATCCCAGAGATTTCTAATACTATTCTCATTTTTTAAAAATTCTTTTTGCTATTCTGATTGGGTGTTTTCTGCTTTCTTGCCTTCCAAATATCTGAATTGATCCTCTGCTTCATCTATTCTACTGTTGATTCCTTGTAATGCATTCTTTATTCCAGTTGATCTTCATTTCTGACTGGTTATTTTTTATGTTTTCTAGCTCTATATTAATGTTTATCTTTTGTTGAAGTTCTCATTAAGTTCATCTACTCTTCTCCTAAGTTCATTGAGCATCCTTATAAGCAATGTTTTAAACTCTGCATCTAGTGGATTGCTTGTCTCATTTTATTCAGTTCTTTTTTAGGGGTTTGTTTGTTTGCTTTTTCTTACATTTGAGGCATGTTTCTTTGTCTTCTCATTTTGGCAGCCTCCCCGTGTTTGTTTCTATGTATTAGGTAGAGCTTATACATCTCCTGGACTTGGTTGAGTGGTCTTATATAGTAGGTTTCTTGTAGAGTCCAGTGGCACAGACTTTGTGATCACCCAAGCTGGTCACTCCGGCTGCATCCCCTCATGTGAGCTTTTCCACCCTCCTGTTGTATTTGAGCCTTGATTGCTGTTGGCACATCAATGGGAAGGATTTACCATCAGGGAAATCAGCTGCAAGGATTTGCTATGACCACCAACCACCATGGAGGATCAGCTATGCAGGGGCCCACCACATGGAGCAGCACTTACTTCCATAGGGCTCTAGTGCCCATTGAGTCTGCTCCTTAGTGTGTTGTTTTGGAGGTGGTTGGGTGGTTCTTCCATGTGATCTGAAGCTATCCACCAGGTATGCTGTCTCTGGGGCCTCCTGGGAGGTTCAGGCCAAGGTCAACCACCACCTGTGTTCTACTGTAAGCCATCTGTCATGTGTTACAAAATGATCTGCAGATGTTTGCTACTTGTATTGGGCTAAGAAGTGCCCAGGAGAGGACAAGTTGCAAACAAAGGCAAGCTGCCACTTGGGCCACTTAGTAAGAGGTACGGGGCATACTGCTTGTTTGAGAGATTTAGGAAAATCTGAAGCATGAGATAAGGCAGCCTTTAGTATGAAAAAGGCACTGGAAATAGCTTGGGTAGGCCTGAAAGCTGGGTGAAGTGATGTCAAAGGTAATCACCAAGGCATGGCTAACAGTGTTAGGCAGGTTGATGGAGATTCAGATATGGTGCCTGCAGGCTCTGTGGGGAGGAGGGCTCAGAAAAGGCACAATGGCCTCTGCTAGCACCTCTGTCTGGAGGAAAGCTGCCCCATCTACCTCTCTCCCTGATGCCACATACTTCAGTTTCTCCCTGTATGTCTTTGGTGCCTTTCAAGCTGCTACCCCAGTGCTGGAGTTTAGAGAAAGTGATCCTGAGTAACTCCATGTGTGTGACTCTAAGAGGAATGCCTGGAACTCTAGTAGCCCTCTGTCACACTCAGCCACATTCTCTGTTGGTTTTTACAGCCAGAAATTATAGGGACTTCTCTTCCTGGTGGTGGAAGCCTGGGCTGGGGCACCTGGTATAGGGCTGGGACCCCTTGCTCTTAAGGGGGACCTCCACACAAGATATCCCTCTCAATTTTTAACCACCACACATGGGTGTGGGACTCATTCTGAGTTTCCACCCTCCTACAAGTCTCATTGTGGCTTCTTTTTTATATCCTTAGTTGTAGGACATCTGTTCAGCTATATTTCAGGTGTTCTGAATGAGGGTTGTTCTGTAGTTTAGTTGTAATTTTGATGTGGTTGTGGGAAGATGAGAGTACCACATTTACCTATGCCACCATCTTGACAGAAAACCTTACATTTTTGTTTTGTTTTTATTTTTAAGAAAATTCCATTAGTTTTTCTAATTACTCTAAAAATATTTTTTTAATATTTTATTTTTGCAACAGTTCTTTCTTTTCATGAATAGGGTTTCTAAAATAAAGTAGTAAAATTAATGAAATCAATTGCCATGCATCAATATGGAAATAAAATATTAAATGAGAAGAAATTCCAAAATAATTAAATATAGTATGATGGTTTTTAAAAGAACACACCCACATTTACAGCTTTTTAAAAAGTCAAACAAGGGAGTAAGGAACACTGCATTTAGTATAATGATTTCCCTGAGTAAAGGGTGTCAGGGGATGGGATGGGGGTTCTGCTTGGATGGCTGTAGGTTATTTTTGAGGTTTTAAGCCTTTATTTTACAGATATATTTTAAGATGTTAAATATCTCAAGGGGATTTCTATGAGGATTAAGATACTCTTATAAAAATGTGCATGGCATATACTAGACACTAAGAACTAAATAAATATATAAAATATGTTTTTTTCTAAGGTTATTAGTTATAATTTTTATAATTTTAATTTGGTGTTTTGCATTCCTTTTTTTTCTTTCTGATATCTTTCTTCTGTTTGCTCTGATCTTTGTCTTTCATATTTGAGGCTTTCTTCAGATGTCTAGTGATCCTTGGCTGCTGATACATCAGTTAGGACATGTTATGAACATCCTGTCTGGAACCACTGTGTAAATGGGTGGGCTGGTAGGGGGATCAGCAGCAAGGAAGCCTTTTCATCAGAAGACCCTCAGATGGCAATTTCTGGAATTCTATTCTCTGAGACCATTCAGGGTCTTCAGGTAATAATCCCCTCATGTTCTGGGAAGGATGTGGAGTAAGGGATTATATTCATTGCAGTCTTCAAATGCTGAAGTTCTCAGGGGGTCTGTGGTACACACTGACTCACTTCAGTGCTGCATCCTTTTCTGCAGGTTTTGAGATTGCCACTTGCTCCAGTTCTCCATTCACCTCCTTCGTCCCATACACTAGTTGGCATGCATCTCTTCTCCTATCCTTTCATCATATATGTCTTTGTCTCTGTAAATGTATGTGGATAATCCTTTATAATAAAGAGGTAATATGCAAATTGACCATCACTCCAACACACAAGATGGCCGCCAATATGTGGGCATAAGATGGCTGGCAGGGAAGGGCAGTTGTGGGCAATCAGGCCAGCAGGGGAGGGCAGTTGGGAGGGACCAGGCCTGCAAAGGAGGGCAGTTGGGGGCAATCTGGCTTGCAGGTGAGGGCAGTTAGGGGTGACCAGGCCTGCAGCGGAGGGAAATTGGGGGGGGAACCCAGGCCTGCAGGGGAGGGCAGTTGGGAGGGACCAGGCCTGCAAAGGAGGGCAGTTGGGGGCAATCTGGCTTGCAGGTGAGGGCAGTTAGGGGTGACCGGGCCAGCAGGCAGGTGAGCGGTTGGGAGCCAGCAGTCCTGGATTATGAGAGGGATGACTGACTGCCTACAAGGATCAGGCCTAAATGGCAGTCGGACATCCCTCGAGGGGTCCCAAATTGGAGAGGGTGCAGGCTGGGCTGAGGGACACCCCCCCCCACCATGCATGAATTTCATGCACCGGGCCTCTAGTATACTATATTGAAGCAAAATATAGTTTGGTCAACTATATTTCTTCACATTTTTATTACCTCTGACTCTCTTCTTTCACTCTTCCCTTTAAAATGTTTGCATCTCTTTATCATATTTGCTAAACTCCAAATTATATGGAAGGTATAGCTAATTACATAAAACTGATCTCTGTCACCATCACATCTACCATACAATTTTTAAAGATTGATGTAGAACTGGCCTGTCCTACATCAATCTTAATACAAACATAAAGAATTTACAGGGAAGCTCATTCTCACACTTAAGTAACTGTGCTCTCTCCACATTTCTTCTCAGAAGCTCAGGAATATAGTATTCTGTGAAATAGTTTGCCTTTTCATTTTTATAGATAGTATAAAATAATAAAAAATTTACATTTGTATTAAAAGTGTTCAAAGTAATTTTTAAATTAAGAATGCAATTCAGTACCACCTGAAACATGCATGAATCCTTTTTCATTAGGCTGAAAAAAAATTCTGTCCATGGTACAATACTGACAGAACAAATTGAACTAACTTTGGACAAAAGTGTTTTTTCAATTAATGTCTATCTGAACACAGTATACTCCACATGTGCTATTAAAATCCCCTACTTAATTCATACTTCTTTCCCCAGAAGCATAAGAGGAAGGTAGACTGGGCTGATTAACAGACCATGATTCCTGCCTTTGCTTACTGAAGAAAAATGTAATTAATAAAACATTGCTGAAGAAAAGCTATTCTTAAACAGGAAGAACAAAATAATTTCTATATCTTTTCCACCTTCACTAGTCAGAACAATTTATAATAGATTCAGGAGTGACCAGATTGTTTTTTCAGATCTTACTGTTTGAAACTATGCTAATACTGAAAACCTATAAGAGATAGTAATATATAGCCTATTTATTTAAACAATCAAAACCCTTAGGTGATCTTAATCCCATCAACATTGCCTATAATATAATTATGAAATGAAATACTTTAATTGCATATAAGTTCAATGAATAAAATAAATAACCGAAGAAATGAATAAAATATGATTGGGGTGGAATTTAATATATATATATATATATTATTGATTTTTTTACAGAGAGGAAGAGAAAGGGATAGAGAGTTAGAAACATCAATGAGAGAGAAACATCGATCAGCTGCCTCCTGCACACCCCCTACTGGGGATGTGCCCGCAACCAAGGTACATGCCCTTGACTGGAATCGAACCTGGGACCCTTCAGTCCGCAATCCGACGCTCTATCCACTGAGCCAAACCGGTTAGGGCTGGGGTGGAATTTTAATGTAAGAATGTTTACCACAGCAAATTCAAATTTTATAATGTCATATTTATACACACATATCACATATATATGTATATATGTATGTATGTATGTGTATATGCATATAAATGTGTGTATATATATGTTTGTGTTTATTTAGATGGAATATCATCTTTTCCTTTTCATACAAAGGGTAATGAAAATCTTCTTAGAGACCAGGTATGTTTTAAATAGGTACACATTGCCCTCCCCAACCCAACACACATGAAGTGAGGTTTACACATAAAGCGTGAAGCCACAGTGAGGCACAGCTTCTTGAAAACACTCCTGTATTCTAAATTTATTGCATTTGTATTTGTCATTTCTGGGAAGGGAAAACTCAGGCGATCACTTACAGGATTTTATAAGGATGTTACCTACAACTCAATTCTATTTTCTTTTTTAATAAGAAAATATTCCATAACTTTTGCAGCTATACTGTGAGAATGAAAAAAAAAGTCAGTTTTTCTTTGTTAATGAAGTAGTATGGTGAACCAAATAGCCATTTACATCTGTTTCCAGAAGCTCAAAAAAACTAATGTATTAATGAGAAACTAGTATCTACTTGAAGAGAAATCAAATCTCCTCTCTTATTTTTAAGGGCATCGAATTCTAACCAACCAAAGTGGTCCCTACAGTAGCTAACACATTCTGGTGACTAGTCCTTTGCTGAGAAAGCCTGGTTTGGGTCTCCTTTTCCTCCTGTCACCCTTGTAGGTCTTCCTGTGGGATAAGAGTGTAAGGACTTTGGAGGACTGACATAAGTTTGAGTTCAGTCAAGCTATATAAACTTGGGTCCAACATTTGACCTCTTGAGTTTTTCTTCTCTGATGAGAGGAGAAAATAGTATTTTCTCATCTGATTGTTGTTGGGATTGAATAAGACCATTTCTACAAAATTTCTAATATAGAGAAGGTCTAACAAGTACTAGTTTCATCCACCTCCTTCAAATACAAAGGTAAAAAAGTTTGAGGTATCTAGGGATTCAAGCAAGACCCATTCTCATGTAGGATGTGGTCATAGTGTGACCCAACTTCCTGGTAGCATGCCAGCCCTCTGATTTCTAAAGCCTGTACATATACCATTTCTAGTTTAATCTGATATTTTCTTATTGTCTCATGTTATAACGGCATTTGCATATTATGTTTATTCCAAGCCACCAGCTAGGAGAAATTTCTACAGGGAAATTCAGTTCTACTTTCATTTAGATTTGGTAATATGCATTTAACTGTGGATTTGCAATTGCTCTTAAAACAAACTCCACACTCTTTCCCATGACCAGAAAGGCCTGAATTTCTGGCCTTTCCAGTCTTGCCACTCTCTTTCTTTCTTTCTCTGCTCCCATCATGCTGGTCTTTTCTCTGTGCTTATAAACCATTCAGTTCTTGTCTGCCTTGGGCGTTTGGCCAAACCCTGTCTTGTGTTTGAGTGCTCTTCCCTTCATTTTTCACATAGCTGGCTCCTTGTCATCCTTAAGGCATCAGCCTTCATGCCATCTGCACAGAGGGCCTTCTCTGACTGAATCCATATAAGTGCTTGCTAGTTGTTAGTGCTCTTGATTGGTTGTTGGTTTGATTACCTAGAAGGCAGAGTCCAGGCCTATTGCTAGCTCTAGCCTAGATCATGGCACAGAGAGAGGCTCAGAATGTGTTTGTTTAGTGGGGGAATAAACTCAACTCTATATATTTGCATATAATCTTCTTGAATTAATAAGTATCAGCATCAAAACCTCAGAATTCATACCCTCAAAGCCAAAAAGAATAAGGTAGGCAGAATGAATGTTTAACTAGACATTATAAAAAAATCTTTAAAAAAAATTTAGGCACCATAAACCACTTAAAAAAATACTTTTTCCTTTATGGAGAAATCCATAAGAAATGTCAACATACTTTCCTAATGATGATAATGATCTGTTATTGATAAATCATTTCACCCTAGCATTTTTCCTATGAAGTATTTATTGTAGTTTTATTCAGATGAGAAACTGACTATTTGAATTTCCACTTTTAGCAACTCAGGTCCTGATTACAGGACTTCTAAGGCTGATCCTGCAAAGCATTCATTAAAATGAAATATCTCCTTACCTATTGAAAAAAATTATATTATCCCTATGTCCACTAAAACTCTGGCCCTATAATTCTCTCAATATTAGAACTTGACTTGAACTTACCAGCTCATCTTCCTACTTTAGAAAACTAACACTTCTCCTTTAAAAGAGAAAAGAAACTTTCTTTACAAAATGATAAACACTTAGGGGGAAAAATGTGGATTTTTTTTTCTAGTTCTTGGTACAACCAGTAAGTATGTCATATGGTTCATGCAAAGCCAACTTCTTCATTTCAGTCAGCAAAGGTCATCTCCTCAGCTGGCAATTAGTGGGTGAACAGAATCCACTCAGTATCATCTTTACAAGGTACCCATTTGGAAACTGTAGAAGTCTGTTGCTGGTCTTTTAGTCATCACAGCTCTGGCCACCAGATTGGAAAACCTTAAAATTCTTTAAGGCTTTTCCTCTGACTGCTTTGCACTGATGAGGAGGACTTGGCCAAATCACTCTGTTAGTCATGCAGAGAAGACTGGGCAGGACCTGAATGCCCACAGGCGCATGTTACTATTTCTGGGCTCTTCTCATTCTTGTCATATTCCAATATATGAGGAAGGAGTCCTATCTTATTTTTTTAACAAATATTTATTAAATGTCCACTGTGGGCCTGTCACTTTACCAGGTATCTAAAGATGGAGAGGCATGGCTAGTACCTTCCAAGAGTTATTAGTTTAGTGGGAAGAAAGGCAAATCAATAGACTGTAGGAATCCAATGTAATGTGTTCTGTATCAACCCAAGGTGCATGAGCAGGGTAGGAATAGAGGGTAAATTGCTATTTTGTCTGGAAAGATATAGAAATCCTATATAATAAAAGCCTAATATGCAAACCCAGTTTGTGTACCTTATTATTGTTGCCCTACTAAATAATACATGTAAAGTAGTATGGATTTAAATGTAATAGGAGTGTACATTTGGATGGGATGGTAACTATGGAAGAACTGTTGCCAAAGCAAGAGCGCAACACGACCAGATTTGCTTGTTCGATAAAAGGTTTGGCTGAACTGTGGAGCATAGATTAGAGATGTGGAATGGGGAAAATCTGCAAAAGTTTTAAAATTTATTGACCTCTCTACTTCCTCAGTATCTCCTCACCTATGAAACAACCAAAAAGGAGGGAGCAAAGATCACCTTCTCTTCTCAGTTTGGTCCAAAACATTATGCCAGACCTCTCCTTGTCTGCATAATGTTACCTGAATAAAAAAAGAGGCATTAAATTCAATCCTGCCAGAATGCCTTATTTAGTGATGGAAATGTCACAATGAAAAATGATAGTACTATAATAAAAGCAATTAAAATGATTTTGATATTGATATTATGATACTAATTTAAAAAATAAGTTGAAAATCTCATAACCATGAATTAAATAAAATTAATTTCCCAGTAGCAAGCTATCTGAGTTCCAAGACTAGTTTTTCTTGATCTTTATCTTCATTGGAAAAATTGGTCTATATCTGTATCTTGAAATGTCTGTTCCTATGCAAGTAAAACACTTGTTAAGAAACATACTATCACTTAGACCAATACTAAGGATCCTAGAGGACAGCTGTTACTTCTGTTATGTGTATTTCCTGGTAAGGTCATGAAATGTGAGGATAATTGTCAATTCTCATGCAAGCAAATGTCTTCTTTCTAATGGGGTAGATGGCATTCAAACTTCGGACACTCTAAAGCTACATACTTTCTGGATTTTTCTAATCTTGAATAGTTTAAATAGATTCCATTATAAATACAGAAGATGAGTATGTTTTCAGTATTTCAAGCAACATAAATGCATGCACACTTTACAAGTCACATATCTTTACTAAAGTGATAGGACTCACATGAGAGCAAGAAGACACAGTTAAAGCATTCTGCTTCCTGTTCTGCAACTTCATCATAATCTCCTGAGACACGACATGTTGTACTGGCACAAATTAGTAAATGATTTGGTGAATGTAAAACATGTCTAATTTACTGAAAACTGTAACCAACAATGTTACCAAAATATTAGTTTTATGGCATAACCAGATATGTAAAGTATATGCTTCTAATTGTATTATATTGAAGGAGAAATTAAAATGACTTCCCTTTGTTTTAAATATGAAGTACACAATATAATAAATTAAAAAATCAATGAGGTTATTAAATTAAGATTATTCCTAAATAAACATGAAAAACTAATGTATACAGATGTCTTGGACACGGATACGTAAAATCACAGAATTAATTTTGGAAAGTTAAGGCTCAGAGATGAAGAGGCTTGACTGAGGAAACTGAGGTCGCTGGGGCAGCACTGGATCTAGAGGCCGAGATTTGTCTTGTGTGGTGCAGCCTTCTACTGTCATCATGGAAATTCTTCCACAGCGATTAAGCTGTGGCTACACAAACAGCAGGAGTTCTGAACTTAGTGGTCCCTACAAAATGACATTTAATACACATTGGAAGCCTTAATCAGTATTGTATGGTAGTTTTTTTTTTACCATGAAAACACACTTTCTCCAAGGAAGAACATATGTGAAATATTTGGGAGGGATCATGGACATGTATATTGATAGTGGGTGCCCTGTCTCTCTGCAATGGACATTTGTGTAAGTATCAGTAGTGGTAGAATTACCAAAATAGGAAAAGTCTGAACAAATAATATGGCACAATTAAGAATAGTAGCAAAGTTAAACAAAAAAATATCCTATATCTGCATGGGGTGGCTGAGTTGGTACACTTACTGTGGAACCACGCCAGAGAAGCCTGATAGTCAAGGCCAATTAAAGGACAGAGGCCTGTCCAAGGCCACTCTGTGCCTGGGCTACTGTAAGGCCACAGCGATCTCATGGTAAGCTGTGCCTTTCTATAACCAAATGATTGATGTTACTGTTGGCAACTAGCCTTCTTAGTCTCTGGAGTAATATACAAGTTACTGACCAGGGAGTAGGCTAGAGAGCTCAGATGGAGCTGAGAGCTGCTGCTGCGATGTAAGATGAACAACAAATACACATCTATCAACAAGTGAATCTAAAAATCAAGTGAATAAATAATCTGATGAACAAAATAAACTGGTGAATATGATAGAATCAGGGGCATAGAAAGGGAGTGGACTGACTATTCTCGGGGGGGGGGAAAGGGTGTGGGGGGTGCAGGAAGAGACTGGGGGGAGAGAGGAACATCCGTAATAATCTGAACAATAAAGATTTAATTTTTTAAAAAGCAAACAGCTCATAGAGAGCTCAGAGGTAGTTACTGTGTGAGGCTGCAGAGACCAGCCAGTGTGCTCGGCAGGGGAGACAGGAGAAGCTGCTGAGCCAGAGAGGCTAGAGAAGCTGCTGAGGCAAAGAGCTTAGGTACCACTACGATGTGAGGGTGTGAGCCTAGGGAGCAGCAGGCACCTGCTCAGATAATGGCTGTGGGTGCAGAGACTAATGCTGTTTTGTGGGAAAGATGTACACGTTAACCAGCAGGTGTGTCTGGCTGCCTGCCTATATAGGACTGCTGTAAAGAACTGTTTAGTCTAATGACTATGAGGCCACTGGCTTCTCCAATAAAGACTCATTCTTATACACCCACAACCTCTCATGGCTTCTCTGTCTAAGACCCAGCATCCTAGGAGGTCCAGCCTCAGGCAGAGAGGCTTGTACCTAACACCTGTAACTAGTGAGCAGAGGATAAAGGAGGAAGTTGGGCTAAGTTCCCAATAGTTAGTACAGTGGGCAGGGTTCAAGGAAGAACCAGCCCTGGCATAGTCAGGAAGAATTTAGAAGAATATATGGACTCAGAACAAGTCAGAGTAGCAATGCTGTGCAGTCCTGCTGTCTCTGACACTTGGCTCATGGCTTCTTCATCTGTCTGGTCGCCGAGAATTGACCTGCTGTCGCTGACACTTACCCACCGGCATTCATTCATTTTTCCACTCTTCCCTCCAAGCACTATGTTTTAGCTTTACTATGTGCCTAGAATTGAAAAATATCTACATTTAAAACATGTCTGATTTGCATAAATTATCTGGATGTTAGAAGGAAGAAGATGACTACTTCTAACCCAGGCAATTGATTTCAAATCAGATACTCTAAGAGAAGAACTTAGATATTCCCAAAATACTGACTCAAAGGAAGAGTTGTTTGGATATACAGTCAGAGAATGTAGCTTTTATGTTAGGAAGCCAGCATTCCCCACATCACATACTTAGTTTAGTTCATTTGTAAAGTATAGAATGAGACAAGAAGAGAGATTTCTTGGAATAGAAAAATGAGCACACATTTGTTGATAACTTGCTATAGATCACTGCATATCATTTAATTCTCTTGCCAACTGAATACAATGTTATTGTCTCTTATTTTATAAAGAGGAAACTGAGGCACAAAACAGCTAAGTTGCCTAACATAAAAAAGCTAACAAGTAGTAAAGACTTGAACGCACGCCTGACTGACTCCACTGTAGAACATGGCCAAACCTTCTGTGCAGAATAAAAATTAAAAGCAAATTAAGGAGAAAACTGCAAGCCAAAAGCACCCCACTCAGGATTTAGTAATCACTGGAATATATAAACTTTGGTTTTATTACTAGAGGATGTGCCATCCCTTCTTCTGGGATCCTGTCTTTTTCCACTTTCTCATTTTCTATGTATTTTGTAATTCTTTTCCAAGGCCTCACTACACTGTCACTTCTTCCAATGACTCCAAAAGAGGATTTTTTTTTCAATCGAAGTCAGAGAAGGAAAGAAGGCAGAGAATAGTAACCAAAAATCAACCCTGGAGAAGTTGTAGCAAGCACACACTTACCAGATAGTGTGCAGACTTTGAAAGGACTGAAAAGCCAGTGGAGAAGTAATTGAAATTGAGTGGAGGTGAGGGCTAGACAAACAGAAGGGACACACCACAGAGCATATGAAGCTGAAAAGGAACCATTAGATTTGTGTGTATCATAGAGAATTTCTCAAAGGTGTATGGAAATTATCTATATTCATTAACCTATTGATAATGTTAACATTTATACCAGGCAAAACCAGACAAAAAGTTCTAAAGCAAGTCAATGAACTCATTAAAATGTTTCATTTACACCCCAATCTATAAATGCCTCACTGGTTTTGAGTTGCAGCTTTCTAAAATACGTGTATTTCTTTCCTTTTATCATTGGTTCTTGGGGTTCTCAGCTACCATCTATGTGTGCCAGGCAGAGAGCTAAGTACCTTTTCATAAAAGATCTTTTACCCTATAACAAGGAGTCTCGGGGAAAGGCTCTGTTTCCACTACCACACAGAAGCAGCTGGGCATTAGACAGTAATGTGAGTGAGTGTGCCATGGATTCCAAATTCAAACTCAGGACTTCTTCCTTAAAGGTCTTCCTTATGCCACACGGCATAAACTTCTAAACATCATAGTAAGTACAGCGCTAGCCACACTAAAAATGCAAAAATGTTCTGTGAATACTAGGGGCTTAATATATGTTGATAACTGCCATTATATTGGTAATATATATTGATATGTATAATTTCAAAATACAAGCCAGTGGGGTGGAGGGTGGGAGATATATCTACACAATGGAAAAAAAAGGCACATACAGGAAACCCTCCATTTCATGGACCTCGATTTAACAGACTTCAGATTTAACAGATAAAATTTTTGGTTCATCTGTCATATGTAAAAAGTAACACCCTGTTATTTTAAAATGCTTTTAACCAAGATTTGTTTATAATTAAATGAACAGGTTTTTTTTATTAATTTAGTTATTTTAACAAATTTTACTGAATAGGCCATTAGTTGGAAAAAAAAAACATTAGTTATTTTGCCGACATAAATAAATACTACTTATCTACAACATATTTAAATACAAGAGTCACCACTCAGAAACAATGTTCCATGAATGATTAGCACATGATCACATCGCGTGACTTTCTACAGCAGTTTTGACTCCTACCGGGTGATGTTCCTACGTGAGCTAAGCCACGCCCCAACCATGTGCATTTATTTACTCTCAGTGACTGGTGAATGCACACATTTACTAGACCTATTCAGTATAAATTTAAAATTTCTATAATAAATATAGAAAACTTTTATGTGAAATTAAACTTTTTATTCCTACCTAATTTTAATTACACAAACATGTCTACATAAGTAAAAACAGGTAAACTAACCAATTTGTCAATTTTTTAACATATGCATTCGGAAAACTTACTTTATTATATAACAGGCTTTTGGCTTTACTGGACACCCCTTTGCCTGAATTAGTCCATTTTGTCAAGGTTTTACTGTGTCATAATTTATTCACTTGACTGACTTTCTTACTGTATTAGTCTGTTTCTGTTACCGGTAAAGACTTAACATTCCCTTTCTAACAAATTGCCCAGATACAAAGGCCAAGCTATTGCTTTGGTTGACAAGGGCAGTAACCACATTTTCATTATAGTTCCCATGAATTGAATTTAAGTTCAGTTGTATTTTAGTTGAAGGAGACACTTCATCATTTTCATCTGCACTAAATTAATGCACAATAAATAAACCATCAAAATTTCTAATTGTGGTGAATATGGATATCCAAAGGTTGCAGACTGTTAGGAAAACCACAAAACAGAAGGTAAGTACTCAATTTCAAAAAGCCTTTTAGCAGAAATATTTCAAAATCATTGTGTGTGTGTGTTTTTTTTTTGGTTTTGTTTTGTTTCATTTTGTTTTTTACCATTTAACACCAATGATCTTCATTTCACACAATCTATTCTGACACTTAAAGGAATATTTTAAAAAATGTATTGCATCATACATAGCTACCACCAAATAAAGCCACTTAAAATTATTGCTTTAGAATAAAGATAAGGGCAGAAGTTTGGCAATGATTATTCAAATTAAAGCTTTTTCACATTTTTAAGTTATGTTAATGTTATCTGATGCAAAGAAGCACACACTCACAAACACACTATCGTGAGGTCCCTTTCAAACACATTGGCTTGGTTCAAATATGTTAGGACCTAACCTTCATGACTAAATAATATTGGGAACTCCTACTAAAGTAATTGAACTGAATAATTATCAAAACTGTGTATTTTCATTGACCCTCTGACAGAGGGAATGACTTTTGCTCTTCAGTGATGGGGTAGAATGCTGCATTAGGGGCCTGAGCTCACACAGAGTGTTTCCAGAGAATGCCATGGCTACTGGGACTATAGGAAGACAATCCACTAAAATATCCTTACTAATGAGGAGTTAGCAGAAGAGAGGGTTGAAAAATGGCAGTATAGAAAATAAATGAGGCTCCCCTAAATTGAAGAAAGTTGCACAAAGGAGTCAGATAAATTAATTTTAATCCAGCTTGAATGTTAAGCTTGAAAGAACCCAACAATGACCCACTAAAGAAAAATCAGGTTCTATTTTTAAAGTTACTAAAGAAAATAATGATAATGTTACTACTAGAGGCGCAGTGCACAAAATTTATGCACAGGAGGGGGGGTGTCCCTCAGCCCAGCCTGCACCCTCTCTAATGCAGGACCCTTTGGGGGATGTCCGACTGTCCGATTGGCAGTTGAACATCCCTCTCACAATCTGGGACCGCTGGCTCCTAACCACTTGCTTGCCTGCCAGCCTGATCTCCCTAACTATCCTTCCCTGCTGGCCTGATCTCCCTAACTGCTATGCCCTGTCGGCCTGATCACCCCTAACTGCCTCTGCCTTGGCCCCACCACCATGGCTTTGTCCAGAAGGACATCCAATCTAATTAGCATATTACCCTTTTATTAGTATAGATAGAGGCTTGTTGCATGGGTGGGAGCTGGCTGCTCTTTCCTGAAAGGGGTCCCAGATCAGGGTGGAGGTCCCCTTGGGGGGTGGGGCCAGCCTAGGCGAGGGGCTGATGGCCATTTGCAGGCTAACCACGCCCTCATTGGGGTAGGGGGTCCCCACTGGGGGGCATGGCCAGCCTGGGCGAGGGGCTAAGGGCTGTTTGCAGGCTGACCATGCCCCCATCGAGGTGAGGGTCCCTGCTGGAGGGCGTGGCCAGCCTGGGCCAGGGGCTGAGGGCTGTTTGGGGGTGGTTTGCAGGCTGGCCAAGCCCCAGGCTTTGTCGGGGGAAGGATACCCGGAAGGTCTCCTGGTCTAATTAGCATATTACTCTTTTATTAGTATAGATAATCCTAAGGGCTATTTATATTCAAAAGCATTTTATAAAGTCTGGTAAGTGGTCTGGTGGTTTACCTGGGGATTTTTCTACTCTGTGATTTGTCAAAAGTCCCAAAACATTCTGTGATGGGAGTTTAAACAAGTCAATTTGGAAAGCACAGAACAATCTCTGGGGATTTATCAGCTGCACCTAATAAAGGCTCTGTATACTTTTGTACAGGCTGATCATAAGGGCCTTGAGTACTGAGAATTCCTGAGGGCTGCCAAGTACATTTCTTTGTAGTGTGGTCAGTGTGAGGTCCCTAAGGTGACGATTATTCTATAGGAATAGAATTCAGAAGACTTTGAATAAAATCCCAGCTTCCTCAATTTTCAGAGTCCTATGGCGTCATTTGAAAAATTGAAAAATTGAATTATCTACTTTATAGGGTTGCTGTATTTATTAGATTAAATAACTTGTGGA
>NW_005356635.1:1417858-1419180 GCF_000412655.1 Myotis brandtii
AGAAGACTTCTGCATAGGTGAAGATGAAATTGAAAATCAGGGAATGATGAATAGCTCTCTCTGATTCAGAGGTGACTCTTAAACTTTGATAAAATTCTGATTCAGTAAGTCTGGAGTAGGCAGTCCTTAGTAACAGATGCCTTAGGTGCTTCTGTTGGAGTTGGTTCATGGAATCACACATTGACAAATACAGTTTCAGAACATAATATTCTAACAAAACTGTGAAACAGATTGTTTTATTTGGAATCAGCAGATGTGTTGTGATTCTTTCTTCCAACGTTGTTTCTTTCCTTCAAATTTTCAGGCTTCCAAAGGCCCCTGATTCTCATTGAAAATGAGCTCCTGAGTTCTCCCTTATAAATACAACTATGTCAGCCTTTCACATCCAAGCAGGATTGCATTCTAGTGAGTGTGCAATGGCAAGACATCCAAGTCAGAAGAACACTACACATTGCCTCTTGTCTACTTGTTATAAAATATAGATAATGAAAGGTATTCACCAATTTATCTCTTAAAATATAAGTCTCTGAATCTGAAAATATTTTCATGGGAATAAGGTTCTCCTATCCCCCCAGATGATGGCTTAATATAATCCACAACTGCTACTTATTCCTTCACAAAGTTGATTCATGAATATTTATCCCTGAAAAGGTCTATGGCCATCTAGACTTATCTATTTATTCTATAGACTAGAGGCTTAGTGCACAAAATTTGTGCAGGGGGGGCCTCACCCTCCCTCCATGGGCCAGGGTACATGGGATGCTGGGGCTCTTGGCTGGGGTGATGCCGCCCCAGCATCCTGTGTGCCCCAGCTGGCCTCTGGCCAGAGGCCCGCCCTCCGGCGAGGCTGAGGAGACTGGGCGCCACCATCTTGTGGCTATGGGCACCGCCATCTTTGTGACAGAGTGACAGTTAATTTGCATATTAACCTTTTATTAGATAGGATAAGGAAATTATAACCTACTAGAGGCCCAGTGCACAAAAATTTGTGCACTTGGGGGAAAGGGGGGGTCCCTCAGCCCGGCCTGTGCCCTCTCGCAGTCTGGGACCCCTCGGGAGATAACGACCTGCTGGCTTAGGCCTGCTCCTGGGTGGCAGAGGGCAGGCCCAATCCCTAGGTGCAGCCCCTGGTCGGGCTCAGAGCAGGGCTGATTGGGGAGTTGGGGCGCCGCCCCCTGTCATGCACAGAGCAAGGCGGATCGGGAGGTTGCGATGCCACCCTCAGTCACGCTCAAGGTAGGGACGATTGGGGGGTTGAAGCACCGCCCCCTGTCACACTCAAGGCAGGGTCGATGGGGAGGTTGCGGCGCCACCCCCTGTCA
>NW_005356635.1:1420305-1443461 GCF_000412655.1 Myotis brandtii
GTCACTGAAGGAAGCAAGCCTCCCTGTTCGCATCAGCTGCCTGGCTGCCGGCCGCCATCTTGGCCGACAGTTAATTTGCATATCTCCCTGATTAGCCAATGGGAAGGGTAGCGGTCGTACGCCAATTACCATGTTTCTCTTTTATTAGTGTAGATACCATCTGACTTGTCCTTTAACCCAGCATCTTCACAAATGAAGAAGTTTCCCATCCAATGGAAGTCCAATTGAGAGCCAAGTCTACACTCAGAAAAATGTCCCCAATGAAGCAAACTCTGCTGTCCAGTGTCAGAGGAATTCATTGTCTTAAATTATGGTAATAATTTCTTCCTATAAAAAGGATGCAGAACCTTTGGGTTACTTTCCTTCAGTGTATCTAGCTCATGACATAAGTAGCAAGATCACAGATTCATTACACAAAGGAAAACGCTCCTCCAACAACACTTTTTACTTCAAGTGTTAAACATTTAGCATTAAAATTACTTTCTCTGAAGAGATTCTCTGCCACATTCCATAGTAAAATCTGAATGCCTTTTGGATAATTGCTGTTTTGGATTATTGCTTCATATTCCTTCCAAGTATACATCAAATTTAAAGGTGAAAATAATTTTTTATTTTAATCCTCAACTGTTGTGTTCATAGATTGTTTTTGCATTTCTCAGAATGTTAACCAGGCCCACAGAGCTAGCAAAGCTCCATGGAACTCTTGCCTCTAATTTTCCTCTTCAATCCTATAAAGCTCTGAAAGATATTGATTCAGCAAATAGGAAAAAACTAACTTATCAAAAATAGCATACATAAAGTGGGAACTGGTCAAAGAAACTCTAAGAATATTGTTTTAACTGGAAATTGTACCATTAACTGCTAAAACATATTGTATTCCTGTTACTGCTCTTTTTGATATATTACCACTGTATGGGAACAGTTTAATCTACTCCATAGAGAGAGCTGTAGGAGTTCTCAGTGGCCTCAAAATATGATGGCCCTTCCCACAAGCAGCTGATCTAAATTTCTTGCAGGTGGCGCATCTATATTTATTTTCTAAAAGGAAATAACCCTCTCTACAAGTCAATTTTGTTTTTAAAGCTGCGGTGTCTTTAGCCACTTCTTTTTCCAGTTTTTCAGTTGACACCTTGAATGACTTACAGTGGGTTGCATCAGTCATTCCAGGTTCTTACAGAAAATATTTTGTGGTGGTGACAATCACATGTTAGGAACGAAGTGCTCTTTGCAGATGGCTGTGCAGGTACCTCTGATTTCTCGCCAAATCATTCAGAATGCCTCAAATCCATTAGATCTCTCCAGGGAGGAAAATTTTCCGGCATCCTAGAGAGGGAACGAGTTCATTTCAATCATCACAAATGAAAGCCACCCTTAATATTCATTAGATATTTTATGATGGCAATATGCATTATCTATCCGTATGCCCCTTTGAAAGGCCAATTTCCTTTGAAACTTGCATGGCTCCAAGCCACTCTTTGTAGAAAGTGGCCTATGTCCAAGAGGAGTCTGGGGAGGCAAATGGATGACATTTCCTTATCCATTGGAAATGATTCCATTAAGCCACTGTGGTGGCTATGAGCTTCTAAGTTTTAAAAATTAAAGAACAGATTTGGAATGTGCAGCGAGGTCATTGTGTCACTTCCCTGCTCTCTCCTCTGACCACGTGTCCTAAAGTGAGTGGGACTCTTTGGTTTGCATAACAAAAGATGACTCAAAACTGACCTTTCTCTCATTTGGAGAAGCCTGTATGTTGGGGACAGAGGTTTATGAGCCTGAGAGCTTTTAATTAATTTGTTCTTCTTTCTACCACCATAGTTCATGTCACCTTGCATCTATTTATCCCTTCCAATCTATTGTCATCACTATATGGAGAGTGATCTTTTTAAAATATACATGTAAGCATTTATCTCATAACCTCAACAAATAAAAAAGAAACAAACTAACAACAAAAACAAGCCATTGTCTTAAAATACTTCATACATAGATTCCCATTGCTTTTAAGAGCCACAACACAACACAACTTAGCATAACATATAAAGCCATAAATGGTCTGATTCCTTTCTCAGACTTACCTTATACCACATCTCCTTGCTTTCTCTCCCAGCATTCAGACCATTTTCACATTCTCCTGAGTTTGGACTAGTTGCTCCCACTCTTTCATCAGATTTGAGCTCAATCATCATTACACACGAAAGTGTTTCCTGACTCCTAAGTAGATCAAATCTGCCTATTCATGGCCTTCATTAAACCATGTAGCTCCCATAGATTTTATTAAAGTATCATTTCATGTTTATTTCTGAAATTATTTCTATCTTTGTCCCTCACTGGACTATGAGGTTCACAGTGTCTGTTTCTGCCCAAGATTATATTCTCCTTACCTAGACCATTGTAAATACTCCAAAAGAAATTGTTGAGTAAACGAACAAATAAGTTCTTGAACTTAATCCAGTTTGTGCCCTGGCTGAAAATCCCTTTCTGTGGGTGAGATGTGGACTTCAGTTTGGGTTGGGCTTGAGGTGAACTACAATAAGGCCATATTCTAATCCAATTATTCATTGGTGTGGTTGTATTTAATAGCTTGGAACCATGAGATGCATAAAGATCTTATATTGAATTTTAATAAGTGTTTTTAGGCTGGGAACAAGTTGCTTTACATCTCCCCAGGAAGGAGAGGGAACATAAATTTATTTCTTTCATTTTTGTTCTCTTCTGCGAAAGGTGTGTTATGCCTGCGTTATATTCTGACTCTGAAATAAAATATCACAAAATGAATATTTAATATGTATATGACAAAATATATAAAAGGATTTTTAAAAGATAAAATCACTTTATATATGTAAGACACTGCTAATTTGGGAAGTGATAATTTGGAAGGTTAAAAAAGGGCAATGGTGAGCCTAGCACATGGACCCCCACCCCTACCTTCTTTTTGTCTGCATGCCTCAGAGATCACAGGTGTGGGGTCACTAGTACACGTCCAGGAAGTTAAAAGCAGAATCTTACCCTACCCTCACAGTGAACAATTGAACTAGGTAGTTATGACTTTTTTTTATCTCCAGAGAGAAAATTACATAAACTATATTTTAAAGTCTTAAAAATTTGTGAAAACTAGTGATGTACATTTAATACAACAATATCTCATATGATACAAAAATGCTAAGAATTGTCGATGATGCGACCCTAATGCATGTGTCTTGATTAACTTTTTGGCCCCACAGACTGAGACACTATGCTGTTGTTAATCAAATGAGGGATAAATAATTATAAACACATATATAATTATAAATTATAATTAAGTAGTAATAATTGTTGCTAAAATAGTAGCTCTTCTTCATTAAGTTCCAACGGGTTATCACGTAAACACTTTACATTCTTGCAAGAACTCTACCACAAAGTCTGAATTTTGTCCATTTAATAGACAAGAAACTGAAATTCAAAGAAATCAAGTAACTCAATTGTCACACAGACAGTAAGCAGCGAGGCTACAATTGAAGGCCAGACTCATTTGGCTCCAACACTCATGGAGTTTCTACCATGTTCTGCTGTTTTGTTTTATTTTGTTTTGTTTTGTTCTGCTGTGTTTTATTTGTTGTTGTTTTTGTTTGTTTGCTTTTTGTTTTTTACCACCATGTGTATTTATCTTTCTGGTGAAAAGTTAAAGACAACTTAGTGATAAAAAAAAAAAAGTCTGGACTGAGAGTTAGAAGTTTATGTTAAGTAGCCTCCCTGCCATTATCTGCTGTGAGACCTCAGGTGTCAAGTGGTATTTTATATCACTTAATCTTCACATGCCTCAATTCCTCCATCTTTAAAATGGCAATAATGTTTTGCCTAATTCAAGAGCTAGTACAAGATAAAATGCGAGACAAATTACATTGCCCCTAGAAGTCAGGGTCTCCATTTATTGAGCTATTAAGCCTGTACCTTGAATTGGCACATTCACAAGTATCATTTCATTATGCATTTCAAGTTAGAAACTGTCTTAATTTTTACAGGTGAGAAACACATAGTTACTAGTCTAGTTTCAAAAGTTATAAAGCCATGATTTTCACAAGATTGAACCTAAAATCTAGATCATCACTTACATTGCATAAGTTATTTGACCTCTTTGAGCTTCAGATTTTTATCATTAAAATGGGGAAAATAATATCACCTTCCTGAGTTATGGCACAAAGATAGCATATGTAAAAGCAACTAAATTATAGTCAACTTCTAATTAAGTCAAAGAAAGACATGGTTATCATTATATCAATGTGTCTGCATGATCAGAGCAAGTTCTCAAAGGCCTGAAGCATGCAAGGCGGCACCTGTTGTGAGTGTGTGGTGGGCGATGGTGGCAAAAGTGGCTGTCTCACTCCAACCCAGCGCTCTTTATACTCCATAGTCCCGGTTCTTCTGCCCCCTTTGCCATCTTAAACTTCACCCACTCATTTTCAAAGCAGAATGCAGTCCTCTGAAATGGCATTCAAAATTATTTCTTTAAATTTTAAAACACACTAATTCATTTTTTTGTAGAGAGAATTTTCATTTTCAAAGTGTATTTTTCCTAGATTCTTTTTAAAATATATTTTTATTGTTGATAGTATTACAGATATCTCCCATTTCCCATTTTTTAAAAGTAGTTATTTTTGAGTGGCAGGAACCTTTTGAGCTCCAGAGAATGTAAATGTAAACATTTTGGTTCATGGAGAAATTTTTTATGACCCTGAGAACTTGCATTGATGCAAAGTGAAAACTCTATTCATATATATAACTGCTGGTTCAGAACAGAGGAAGTAAAGTTGATAATGAAAAAAACAAACCCCAAACATGAAATAGCTTAGGTAAAGAAAACAATGAGAAATAAGGTTAACAGTGTTCATCTGAAAAGTAATAAAAGAGCTGCTTTGAAAAAGCTGAAAGAAAATCCTTATGTATTAATCTTTATTTGCTCATGGAATTTGTCTTCCTCCAGTGTGTCCTTATAGCCAAAACTATTGATAATAAAAAGAACCTTAAATATCATTGATAGCTCTCCCTCATTCTAAAGACAAGGCAGTAGCCTTGTCAAAGTGCCTCAGTTGGTTGATGTCCTCCTGTGCACGGAGAGGTTGCTCATTCGATTCCCAGGATCTGGCACATATGGCACATATGTCCCATATCTCTCTCTCTCTCTCTCTCTCTCTCTCTCTCTCTCTCTCTCTCATCCTCAGGTGAGGATTAGGAAAAAAAGATGAGGTAGAAGACCATGAAGATTAAACAACCTGCTCCAAAGAGATCCTAGTAAGTGACAGTTGACCTCACACCTGACTCTCCTGACTCTGAACTATACTCTGTTGTTGTCTAACACAGCCTCTGACACACCATGCTATGTACTAAAAATATAACTTTGCCTTTAGCATGCTAGCATTATTTTACTTATGAGCCATTTCTCTGCCCCCACCCCCCACACACACACACATCTACCAATAATTGGTGTATTTTCCAAGCCTCATTACATAAAATGTTCTAACATTCAAGCCTCTCTCCTCACAAAGGTCAATGTCCAGCTTTGGTGATTTGTTGTACTCTGTTGAACTATGCAAAAGAGTTAGTTAGGCTTTAAGTAAGTAGGAGCTTTAGATCTCCCATGATCATGAGCATAATTGGGCCTCTTTCAGATTGACATTCTTTGTCCTCTCCTTCCATTTGAGTGTCCAATGGAACAAGTTTCAACTTTCTTGTGGAAGCCAAAATATAGTTATAATTGATTATCCTGAGTCTTATTTCATTATCATAAGGACTATTCTAAATGACAAATACTTAAAATGACTTTAGAAGGATTTTATTGTGGAGAGTACCAATTCAACTTTCTCCTTATTTTGATGCACTTGAGTAAACAAGTACAGATTCAAAACAAAAACAAACAAAAATACAACTAGAGAAGAGGTGCAAAACACTTAAAGCAATTCATGAAGCAGAGGTGTCTTGGTTTCTGGAATAGTTCTAGAATGAGATCACAGTCTGTTATTCTCTGACATGCATGAAGTTTGTGTAATTAGGTAAAGTCAAACATCAACCCAAATAATTAGACTGGCTTGTATTCTATATTGCTCTGCCTACGAAGTCTAATTTAATAATACCCTTTAATCCTAAACTTTCAGAATACTACTTCATACAGAGCAATTACATTTTCTCATTTTATCTTTATTTTTAATTATACAAGACTTAATGAGAAAATGCATTTAAGCATTTTATACACATTTACTTTCCTCACACTCAACCTAAATAATTTCCATAGCCCTAGCCAGCCCTGGGTTCAATTCCAGTCAAGGCATATGCGGCAGGCAACCAATTGACGTGTCTCTCTCACGTGGATATTTCTCCGTGTGTGTCTCTCCCCCTCCCTTTCACTCTCTCTAAAAACCAGTGGAAAAATATCCTCAGGTGCAGGTTAACAACAAAATAAATAAACTCCATATATCTGATAATTTACTCTATTATCCTCAAAATTAAGTGTTTCTTCTATAAACTATTTTAACCTAAAATACTTTTATATAAATGGTCAGATATTTTCCAGGATTATTTTATATATAAGTACTGTAATGTTTTTGCCATTGTAATGAAATTTTTTATTAAGAATTATGATTACTTGCTCTCCCTTTTTACCTTTTCCTTTTAATAAGACCCATAAATTCTCATTATAAATGTGAAATGGTAGATTGTCCTCCCCCCAAACCCCCCACACACAAATACCTCTAGGCTCCTACATTCATAGACTGAGTGGCTCAGGCAGAATTTTATATGAGTCGATGAATGGATGAATGGATGAATGAATGAACAAAGGAACAAATAAGTTATTGCAGCATCTCCTATTTTTCAAATTCTTCTCTTGAGCCAATGTTAATTCTTCTCCCATCAAACATACTGTCTATAATTAAAAACTTCTCATGTAAAATATTTATAACTAATTATTCTTGCTCATTTAAGTTCTTAAAATTATTTTTAGAATCTCAATTATCAAGTTCACGAATTTCAGTACAGAGTGTAGTAAGTAGAGATATCTTTTGGTATTTTTGTATCACACTTTCATTTTCTCTTATGAATTTCTCAGTCCGGATTATCATTCACTCTGCCTTTCTTTTCACAAGTTGTCCAAATCTATTCATTTAAATTTGTTCTGTTTCCATCCCACCACAATTCCAATGTAAGCAGATAAAAGTTTAAGCTATTCTAACCAATGGATTTTGCTGTCCAAGTTGAACACAAGGGCATTAAACTATGAGGAACTGACAGTTCATAATATGCCTTCCTTTGGGTGGATATGCAGCAATCTTTTTCGTATGTCTTGTCTTATTCATTGGGCCAGAAAGAAATATCTCCATCAATGGGACACAGAGGCTTCTTGGCAGGAGTATAACATTACTGATGTACAAAGAAAATAATTACAGGATCTATCAAATAATTTTGCAATTATTTTAAACCATGTGTCTTCTTGCTCTCTTTTTATTGGTTCTCTCAATCCTCATTTCTTTCCATATATTTCTTAAAAGCACACAGCAGAATTCTTACTCATCATATACTACCATTCATCATATAGGTAGAGAAGAAAGAAAGGCTAAAATGAGGAAACAGTAAAACAAAACTGGTAAATTGAGGGGGGGCGGGCGGCATCGTTGAGTTTGGCAAAAGGATGGTATTTGCTTTGCCTATAACAGAGTGTGTGTAAAAGAGACTTTGGGGCATCTATGTAGTAAGAGAGAAGAAGGTTAGGTGAATGAGTTTGCATTTGATGCTGTAGGTGCCAGGGAGACATTTAAATGTTTGTGAGGAGGGCAGTAACATTATAGGTTTGAGCTCTAGAATAATTAATGAGGTAGCATTAATCAGGTAGATGAGTCAAGTAAATTAATCTGGTAGATTAATCTGGTAATGATGTGTCATGTTGATTGAAGGAAGTAGACTAGGGTCAGAGTCATGAAGAGACTGCCAAGGTTGAGACTAGAGACACAAAGTGGAGGACAGGCATGCATAGCTTAGCCTGGTTTTGTCACCTCTCTCCTATAGAACAGTAGTTTCCTTGGGAAGTTTTAAAATTCTTATACCACTTAGAAGTTGGGCTATGTGTCCCAAGAGTATTTTCCTATGTCAATAATTAGAGTATCCACTACTCCCCATTTGAAGTAAAAGATTAGTTGTAAAATCTTTGTTCTTTATTTCTTGGTTGACATTAGCACATATCCTCTTCCTCTCACTGAAACAGTTCCATAAAGACATTTTCCATTATCCATGTTTTCTCTTTTTGAACAGTTTTGACGGGTTTATGTAATACTCCAACAAGACCTTCAATTCCCATTTGTATAATCCTCTTCTTATGCACTTTAAAAAGATTGCAGTAAAGCTTTTTTTTACTTTTTCAACTTGAGAGTCACTAATTTTTCTTTGATTTTTATGTGATTTGGTTTCTCAACATCATTTTTCTACCTCTACTGCAACTGAAATCTTCTCTTCTTGGGTCTCTATTTTGCTCTTTCAGGCCTTTGACTTTCCAATATATAACACTACTTTAAGAAAATGGATTTCAAAATATTTTAGACACTTGAAGGGAGAAATGGATATTTGCTCTCCTTTTGCATGCTAAGATTACTTCTATTTCTTAACATTATAAAAATTTGTTTATCCTTCTTATAAATCTGAAAAATTGTTCCAGATTTTGAAAAATATATTTATCATAATATTATATCATGGTACTAATCTAAAGGATCTTCTTTGTAACACAAATTTTATTCATTCTTGCCCTTATTTCCAACCAAGCTTATGGTTCACTTCCTCTTTATGTTAAGACGTTTCAAGCTCTTAGCATATAAAGCTTCATAAGTACTCTTCAGTCACTCATCTTGTAAATTGATTCTAAACAGTCGACTTCAAATATTATTTTGGGTTACTTCCACTCTTACCTTTCTTAAGATGCATCTGCAATCCCCTCTCAACACCAGACACTCGGATATTAGAAAAGACCCACATCCTTAAGTAGTTTTTGCTCTCATACTTCTCTTATAGAGTATATGCCTTCATAAATCTGACCTTTTACCTTTTTATTTATATTATTCCCAAAATCACATATCTTTCCCCATTCTTCAGACCCCATAGACCTTACAAACAACTAAACCAAACATTAAACATCTGTGTGTCTTGTTCTCCTGTTAACTTCTGTGAAAATCCCTTCACAAATAATACATTTTCCTGTCTGCATTCAGTATATTTATGGTATCTTAACTGAATAAAATACTTCTTTTCAAGACTAGCACAAGCCTCTGGATTCTTTGATTGGATATAAATATTACCTGCTGAGTCTTTTTTTATATATATAATAATTTTTTTATTGCTAAAATTATTACAAAGAGTATTACATATGTCTCCTTTTTTTTCCCCCGCCCTTGACAATCCCCTGGCCTCCCCTACGCCCCAGTGTCTTATGTCCATTGGTTATGCTTATATGCATGCATACAAGTCCTTTGGTTGATCTCTTACCCTCCCTCCTGCCCCCCACACTCCCCAGTCTTCCTGCTGTAGTTTAACAGTCTGTTCCAGGCAACTCTGCCTCTGTATCTATTATTGTTCAAAAGTTTATAATGGACTCTATTATCCATGAATGAGTGAGATCATGTGGTATTTTTCCTTCATTGACTGGCTTATTTCACTTAGCATAATGCTCTCCAGTTCCATCCATGCTGTTGCAAATGGTAAGAGTTCCTTCTTTTTTACAGCAGCATAGTATTCCATCGTGTAGATGTACCACAGTTTTCTAATCCATTCATCTACTGATGGGCACTTAGGCTGTTTCCAAATCTTAGCTATGGTGAATTGTGCTGCTATGAACATAGGGGTGCATAGATCCTTTCTGATTGGTGTTTCTGGTTTCTTGGGATATATTCCTAGAAGTGGGATCACAGGGTCAAATGGGAGTTCCATGTTTTGTTTTTTGAGGAAACTCCATACTGTCTTCCATAGTGGCTGCACCAGTCTGCATTCCCACCAGCAGTGCACAAGTGTTCCTTTTTCTCCACATCCTCTCCAGCACTTGTCGTTTGTTGATTTGTTGATGATAGCCAGTCTGACAGGTGTGAGATGGTACCTCATTGTTGTTTTGATTTGCATCTCTCGGATGATTAGTGACTTTGAGCATGTTTTCATATGTCTCTTGGCTTTCTGAATGTCCTCTTTTAAAAGATGTCTATTTAGATCCTTTGCCCATTTTTTGATTGGATTGTTTATCTTCCTTTTGTTAAGTTGTATGAGTTACCTATAAATTTTGGAGATTAGGCCCTTATCAGATATAATGTTGGCAAATATGTTCTCCCATGTAGTGGGCTTTCTTGTTGTTTTGTTGATGGTTTCTTTTGCTGTGCAGAAACTTTTTATTTTGATGTAGTCCCATTTGTTCATTTTCTCTTTAGTTTCAACTGCCCTAGGAGCTGTATCAGTGAAGAAATTGCTTTGGCATATGTCTGAGATTTTGTTGCCTTTGGATTCTTCTAGAATTTTTATGGTTTCCTGTCGTACATTTAAGTCCTTTATCCATTTTGAGTTTATTCTTGTGTATGGTGTAAGTTGGTGGTCTAGTTTCATTTTCTTGCATATATCTGTCCAATTTTCCCAACACCACTTATTGAAGAGACTATCTTGGCTCCATTGAATGTTCTTTCCTCCTTTGTCAAATATTAATTGAGCATATTGGTTTGGGCCAATTTCTGGGTTCTCTATTCTATTCCATTGATCTATATGCCTGTTCTTGTGCCAGTACCAGGCAGTTTTGAGAACAGTGGCTTTGTAATACATCTTGATATCTGGTATTGAGATCCCACCTATTTTCTTCTTTCTCAGGATTGCTGCAGCTATTCGGGGTCTTTTTTTATTCCAGATGAATTTTTGGAGAGTTCGTTCTAGATCTGTGAAGTATGCCGTTGGTATTTTAATGGGAAGTGCGTTGAATTTATAGATTGCTTTGGGTAGTATGGACATTTTAATGATGTTGATTCTACCAATCCAAGAACATGGTATGTTCTTCCATCTCTTTATGTCTTCCTCTATCTCTTTTTTCAACGTCCTGTAGTTTTCTGAGTAGAGGTCTTTTACCTCTTTAGTTAAGTTTATTCCTAGGTAGCTTAATTTTTTTGGTGCGATGGTAAATGGGATTGTTTTTATAATCTCTCTTTCTGAAAGTTCACTATTGGTGTATAGAAATGCCTCAGATTTCTTGGGGTTAATTTTGTATCCTGCTACATTGCCAAATTCATGTATTAAGTCTAGTAGCTTTTTGATGGAGTCTCTAGGGTTTTGTATGTATAATATCATGTCGTCTGCAAATAAGGACAGTTTTACTTCCTCTTTTCCAATTTGGATGCCTTTTATTTCTTCTTCTTGCCTAATTGCAATGGCTAATACTTCCAGTACTATGTTGAACAGGAGTGGTGAGAGTGGGCATCCCTGTCTTGTTCCTGTTCTTAGGGGAAATGGTGTTAGTTTTTGTCCATTGAGTATGATGTTGGCTGTGGGCCTGTCATATATGGCTTTTATTATGTTGAGGTATGATCCTTCTACTCCCACCTTGCTGAGAGTTTTTATCAAAAATGGGTGTTGGATTTTGTCAAATGCTTTTTCTGCATCAATTGATATGACCATGTGGTTTTTTTCTTTCAATTTGTTTATGTGATGTATCACGTTTATTGATTTGCGGATATTGTACCATCCTTGCATCCCTGGGATAAATCCTACTTGGTCATGGTGTATGATCTTTCTGATGTACTGCTGGATCCGATTTGCTAAGATTTTGTTGAGGATTTTGGCATCTATGTTCATGAGGGATATTGGCCTGTAATTCTCTTTCATTGTGTTGTCTTTACCTGGTTTTGGTATTAGGGTGATGCTGGCTTCATAGAATGAGCTTGGAAGTGTTCCTTCCTCCTGAATTTTTTGTAGTAGTCTGAGGAGGATAGGTTTTAGTTCTTCCTTGAAAGTTTGGTAAAACTCCCCTGAGAAGCCATCTGGTCCTGGGCTTTTGTTTGCTGGGAGCTTTTTGATGACTGCTTCAATTTCTTCCATAGTTATTGGCCTATTGAGATTTTTAGATTCTTCCTGATTGAGTTTTGGAATGTTGTACTTTCCTAGGAATTTGTCCATTTCCTCCAGGTTGTCTAGTTTGTTGGAGTAGAGCTGTCCATAGTATTGTTTAACAATCATTTGTATTTCTGTGGGGTCTGTTGTTATTTCGCCTCTATCGTTTCTGATTTGGTTTATTTGGGTCCTCTCTCTTTGCTTCTTGGTGAGCCTGGCTAGAGGTTTGTCAATCTTGTTTATCCTTTCAAAGAACCAGCTCTTGGTTTCATTGATTTTCTGTATTGTTTTTTTGGTCTCTATGTCATTTATTTCTGCTCTAATCTTTATTATCTCCTTCCTTCTGCTCACTCTGGGCTTTTCTTGTTGCTCTCTTTCTAATTCTTTGAGCTGTAGATTTAGATGATTTACTACCATTTTTTCTTGTTTTTTGAGATAGGCCTGTAGAGCTATAAACTTCCCTCTCAGGACTGCTTTCATTGTGTCCCAAAGGTTTTGGATTGTTGTGTTTTCATTGTCATTAGTGTCCAGGATGTTTTTAATTTCTTCTTTGATCTCATTGGTAACCCAATCAATATTTAATAACATGCTATTCAGCTTCCAAGTGTTTGAGTATTTTGGGTTGTTTTTATTGTAGTTTATTTCTAACATTATGCCATCGTGGTCTGAGAAGAAGCTTTTTATGATTTCAATCTTCTTGAATTTGTGGAGACTTTGCTTGTGACCCAATATGTGGTCTATTTTTGAATATGTCCCATGAGCACCTGAGAGGAATGTATATTCCATGGCTTTGGGGTGAAGTGTTCTGAAGATGTCAATTAAGTCCATCTGATCTAGTGAGTCATTTAGGATTGCTGTTTCTTTGCTGATTGTTTGTCTAGAGGACTTATCCAGTGATGTCAGTGGTGTATTAAAGTCCCCTACTATGATTGTATTGTTGTCGATCTCTCCTTTGATATCTTCCAGGAGGTTTTTTATGTATTTGGGTGCTCCTGCATTGGGTGCATATATGTTTACCAGGGTTATATCTTCTTGTTGTATTGATCCCTTTAGTATTATGAAGTGGCCTTCCTTATCTCTGGTTATGGCCTTCACTTTGAGATGTATTTTGTCCGATATAAGTATTGCTACCCCAGCTTTCTTTTCCTTTCCATTTGCGTGAAAGATATTTTTCCATCCCTTCACTTTCAGTCTGTGTGAGTCCCTTCTAATGAGGTGGGTCTCTTGTAGACAGCAGATGTATGGGTCATGTTTTTTTATCCATTCAGCCACTCGATGTCTTTTGGTTGGAGCATTTAGTCCGTTTACATTTAAAGTTATTATTGAAAGGTACTTGTTTGTAGCCATTTCTTTTTTTGTGTGTGTGGCTGTTTTCTTTCTGAGCTTGTTATTTCTTCTTTTTACACCAGTCCCTTTAGCATTTCTTGCATGGCTGGCTTGGTGGTGATAAACTCCCTTAGCCTTTTTTTGTCTGTGAAGCTTCTTATTTCCCCTTCAATTTTGAATGATAGCCTTGCTGGATAGAGTATTCTTGGATTCAGTCCTTTGCTTTGCATCACTTTGTAGATTTCTGTCCATTCTTTTCTGGCCTGATGTGTTTCTGTTGAGAAATCATTTGATAATCTAATGGGAGATCCCTTGTATGTAACTTTCCGTCTCTCTCTTGCAGCCTGTAAGATTCTCTCTTTGTCCTGAACATTTGCCATGGTAATTATGATGTGTCTTGGTGTGGGTCTTTTCGGATTCACCTTGTTTGGGACTCTCTGGGCTTGTGTGACTTTTTTCTTCCCCACCTCAGGGAAGTTTTCTGATATTATTTCTTCGAATAGGTTTTCTAATCCATGTTCATCTTTCTGTTGTTCTGGCACCCCTATTATTCGTATGTTGTTTCGTTTCATGTTGTCCCAAAGCTCCCTTAGGCTCTCCTCCTGTCTTTTAATTTTTTTCTCCATTTGCAGTATAGTTTGGGTGTGTTTTGCTTCCTTGTCTTCTAATTCACTAATTCGGTCCTCCGCTTCTCCTAGTCTACTGTTGATACTTTCAATGGAGTTTTTTATGGCAGCTATATCACTCTTCATTTCTTCTTGGGCCTTACTTAAGTTGTTGATTTTTTCATCTGTTTCTTCTAGCTTCTTGCATATGGTATTGAATTTTTCATCTGATTCTTCTAGCTTCTTGCATATGGTATTGAATTTTTCATCTGATTCTTCTAGCTTCTTGCATATGGTATTGAATTTTTCATCTGATTCTTCTAGCTTCTTGCATATGGTATTGAATTTTTCATCTGATTCTTCTAGCTTCTTGCATATGGTATTGAATTTTTCATCTGATTCTTCTAGCTTCTTGCATATGGTATTGAATTTTTCATCTGATTCTTCTAGCTTCTTGCATATGGTATTGAATTTTTCATCTGATTCTTCTAGCTTCTTGCATATGGTATTGAATTTTTCATCTGATTCTTCTAGCTTCTTGCATATGGTATTGAATTTTTCATCTGATTCTTCTAGCTTCTTGCATATGGTATTGAATTTTTCATCTGATTCTTCTAGCTTCTTGCATATGGTATTGAATTTTTCATCTGATTCTTCTAGCTTCTTGCATATGGTATTGAATTTTTCATCTGATTCTTCTAGCTTCTTGCATATGGTATTGAATTTTTCATCTGATTCTTCTAGCTTCTTGCATATGGTATTGAATTTTTCATCTGATTCTTCTAGCTTCTTGCATATGGTATTGAATTTTTCATCTGATTCTTCTAGCTTCTTGCATATGGTATTGAATTTTTCATCTGATTCTTCTAGCTTCTTGCATATGGTATTGAATTTTTCATCTGATTCTTCTAGCTTCTTGCATATGGTATTGAATTTTTCATCTGATTCTTCTAGCTTCTTGCATATGGTATTGAATTTTTCATCTGATTCTTCTAGCTTCTTGCATATGGTATTGAATTTTTCATCTGCAGTCAAGTCACTGGTGCTTGGTGCTGCCTCCTGCCCCGAGAAACTGGGTCCCTGGGCCTGTGCTACGGGGACAAATTCCCGTTCACGCATTTGCTCCCAGCTCAGGGCTCCAAAGCCGGCAGTGCGCGAAGGATCAGTTCCAAGGTGCTCGCGCACTTCCAGGCCAAAGTTCCTGCAGTGCTGAGGCCCCGGCAAGGGGTGGGTCTATCAGTTAGTTACTCTGGCGCTGCCCGCGAGCCTGCGAGAAGGGGGGATGGGCTCTGTTACTCACGGATCTGCTGCGGGGATCTCTGAACTTTTGGTGTCCGCAGGTCTGTAGCTGTGGTCACAGGTCTCTGTCCCCAGTGGCTGCAGGGTCCTGGTATGCGTCTGAGATCAGACTGGGTGGTGCTGAGGCCAGGATCCTAGTCTCAAGCAGCTCTGTTTCCCAAGATGGCGTGGTTGCTGTGCCTGTGCTGGCCGCCCAGGAGTGTCTGCCTACCTGCTGAGTCTTGACACCACTTTACTTAATTTGCCCACCAGCCCTGCATGGTAGATATTGATCATCTTTTTTTACATATGGAGTATTTTTGGTATGTAAAGAGTCATTCAGAGGAAAAAGGATAGGTAGGATCTGAAGCTAATGTGCAGAATTGGAACTAGTGGGTTAAAGAGGGTGAAGAGATTGCCCACACTGATTCTGCTGGTATTGTCAGAGCTGGCATTGAACACAGCTCCATCAGAACCAGCCTTGAATGAGGACTTTCTGGAAGACAAGTCAGTTTCAGAACTCTGATTTGATAATGGGTTCAAAGTATCTGGAACCTACTATTGCTGAAATTCCGGAAATCAAAGAGAAACTAGTGTTTGTGGATTGGTTTGATTTCCCCTGAAATGTGGGGATTAGGACCAGCTCCAACATATATGAAAATGTTGGGACATTTTAAAAATATATACATATATATGGTTATACTTCCACTCTTTAAAATTGCAAAAATGTCACCTCTGACTACCTGTCATTGATAGTAACACTCATTTAGAAGCACATCTTTTCCTTCAACACTATCTGCCTTCTGTACCTTCTACAGAATGAAAATTAAAGTATGACCCAAATAATAACATTGCAATAACTACAGAAAAAATGCCAGCTATTCTTAAATGAAACTGAATATTTTCACTTGTTATTATTATAGAATATATGTGTAGAATGCACTCAGCCAACTTTTTTCACTCTATGCTTCAAATCCCTGAGTGTAAGTAGTCTCATTATGTAAACAAATTGAACTCCAACATACACTTGAACCCTCTCTTTAAATCCACTGAGGTTTTCCTGTCACAAATGCTAAACATTATTATCTGAAACTCTGAGCATTCTGCAGATATGTTTGACCTTCTGCACATAAAACTCACTTAATTATTGAGTTATATATTAAAATAGACAAAACTACCTAAGTAAAAAAGAAAAGAATTACCATTGTATATAGTCCTAAATCTACACATGCATCCACAAACACATACACATAATAACTAGTTTATGTATAATTGAATTAATATAAGGACAGTTAGAAGGATGAGGAAAAAATTTTTATCTAGATCTATGAAATGAAATCTATTTATTTTTAAAACTCCATTTATTTTTTTTTTTTAGCAAATGTTACTCAAATATTTATTGAAAAACCATAAGATTCTAGGGGACTATAGAGGATACAAAGATAAATTACTTATAGCAAATAAACAAATGCCCAATTAATTCCACTACAAGGTGAAGTATGTAAAGCTTATTAAGATAGGGGCAGTGTATGTATTGTTTAACTATGTATCGTCAGTGTCTAATATTGTGACTGGCACACAGTAGATGCCAAAGTATGTTTGATGAATGTATAATGAAAGAACAATGCCTTTAAGTGATCTAGAAGTTCAAAGGAAGGAGATATTACTTTTATCTGGCATGTCCCAGGAAGGCTTCCTAGAGGATAAGGTATTTGATCTGAAGTCTCAAAGAATGGGGTATTGGTTTTAAAGAAGAGAATAACATAACAGGCAGAGGCCAAGACACAAACACAAAGATAGAGAGGCAGGAAAGTGCAACAGAGTGATTAGGAATAGCAAATCATTCAATTTGGCAGTTGAGCATAGGAAATCTATAAAGAAGCAATAAAGCCCTGGCCGGTGTGGCTCAGTTGGTTCGGCATCAGCCTGTGCACCAAAGGGTTGTCCATTCAATTCCTGGTCAGGGCACATGTCCTGGTTGTGGGCTCAATCCTCTGTAGGGAGAGTGCAAGAGGCAGCCAATTGATGTTCACTCTCACATCGATGTTTCTGTCTCTCCCTCTCCCTTACCCTCTCTTAAAAAATATTTTTAAAAATCTTAAAAAGAATGAAAGAAAGCTAAAAAGTTAGACTGAGGCCAGATTGCTGAAATCCAGAAATGCTCAGTTAAGGAGTCCAGATTTTATTCTCAAAGTAATCTCTAAATATTTGTGTTTACATTATTGTACACCAGCTTTGCCACTTGCCAAGTAGCCATTATTCTTGATCCTGATTCTGAAGCTGTCAGGGAGAGTCTTCAGAAGTAGTTCCTAATTATATTACCAGCCGCTCTCTATGAAACTGCTCCAAGAAGCTACAAAGTCTAGCAGCCCCAGAACAGACAAAGGAAGAAGGAGCGAGATTTCTAAAAATATTTAATGCTGGGCAGTTTCATTAGCTCCGAAGCTGCTACTAGATACCTGCAATAATTAATGTGGCACTTTGGAAACAGATTAACTTTAACTCTAGTTTGCAAAGACCTAAATTAATACACAAATCCTAAAAGGTGAAAAGGACTCCAAGAGAGAATCAGCCTCTTCAGAGAGCTCTAATGTACCAAGAAATACAGCCCTTGTCTAATGAGATACTAGTTCTTACAGCAAAATAGTATAGAGTAGGGTTCCTGAATACACAAGGTTATTCCATTTATTAACTACAAGCACAAACATCCATGAACTGTAGAGAAATAAAGGTATAATACATGCCTAAAGTAACTGACAAGCTAAAGAAAATTAACCACTCAAGTTCCAGAACAGCTGTGTCATTTTAGTTTCTCAATTACCTCATGAGTTTAATATTACTATTTCCATTTTATAATTGAGAGGGTTAAGATCAAAGGCTTTCAATAATTTTCTCAAACTACACAAATAGCATAGCTTGAATCCAAACCAAATTTGTCTACCTCCAGAGTTCATACTCTTTGTCTTGCACCGTTATGGGCTTAGGGCCTAGCTTAGTAAATGGGAAGAACACAATATGTTAGCTAAAAACAAGATCCCTAGCATAAGACCATCCAGGTTCTAGACTAGATCTTGGCTTCACTTCATGTAAGCTCGGTGATCTTGTACCTTCTAATAACTTTTTTGTGTCTAATGTTTTCTTAATTGTAAAATGGGGTGGGGGGGCGGATTAATATTGGAATAACACATCATACCTTACAGGGTTGTTGTGAGATGTAAATGAAATAATACATGTAAAGTGCTTAGGAGAATGGCAGCCCAAAGGAAATGCTCATTTAAATTAGCACTATTTGTTAGTGAAACATCATAAAAACAGCAATAATTTAGACAATTCAGTGCACATTTTTAAATCTGAATCAACATCCCAAGCCTTCCTTCATTTAAAAAAACACCCTTGAAAAATATCATGCAGTAGTTTCTTTGAACACAAAAGGGTCTATGCAACAGTAACACGATAGTAAAATTTGCAAGAGCTGTATTGCTATTTGGGAAGACAACTCTAGCTCTGCTAACTTCCTGACACTGATATATTTGACTGGTTATCAGTTTTGTTATCTCTTTCTTTCCTGCCAGTACAAACATCTAGATAAGACAATACATTTCTGTAGTTTACAAACTTACCCACGAATGTGGGAGATCCATATCTGTACAAGAAGACTTGAGACGTGGGTGATGATTACAGTGAAAACAGTTGTCCCCAGGGACCAACTTGGGCAATTTCCAAATAAACACATGTCCAAAGTGTGTTTTCTGGAAAAGGCTTCCAAATGTTGTACATCTGAACTTCACCTTCATTTTGAGATAACATTTCTGCCAACTTGCCTCCAGTTGAAGTGATCTAACCATTGATGCAGAAAGAAATGCAATCTAATCTCCATTTCCTCCATCTTCCTTGTGCTAATATTATTAACTTTCTCTTCTTGAGATTTAGCTAATTTTATACAGGAAATCAATGTTATATCTCCATCTGAGTGATAAAGAAAAAATGTTAAAAAGTAAGTCTAATAATTTTGTACATGTAGAAATTATAAGTATTATGCTGCCTTTTTTATAATGTAAATGAATGAACACCAGAGGATAAACCAGAAAGTCATTTAACTTAACAAAATTATTTACAATAGCATTTCTTTAATGAATAAATTTTTTGTATATTATTTTTTCTGTAAAAAAGATTTATTTACCTAAAAATATTGAACCATATTTAATGATTAAAGTTATTTTGATTGGAAATACTGAAAGCCACGTGAAAATAGTATACTGCATGATGTTTGAGAAACATTACAGTTTCCAAAATTTCCCACATCTTCTCAGCATGATATGGTGTGCTTCTATTCTGGAAGATATTTAATTTTTGCAGGTCATGAGTGTAAGAACAACAGAAAGCAGCAAATGAGATCTTTGCCTTATTTAAAAGAATGAAATCTCAGTGGTATGGGCTGCAATCTTACTGGTATTCTGTAATTTTCTATTTTAATATCAATCTGCAAAGAGATTTATGCAGACAGTATGTCTCAGTAAAATCTTTTGGAAAAGTCTGAACAAGACTGAGAAAACAAAATAAAAGGATATTTCTTTAATACTATAAAGTTAATTAGTGAGATCTATTTACATGTGGTGAAAGATCTGATGAAAATTCTAGTAATATGTAAAAGAGTTCTAGAAAATAGAAATACATATTACCCATAGTAAATTGAACCATGCCATCAACTCTTTTTATGTTCAAATGTTTAACTGGTGTAAACAAAATAATGTTTAATAGGGTATTATTAAAAATGAAAATTAAAATTGCATGTTATGACATTTCAATTTGCTGTACTCACATCAAAATTGAAAAATACTGTTTTCTGTGGCTAAGGGATAAGAACAGTGGTCACTACTGACCCCATTGCCTTGCTGATTATAGCCATAGCTTTCTTTCACTCTATCCCTCACCTGATCCTGAAGGGAAAGAGAAATGAGGTGGGGCAGAGGTTTAAGGTGAAATTCAAGAATAGGGTGAGGATATATTTCATATATAATTTGGTAATTAAAAATAAACTCAACATTTAATGGTTATTGTAAAGCTATATAAAGATGGCCTTCGGAGAGAGACCAAGATGGCGGCATAGGTAAACACCGCAGACTGCTGCCGCAAACAACCACTTCAAAAATACAACTAAAAGACGGAACGGACATCACCCAGAACCACAGGAAGGCTGGCTGAGGAGAGACTCTTCAACTAGAAGGAATACTCCAATTCTTCTGCAGAGTTTTTAGCAGCTCATTGAATTCTTACTTACGGAGATTTATTAATGGAGGTTTCATCTCATGCAGACTTGGGATCCTGGGTTTTTTGGTCCAAATTCGTTTTTGGAGTCTCTTTAATGTCCCCATTTATTCCACTGGGTCACCACTTAATTTAGTGGCCTAGTACAAACACAGCTCAAAGTAACACCAAATTTTTCTTCACAAAAGATTAAATATAAAATGTGCAGAGATCATAAATATGGAAAATTAATAATGTTCCCTTAAAACCTGTACCCTCACACAATTTAAACAATAACTTGAAAGCACACCACATTTTTTGGGTTAAAACTTGTATACTAAAGCATGGTGTTTTTACTTTTCTTATATATTTCAAAATGCAGCAAAATGGATTGAATCCAAACCATCTATAAATGATTTGCTCCTGCTCAATGTGAAATAGTAAAAAAAGAACAAGGTCTTTGTTTTCAAATATACGTTTTTAAGTAGCCTCTTGCTCTCTATAAGATACAGTGAGCAAAACAGCTTACTGCATTTTAGTATATAAATGTCACTGTTTTATTATGGCAAAATATTGATAAAAGAATTAGCATTGCATTAATTACTAGAAGTTTTATTGGAAGATTTAGAAGTATCTCACACTAGTTTAAATAGTGCTTTTATTTATTTTGTATTTATAGTGCTTGTATTTATTTTTTAAAAGATATCATACTCTTAAGGATTTCAAAATATTTTGGAAATTGATACTTTATGTGCCAAATTTTATAATAATTGGTAAAAGTTTTATTCTGTTGTATTAACTTTATGTGAAGTAATACATAAAGGAATATTTCTTTTTCATCCATAAAGCTCTGGACTCACAAGTATTTCTCCCTCTACTTCTGCCTCATTCTTTCCACTAAGCAGCTGATAAATGGTATGTAAATATATATAGCAATTTTCAAAAAGCAAATGATATGCTTCCTCATTAATGCTTAAATGAAACCTATTTATAAGAGTGTGTTCCACTCCTTTGAGAGAGACTATAAGCCCAAAGAAATGTTTGGAAGAAAAGAATCTCAGGCACGCAAATATTTCCGATCATTATTTTCAGCTCTTTTTCTATTTTTAAATATATTTTAACTAGTGGACCAGTGCACTAAATTCATGCACGGGGCGGCGGGGGGGGGGGGGGGGGGTGTCATCCAGGCCTGCATCCTCTCCAATCTGGGACCCCTTGGGGGATGTCCGAATGCCGGTTTAGGCCCAATCCCTGTAGATCGGGCCTAAACCAGCAGTCGGACATTTCTCTCGCAATCCGGGACTTCTGGCTCCTAACCACTCACCTGTCTGCCTGCCAGATCACCCCTAACCACTCTGCCTGCCAGCCTGATTGCCCCCAACTGTCCTCCCCTGCAGGCCTGATCACCCCTAACTGCCTCTGCCTTGGCCCCACCACCATGGCTTTGTCTAGAAGGTCTCCTGGTCTAATTAGCATATTACCCTTTTATTAGCATAGATTGATTTTAGAGGTATAGAGAGATAGAAATGTCAATGAGAGTGAAACATTTATTGGCTAACTCCTGCATACTTCCTACTAGGGATCAGGCTCAGAACCTGGGCATCTGTTTTGACCAAGAATAGAACCATGACCTCCATGGTTCATGGGCCAACACTCAACCACTGAGCAACACCGGCTGGGCATCAGCTCTTATTCTTGATCTTTAAGAAAGACTTTGAGGGAGATTCAAAACAGTGACAGGCTAAGGAGATGTTGCACCCCCAGGACAAAACTAAAATGCCATTAAAATATACAACAGTCGAAACAAATAACTAACTGAAGACTAGCTGAACAGATGTCTTATAACCAAGAATTTACAGAAACCACATTGAGACTAGTGGGAAGGGGGGAGACCTGAAAGTGGCTGGCCCTGCTCCCACAAGCCTGGGTTGAGATCCAGGATGGATATCAATCTGCAAATGTTACCCCTGAGAGAGGAGTCTCAGCCCCATGACAAGCTCCTCATCCCAAAGCCCTGAGCCGAGAAGATGTGTTCACATAACAACTGGCTATGAAAATCAGCAGGGATTCTGTATCCTAGGGAGAGAAAGAAGTCTGCTAGAGACACAGGTGGCCTCCTAAAGAGCCAATGCACAAAATGTCATTTGAAGCCACTTACTCTGGGCTCCAGTGGAGGGAGGGCAGAGCAGACTGGCATGTGTGAGGAGAGACTGGGGTTCATGACTCTGGAGAGAGAGCTGAGGGTACAGCCACTGAGACATCTGTGCTGAGTCACTCTCCCACACTGCAGAAACCATCTTTCTTGGGTGGAACACTTCCCTCCTTATGACATCAGCCTGGGGAAATGCAATAACCTCACCCTCTGGACTCCTGCTCCAATCAAAAGACAAGGGGTGGCTGAATGGATAAGAAAAAAAAACACAAACATTTATATGCTGTCTACAGGAAAACCACCTCAGAACAAAAGATACAGATTAAAAGCAAAGGGACAAAAAATATATTTCATCAAAATATATTTTATTTTTTTTGAAGTGGTATCTCATTGTTGTTTTTTTTTTTTACTTTTTTTTTTCTTTATTGATTAAGGTATTACAAATGTGTCCTTATCCCCCCATTGCCCCCCATACCACC
>NW_005356635.1:1443858-1464768 GCF_000412655.1 Myotis brandtii
ATTTACGTTTAAAGTTATTATTGATAGGTACTTGTTTGTAGCCATTTTTATTTTTTGTGCCTGTGTTCCTTCTTCCCTTTTTATTTCTTCTTTTTACACCAGTCCCTTAGCATTTCTTGCATTTCTGGCTTGGTAGTGATAAACTCCCTAAGCCTTTTTTTGTCTGAGAAATTCCTTATTTCCCCTTCAAATTTGAATGATAGCATTGCATGATAGAGTTTTCTTGGATTTAGTCCCTTGCTTTACATCACTTTGGAAATTTCCTTTCATTCTTTTCTGGACTGATGTGTTTCTTTTGAGAAATCATTTGATAATCTAATGGGAGATCCCTTGTATGTAACTTTCTGTCTCTTTCTTGCAACCTTTAAGATTCTCTCTTTGTCCTGAACGTTTGCCATCATAATTACAATGTGTTTTGGTGTGGGTCTTTTCGGGTTCATCTTGTCTGGTACTCTCTGTGCTTGTGTGACTTTTTTCTTCCCCACATCAGGGAAGTTTCCTGATATTATTTCTTCAAATAGGTTTTCTAATCCTTATTCCTCTTCCTGTCATTATGGCATCCCTATTATTCATATGTTGCTTCATTTTATGTTGTCCCAAAGTTCCCTCAGGCTCTCCTTCTGTCTTTTAATTTTTTTCTCCAATTGCAGTTCAGTTTGGGTGTGTTTTGCTTCCCTGTCTTCTAATTTGCTAATTCGGTCCTACACTACTCCTAGTCTACTGTTGAAACTTTACATGGTGTTTTTTATTGCAGCTATATCACTCTTCATTTCTTCTTGGTTCTTACATAAGTTATTGATTTTTTCATCCATCTGGTTTATGAACTGTATGACCTTTATTTTAAATTCTTTTTCTGACATATTGCATGCCTCCGTTTCACTTAGCTGCTTTTCTGGTGATTCCTCCTTTTCCTTCCTTTGGGATTTGCTTTGTCTACCCATTTTTGTGCTTACCGGAAGATTTAGGTGTTGAGTTGTGCAGGGGCTGCTCCTTGGGTGTCAGTGGCTCCTCAGGTGGCGGTGGCAGCTCCTTGGGCAGTCACAGCAGCAGCTGCTCCTCAATTGGTGGCAGCTCCTCAGGTGGGCGCTGTTCACAGCAGTGGTGGTACCTCTGGCTGGTGAGGACAGGCTTCTCATGTAGCTGCTGCTCCCCAAACACAGGTGGGCTGCTCACGCGGCTGCTGATCCTCAGATGGGTGCAGGTTGTGAGCAGCTGCTGCTCCTCAAATGGAGGCGGGCTGCTTACAAGCTGCTGCTCCTTGGATGGGTGTGGGGTGCTCGTGGGGGCTGCCTCTCCTCAGAAGGGGGCAGGCTGCTTAGAGGCAGGTTGCTCACAGGGCTGCTCCTCCTTGGATAGGGGCGGGCTGCTCCTCAGATGGGGGTGAGCTGCTCACAGGTCTGCTACTCCTTGGATGGGGGCAAGCTGCTTGCATGGCTGCTGCTCCTCGAATGAGTGCAGGTCACTCATGGAGCTGCTGCTTCTTGGATGGGGGTGAGCTGTGCACAAGGCTGCTGCTCCTTGAATGGGGATGGGCTGCTACTCCTCAGACAGGAGTGTGCTGCTCACGTGGCTGTTGTTCACATGGTTGCAGTGCCCTGGGCAGCTGTGTTTACTTTGCCAATTCAGGGTGGATGTTATTCGATTTAGTTGCTCATTCTACCTGCTCCGGGACAAGGTTCAAGACATGTCTGTCTACTCTGCCACCATTTTGTCTCTCTACCCAAAATAGACTTAAAAAGAAAAATTATAGCAAGAGACAAAGAAGGACACTATGTAATGATAAGGGAGTGATCCAACAAGAGAATATAACCCTGGTAAACATTTACACAACAATGTCAGAGCACATAAATACATAAAGCAAACCTTGATGGACATAAAGGAAGAGATCAAAAGTAATCTCTATGTATAAAAACCTAATATGCAAATAGACCGGATGATGGAACAACTGAAGAACCCAACAACCTGTCACTTTGATGTGCACTGACCACCAGGGGGCACGCACAGAGCATGGCGAGCTTCGGCAGCAAGCGGCAGAGCATGGAACATGGCTGGCATTGGTTGTGGCAGGATGGTGGAGCAGGTGAGTGGTGGCACCAGACCAAGGTGGGGAGCTGCTCACTGCCATCAGGGTGAGCCTCTGGTAGTTACTGAAAATTCTTTGCTCCTGTGCACCACAGTCTTGCCAGGTGCTCGCACCTGCTGCCAGTGCAGCCCCCACTCGTACCCACTGTTGGCACCAGAGTCGCTGCTCGCACCCACTGCCAGTGCCCAGCAGTGGCCCTGATAGCTTGGTGTCTTCAGCGGGTGCAAGCGGTGGCTGCTGGCCCCAATTGCACCTCAGGTCTTCTCCACCTGCCCCTGCTCCTGAGAGGGAATTGGGGTCAGCAGCCACTACTCACACCCACTGCTGGCGATGGCCCCACTCACACCTGGTGCTGGTTCTGGAGCCACTGCTTGCACCCACTGCCAGTGCTGGCCCCACTTGCACCCACAGCCAGTGCCAGAGCCACCGCTCGTACCTGCTGCTTGAGCCCGGTGCCAGTCCTGATTGCTCAGCACTGTCAGCAGGTGTGAGCAGTGGCTGCTGGCCCCTATCACCGCTGAGGGCTTCTCCGCCTCTCCCTGGTCCTGAGGGGCGATCGGGGCAGCAGCCGCCACTCACTCCTGCTGATGGTACCAGCCCCAATCATTCTGCACCAACAGCAGGTGTGAGCAAGGCTGGCACTGTTAGTGCATGGGAATGGCAGCAGCGGGAGAAGGGCTGCAAAGGCAGACAGGACATGAGGTGGGGGGTCGTGGCAGAAGGGGCTGGGCAGGGGTGCAGAGGATGGGCCGAGACCCACACCTGTACCCACTGCAGCTTCGCAGCCACAGTTCCTTCAAGGTGCACAAATTCGGAGCCCCTAATACAGTCATAGTAGGGGGCTTTAAAACCCCAGTTAACATCAATGAATACAGACAGAAAATAAACAAGGAGACAGCATTCTTCAGTGACACAGAAGACCAGATGGATTTCATTGATATCTTCAGAGAATTTCACCCAAAAGCAGCAAAATGTACATCCTTTAATTTTCAAGTGCATATGAAACACTTTCTATGACATACCGTATGTTAGGACACAAAACAAGTCTCAATAAGTTTAAAAAGATTGAAATCATATTAAGCTGCTTCTCTGAGTATAATACTGTGAAACTAGAAATCAATCACAAGAAAACAACTGAAAAATTACAAAGACATGAAAAATAAATAACATGTAATTCAACAAAAAAATGGATTAACAATGCGATCAAGGAAGCTACCTTGAAACAAAAGAAAATGAGAACATGAGAAACCAAATCTATGAGACACAGCAAAAACAGTCTTAAGAGGAAATTTATAGCATTACATGCCTACCTCAAGAAACAAGAAAAATCTCAAATCTAAATGTGCACTTAAACAAACAAATCCAAAATGAATAGAAAAAAGGAAATAATTAATATCAGAGCAGAAACAAATAAAATAGAGTCTAAAAAATTACAAAGATCAATGTAACTAAAAGCTGATTCTTTGAAACGTTTAACAAAATTGGCAAACCTTTAAACAGATTCAGCAAGAAAAAAGAGAGAGGACCCAAATAAATAAAATCAGAAAAGAAAGAGAAGTAGCAACTGACTCCAGAGAAATTCAAGGGATTGGAAGAAAATATTACAAACAACTGTATGCCAACAAATAGGACAATTTGAAAGAAATAGATAAATTTCTAGAAACATACAATCTTCTAAAAGTAAATATTAAAATTCAAGTAGACTGATTACAACTAATGAAATTGAAGTAGTAATAAAAAAACTCCCAACAAACCAAAGTCCTGGGCCAGGACTTTAAGATGGATTAAGCTCTAGCCAGTTTGACTCAATGGATAGAGCATTGACCTGCAGACTGAAGGGTCCCTGGTTGATTCTTGTCAAGGGCATGTACCTCAGTTGCAGGTTTGATCGCTGGCCCTGGTCAGGGCATGTTGGGAGGCAACCAAGTGATGTGTCTCTCTCACACTGATGTTTCTCTCTCTGTGTCCCTTTCACTCTGTAAAAAAATCAATAGAAAAAATATCCTTGAGTGATGATTAACAACAAAAAAGATAACTTCAAAAGTGAGTATTACCAACTATTTAAACAAGAACTAACATGTATCCTTCCCAAACTGTTTCAAAAAAATTCAAGAGTTGGGAACTCTCTCAAGCTCATTTTATAAGGCCAGACTTATCCTAATTCCAAGACCAAATCAACCAAAGAACTTGTGTGCATATATATGCATAACCCATGGATACAGACAATAGTGTGGTGAAGACCTGGGGTGGGGGGACAGGGGCTGGCTAGAAGGGATCAATGGGGAAAATAATGAGACATATGTACTACTTTCGACAATGAAGATTTTAAAAAATAACACTACAAGAAAGAAAATTATAGGTGATATCCCTGATGAACATATATGCTAAAATCCTCAACAAAATATTAGCAAACCGAATCCAGCAATACATTTAAAAGATCATGCACCATGATCAATTGGGATTTATTCTGGGGATGCAAAGTTAGTATAATATCCACAAAACAATAAATGTGATATACCACGTAAACAAATTGAAGGATAAAAATCACATGATCATATCAATAGATGCAAAAAAAAAAAAGCATTTGCTAAAATCCAGCACCCATTTATGATAAAAACTCTCAGCAAAGTGGGAATAGAGAGAACATACCTCAATGTAATAAAGGTCATATATGACAACTAGAGGCCTGGTGCATGAATTCATGCACAGGTGGGGTCCCTCTGGGTGGCCTGCAGGGATTGGGCCGAAATCCACAGTCCAATGCTGCCTGCAGGTCCTACCTGCTGCTCCTGCTCATCCCAGCCCCACTGTGCCTGCGTGGGCTCTCATCCAATCAGTCCCGATCAGGAAAGTCTCCCCTGCATCGGGCGCCTTCCAAAGGAGAGTGGCCTGTGGGATCAGGCTAAAAGTGGCTCTCTGACATCCCCTGTGCATCGGGCGCCTTCCAAAAGAGAGTGGCCTGTGGGATCAGGCTAAAAGTGGCTCTCTGACATCCCCTGAGGGGTCCTGGATTGCGAGAGGATGCAGGCTGAGGGACGCCACCAGTGCCAATCGGGCCAAGGAGGGACCGCAGGAGGGCTCCAGTTATATCTGGCCCATCTTGCTCAGTACAGATCAGCTAGACCCCAGAAGCTAGCTAACCGACCGGTTGGAGCATCTGCCCCCTGGTGGTCAATGCACGTCATAGTGAGCTGTTGAGCAGCCTTAGCATATCATTAGCATATTACGCTTTAATTGGTTTTTGGTTGTTCTGCCATTCAATCTATTAATTGGTTTTGGTTGTTCTGCCATTCAATCTATTTGCATATTACCTTTTATTATATAGGAGGATCCCACAACCAGCATCATTCACAATGGCAAAAATCTACAAGTGTTCCCCTTAAGATTAGGAACATGACAAGGATGTTTGCTTCACCACACTTATTTAATGTACTACTGGAATTCCTAGCCACAGTAATCAGACAAGAAGAAGAAATAAAAGGCATCCAAATTGAAAAAGAAAAAGTAAAACTGTCATTATTTGCAGATGACATGATACTGTATGTAGAGAACTCTAAAGATTCCACCAAAACAACTATTAGAACTGATAAATAAATTTGGTAAAGTAGCTGGATACAAGTAAATATCCAGAAATCAGTTGCATTTTTATACACGAATAATAAATTCAGAAAGGAAAACTAATAAAAAAAATCCTATTTACAATTGCATAAAACCAATAAAAATAAAATACCTGGGAATAAATTTAAACAAAGATGTAAAAAACCTATACTCAGAAAATTATAAGACACTGAAGAAAGAAATTGAAAAAGATACAAAATAAATGGAAGCATATACCATGCTCATGGATAGAAAGAATTAACATAATTAAAATGTCCATACTTCCCAAAACAGTCTATTAAGATGCCATATTTCACAGAACTAGAACAAATATTCCACAACATTATATGGGCCACAAAATATCCTAAATAGTGACAGCAATCTTTAAAAAGAATAACAAAGTTAGAGGAATCACACTACCTGATATCAAACTATTCTATAAGGCTATAGTAATCAAAACAGCATGGTACTGCCATAAAAAATATATATAGGTCAATGGATCAGAAATAAACCTGATAAATATGGTAAACTAATATTTGACAAAGGAGGCAAGAACATACAATGGGGTAAAGATAGTCTATTTAATAAATGCTTTGAGGAAAATTTGACAGATACGTGCAAAAAAAATGAAACTAGACCACTTTCTTACAACATACATAAGAATAAACTGAAAATGTATTAAAGAATTAAATGTAAGACTCAAAACCATAAAACTCCTAGAAGAAAACATAGACAGTAAAATATCAGACATTTCTCCTATCAATTTTTTTTCTGGGCAAGGGAAACAAAATAAAATAAGTAAATGGGACTACATGGCAGCAAAGTGATTTTGCACAGCAAAGGAAACCATAAACAAAATGAAAAAACAACCCCCTGAAAGGGTAGACATATTCACCAATGATACATCTGATCAGGATTAATATTCAAAATTAATAAAGAACTTAATATAACTCAACACCAAAAAAAAAAAAATTCCAATTTAAAAAATGGGCAAAGGACCTGAATAGACACTTCTCCAAAGAGGACATACCAATGGCCAATAGACACATGAAGAGATGCACAATGTCACTAATCAGAGAAATAAAAATTAAAACCACAATGAGATATCACCTTACACCTGCCAGAATGGCTATCTATAAATAAAAAAGCCTAAGCTACCATTTGACTGTGGGACTGTTGGACCATTTGACCATTGGACCGTTCGACCAGAAGCTATGATGTGCACTGACCACCAGGGTGTAAATGCTCAATGCACAGGCATGGAAACATGGAACAGACTGATGAATCTCAAAGGGAAGCGGGGAGGGGAGAGGGCGGGAGGAAATTAACCAAAGATCTTATATGCATACTAGAGGCCCGGTGCACGGCTTCTTGCACCAGTGGGGTCCCTGGGCCTGGCCTGTGGGAATCGGGCCAAAACTGGAAGTCTGACATCCCCCGAGGGGTCCTGGATTGTGAGAGGGTGCAGGTCAGACCGAGGAACCCTGCCAGAGCACAAATCCGTGCACCGGGCCTCTAGTCATTAATAAATCAACAATCAACAAGTGTTGGAGAGAATAAGGATAAAAGGGAACCCTTATGCATTATTGGTGGGAATGTAGATTAATGCAGACACTGTGAAAAGCAGTATGGAGTTGCTTCAAAAAAGTAAAAATAGAACTGCCTTATGACCCAGTAATTCCACTTCTTGGAATATATCTGAAGAAACTCAAAACACTAATTCAAAAGAATATATGCACCCCTATGTTCATTGCAGTATTAATTATAATATCCAAGTTTTGGAAGCAGCCCAAGTGCCCATCAGCAGTTGAGTGAATAAAAAAGCTGTGGTGCATTTACACAATGGAATACTACTCACCTTTAAAAAATAAGGAAATTTTACCTCTTGTGACAGCATTGATAGATCTGGAGAGTAATATGTCAAAGTGAAATAAGCCAGTCAGAGAAAGACAAATGCCATATGATTTCACTTATATGTGGAATCTAATTAACAAAATAATCAAACAAGCAAAATAGAAACAAACTCAGATACAGAGAACAGACTGACAGCTGTCAGAAAGTAGGGGATTTGGGGGTGGGGTGAAAAAAGTAAAGGTATTAAGCAAAAAAAACCCAAAAAAACCCCTACAAATAAACACAAAACACAACTCAAAGACACAGACAACAGCATGGTGATTACCAGAGAGAAAGGGGAGGTTTGGGGAGGTAGAAGAGGTTAAAGAGGATAAATAGTGATGTAGGGTACTTGACTTAAGGTAGTGAACACACAATACAATTACAGGTGATGTATTATATATAATTGTACACCTAAAACATATATGAATTTATTGACCAATGTCACCACAATAATTCAATAAATTTTTTTAAATAAAGGTTAAAACAAAAAGAAAAATAAATGATTTTGAGCAACCAATATAAACTTGCTATTCTATCTCCCCATAATAGCACACAAGTAGGAAATGTGATGTTTGTCAGAGCAAGCCGTACCTGTTTGCACTAAATAAATGAGAAAATATCAAGATCATTTTAATCTTTCAGACAGCACTTGTGATAAGGTATTCTTGGAAAATGCATGATTTTCCTTCCCTTTCCAAAGGTCATGCTTGGTTCAACACAATTTCTATTGCTGTTCATTTTTTTTTATTATTTTCTCCTGTGTTGCTTTCCAGTGTTTTCTGAGTTACTTCATTTTACACGTTCCTTACAATGTAGGAAGAGCCATTTTCTAATCTTTAGCACCTTCCAGAAATAATAAGCTGACATTGCACAATCTTTGAGCATGGTATTTTTCTTTGCTATGCCTCTTTTCTTATGGCAACCTCCTCCTGTTTCAGCCAAGGCTTAATTGCTTCATTGAAACATTGGCACCAAATATAGCCTCCTCTTTTTCTTTCTTTCTTTCTTTCTTTCTTTCTTTCTTTCTTTCTTTCTTTCTTTCTTTCTTTCTTTCTTTCTTTCTTTCGTTCTTTCTTTCTTTTTTTTTTTTGGTAAAAAAGACTCTCACTTAATTTGAGGAAAGGGGTTATATTCCAGATAACTGAACTTTATATTAATTATGTGCCGCAAGAAGAAATAGAAGCCTGGGTATACTGCCTAATTCAGATGAATATGATCTCATTTCACAGAGGTGTTAAACTGAACCCTCATTATTTGTTCAAACTCTATAAAATTTTTAAAAGCACAATATGCTTACCGTTTGAATCTTTATTCACTCACTCATCTTCGAGTTAATGGAGATTGGTCTACCGTATTTTGTTAATTTTGAATTCTATATGCCTAGGGCAGTGATTTTCAACCTTTTTTTAATCTCATAGCACACATAAATTAATTACTAAAATTCTACAGCACTCTAAAATTTATATTATACTTTTGTCATTCTGACAAAAAATAAATATAATTTTGATTCATTCACACTGAAGGGCTATTGTTGTATTGGTGTTGTTATTTTTAAGTTTGACAATCTAAGAGAAAAGAAGTCAGTGCTTCTTACTAGAGTCAGATATTGCATATATTAAAAATTATTGCAGCACAGTGTACCTGCTGTGGCACACCAGTTGAATATGGCTGGCCTGGGGTAATGCATGGCTTAATAAATGTTTGCTGAATGTAAGCACACTTGATTTCATACATATGTTGTATTTACCAAGTGAGTTATCCACAGTCACATTTTATGTTAGATTGGCTACTTTCTAATAGAAAAGTGTTTCTGGAAAGCCTTCTCTTGCTATTAGGTAGTACATAGCCCAGGGATGAAAGTTAGAGTTTAATCCTATATAATAAAGAGCTAATATGCTAATTAGACTGGATGGTGAAACGACCTTCCAGAATGACCTTCCGGAACCACCAGTGGGCGGGGCTATGGGGTTTCGAGGGCCTACTCTTGCATGAATTTCGTGCATCAAGCCTCTAGTATTATTATAAGAGATATAGAATCATTATCTATTAACAAAAAATCCTCTTCAAAATAGTAATTATATTTACTATCGCCTTACTTGTTACCTGTATACTTGTACTGAATTTGATTAAAATTCATAATAGCATGCCTTTAATTTCTATATGTTAGACATTAAATTGCCTTTTAATTTATGGGTCAGTCTACAAACTTTTATTGAGCATGTACTATATGCCGATCAGTATTACACATTCTGGGGATGTGGCATTGATATGATGAGACCCCTCCTTTCATGAAGTCTACTTTCTATAGAGAAGTAACATATAATATATAAACAAGCACATAAATAAGAAAATGTGACATAAGTGCTATGCTAAGAATTAACAGGGTGATTGGGTGGGCATGTGATGGTGATGTTACTAATTTCTTTGAGTGATCAGGGTTTTCATTGAGGGTACTGAAACTGAGGCCTGAATAAGAAGGAACCAGACATCTGAAAATTTGGAGAAGGTTTTGGATTCAGAGGTGGTCAGGAAGAACATTCCAAATGAGATGTGAATGACAAAAAGAAAGTCAACCAGGAAAATAGAAGAGGGAACAGAATTCCTGGAAGAGGATACAGCTTGTACAAAAATTCTAAAGCTAGAAATTCATGGAAGAATTCTTAGTGTAGGACCAAGGAAGAGAAAGATGGGAAGAGTGTCATGAGATGAAGCCACAGACTTAATTAGGGGTTTTCAAAGAAGGCTTTTGTAGAGCAGGCTGAGGAATACGTGTTTATTTGAATCAGGGGAACAACACAACTTCCTTTATATTATTATTCATCTTCCCTCTCTATTGAATTTTGATAATCTTCCTTTTTAAAAGACTTTTCCCACTAGCATTCAAACATGCTCTGATCTCATCCATTCTTAATTCACAATTTTATTTACCACTCTATCTAATCCCTTTCCCAGGCATGCTACTCTTAAAAGTTAACCATGTATACTTCCTTTAATTTAATTCCTTTAATTTCTCATCTTTCAACCACTTCATGTACTCATCAATAAGCTTTCGTCTCTACTATTCCATTTAAATTGCTTTTGTGGTCCAATGCACCATTTTCAAATTCCATTACTACTTGATATTCAAAAATATTGACCATGATGACCTTCAGGAAACATTTTCTTTCCTTAGCTTCTGTGATACCATGTTTCCTGGTTTTCCTTTCACCTTTTTTGACTGTTCTTTTTCTAACTCCTATTGGCTGACACCTCTTTTTCTCTCAAAACTGAATGCTTAAATTCCTATACAACTTTTTATCTACACACACACACACACACACACACACACACACACGGCTTTAATACCACTTATATGATGATGATTGCTAATTTATTTATCCAGGGCTCTCTTCAGAGCTTCAAACTCACATATCCAACTGTCTATTTAAAATAATTTAGAAGCAAAATCAAGATTGAACTATAAACCCTCAAAATGACTCTAATCTAGTCTTCAACCCAGTGAATGCCATCGTCATCCACAACAAATCAGATTACCACCTTTACCTTTTACCTCTCCTTTGCTTACTTATATTTATTCCATTACTGTGTTTGGTCTGTTCCATTACTGAGTTTGGCCTATTCTCCAAAATGTATTTTAAATCTGTTTCTGTTTTTTTTTCTCCATTTCCATGTTACCACCTTAATTTTTTCTCACTGAAAATATTGCCAAGTCTCAAACTGTTTTTTTTTAACTTTTGCCCCTTTTCAATTTATTCTCAATATATTGTCTCTTTAAAAGGGCTAGAAGAAGTCAATGGGGGGTTAGGGGGGGCTGGGAAGGGGACATATGTAATACTTTCAACAATAAAGATTTTTTTTTAAAGATGTAAATCTGATGATGTTGCTATCTTGTTTAACTTATTGCAGAATTTCTCAGTGTTCTTTAACTATAATCCAAAATACTTAACTGGGTCTATGAGGCTCCCTTCAGGCACAGGAGGGGCAGACATTTAGATTCTCGATATCCAGAACTCTTTTCTTTCTCGGTGTTTGTGTATGCTGCTCCCTCTCCTTGGAATGCTTATCCTCATTTTTTCTTACCTGGTTAATTACTACTCACTCCTGGAGCTTTAGCCTAACTGTCATTCTATATTTTCAGAGAGATTTTTTTCTGACACACAAGTTCAAATTAGACATGATTCATTTATTTTCTTGGCTTTCACCACAATTTCAGATGTATATTTTTATATTATCATTGCTTAATGTCTTTCTGCAGTAGACTCTAAAATGAAGGAAGGTAGGAACCATAGAGGTTCTATATGTATGTAGTATATGTATTTACTATGTTTGTATATAAATATGCATATTTTAGTTCATTTTGTTCACATTTCTTAAAGAATGTAAAAGTTTTGTTAGAAATATTCTGACACTTTGCTTGACAATTGGGATGATAGAATAATTTTTGGAAAATAGCATCAATGAATTATTGAACTGGGTTAGTCCCACAATCCTATTTTATGAGCTGGGATGAAACTTATAGGACATCTAGTCTACTAACCTATTTAAAAAATGAGAAAACCCAGAGAAGCTAAATAGCTTATTCAAGGAAAGAACGTTCATTAACAACAGAGCTGGGATGAGAATCAAGTATTCTGACTTTTAATCCAATCTATTGTTCTTTCTCATAAGATTTTTAGAAGCCAGAATAATTACTAGTTATCTTGTATTGACTTCCAAATTAAGACCAATCGAATTCAGGGTATTGATTTGAAAGTTACACATGATTCTTAATATAGAGCTTAAGCATCAGGTAGACATGCTCAGATTCATACATGTATGTAGCTTTATAAATGTACCCTCTGTTACATAGATCTTCTTTATTTTTAAACTAGCAATCTGGTGCACAGATTTGTGCACATTGAAAGGAAATTAATTAGAAGGTGGTCGGTGGGGTGGGACTGGGCTAGATGGGTTGGACACACCCTGGAGCCAACCTCTCGCACCTGAAGTGGCCCCCTGACTCTGAGTGAGTGGGGTCCCTCTGGAAGGTGGGTCCCTTGGCCTGGCCTGTGGGGATCAGACCAAAACTGGCTCTCCGACATCCCCTGAGGAGTTTCAGAGTGCAAAAGGGCACTCTGCATAGTTGCTGTCGTACAGGGAGTGGAATGCAAACACAAGTGTGCAGTAAACCAGATTCGAGGCTGACAGTGGCCCAGCAACAACATAACCCACGCGGCCAGGAATCAGGCTCCTTCCTCTCTGGTTTCAGGGTGCCTTACCCAAGAACAGCCGCTGCCAAGTCACTGCAGCTCGGCAGCTCCTACACTTAGTGTCTTCCCCTTGGTGGTCAGTGCACATCATAGCTACCAGTCAGACAGACACTTAGCATATTAGCCTTTATATATATATAGATATTTAATATGTTTATAATATACTAGTACATGCATATATATCTTCTTTCATACATATGTCACTATCCCCAAGAACAGCCGCTGCCAAGTCACTGCAGCTCGGCAGCTCCTGCACTTAGTGTCTTCCCCTTGGTGGTCAGTGCACATCATAGCTACCAGTCAGACAGACACTTAGCATATTAGCCTTTATATATATATAGATATTTAATATGTTTATAATATACTAGTACATGCATATATATCTTCTTTCATACATATGTCACTACAAAAGACTTAAAATGTCTTTTAATTTTATCCTTTGGTTTTACACAGGAAAAACTTAAGCTTAAGGAAACTAACTAAATTCAAATCCCCTAACTGTCCAAATTATATTCTCTTTATTTCACTAATGAAAAGGAAGTTTAAAAGTAACATTACAGAGCTCAGTAAGATAATTTCCATTTTTCTTGTTCTTAATTTTCTGATTTAGAAAAGTTTCCTCTCTAGTAGCCTTTTAATGAATATTCAAGTAGAAAAAGCTTGATCACCTTATGTCTATTTCATATCATTTCTTCAACAGAGGAAATAGAGATTTTTTTAAAAAGTTAATACTTTGGTTTATTTTATTTTTTTAAATATATTTTATTGATTTTTTACAGAGAGGAAGGGAGAGGGATAGAGAGTTAGAAGCATCGATGAGAGAGAAACACCGATCAGCTGTCTCCTGCATGCCCCCTACTGGGGATGTGCCCGCAACCAAGGTACATATCCTTGACAGGAATTGAACCTGGGACCCTTGAGTCTGCAGGCCTATGCTCTATCCGCTGAGCCAAACCGGTTAGGGCTACCTTGGTTTATTTTAAAAGAAAGCTGTAATAAACATCGAGTGAAACTTCAGATATTTTCAAGTATATTGCATTGACAATTTTCTCTGAGCTTCCTAGTTTCATGACTCTTCATTTAGTTACTGAAGACTTACCAATTCTTGGGGCTTTAGAAATATATTTTTATACTTAAAATACACTATTAAGTGAAATCAGAACTGATTTGTAAAATGTGTAAATACCACTCTAAGTTTTCTTAGATTTCTCTACATTTTCCAAGTTTTTTACAATGAAGATATATTATTCCTATAATTGGGAGATAGCTACAATTAAAAAAAATGTATTTAGAATACAGGTTGTAATCAAATCTAATTCTGCCAAGCAGGATAGCAGTACCCAGTATTTCTACTGTGAATTTGTTCCCAGACACTTGAATAGAAGGTTTCCTAGAGACTGGATAAAATGGAGAGAGTTATTTGCATGGTTAAAACAAAATAAAGACTTAGCTGTAAATGGTGAGATTATTAAAACCCCAAAGCTGTATCTCCATTCTTTTCTATGTAAAAGTGACTACTCTCTATTTATAACCTAAAACATTCTCTGAAAAGTTAATTTAGGCAGTCACAATGGTCAATTAACACTTAGTAACTCAATGCTGTAATAAAACCAAGAGGATTATGAACCAGAGTCAATTAATGAAAGAACATTTTAAAAAATAGGTTTTATTTTAGAAGTTTCTTTTATTGTTTCCTCAGAACTACAACTAACTAAAAAGAAAACTTGAAAATAATTCATTTATGAAAATGAAATATTGATTGTAGAAGTAATTGGCAGAAAATTACTATGTTGATGTCAGATATTGTTATATAATTACAAATTTTATTTTATTTTTTCAGTGATAGAAATTGAAAGTAAACTAAGGCTGGACCTGCACTTAAAATAGGGCTGGACACAATAAAAAACAGTCATTGAATAAATATGCAATTAAATGAATTAATTAATGAAATAGAATATATTCTCCTATTTATTAATTCAACACCCATTTATTGAGCACCTAATTTGTGGGAGATGCGAAGGAGAATAAGACATTTTACCTGTCTTATGATACTTATTGTTTAATATGAGTGATTAAAAAAAGTTATCTGTTTCTGTGCCTGTCACCTCCACTTGATCACATAAATATAAACTGATGATACATATAAATTGAATTGATGATATATATATATATATATTACTGAATTGATATATATGAAACAGAGTAGACCAGATGGAGGAAAGAATCAGTGATATTGAAGTAGAAATCTAGAAATGAAACAGAGGGAAGTTGAGAGAGACTTGAGCATTAAAAAATATATAGAACTCTATAAAAACTACCTGACTCGATCAGAGAGATCAAAATAAAAATAATAGAGTTATTAGGCAGAAAAAAAGGAGAGAGAGAAAGGAGCAGAGAGCCTATTCAAACCAATAGTGGATGAGAACCTTCCAAACTTATGTAAACAGCTAGATCCAAGAAGCAAGTTGAACACTTAGTTACCTCGATCCACAGAAGCCCTCTTGGATTAAGACAAGGCACATTGTATTAAAACTGTTAAAAATCAATGACAACCCTGGCCAGATAGCTCAGTTGCTTAGTGTCATCCTGATACACCAAAATTGTGGGTTCTAACCCCAGTCAGAGAACATACAAGAATCAACCAATGACTGCATAAATAAGTGGAACAAAAAATCTCTCTTTCTAAAAATCAATAAATAAATATGTAATTTGTTTACAAAGCCATTGGGGCTGGTATCTCAGTTACAGCGTCATCCCAATATGCCAAGGTTGCAGTCCAATCACCAGTCAGAACACATGCAGCAGTCAACCAAGGAATGCATAAATAAATAGGACAACAACAGCAAAAAATGTATCTCTCTCTCTCTATCTTAAAAAAAATCAATAATTTTTAAAAATTAAATACAAAGAGCCCTGGCTGGTGTCCTGTGCACCTAAAAGTTGCTGCTTTGATTCCTGGACAGGGCACATGGCAGGGTTGTGGGCTCAATCCTAGGTGGGGGTTTTGAGGGAGACAGATAATCACTGTGTTTGTTTTGGTTGTTGTTGTTGTTTCCATCATGCTTCTCTCTCTCATTCTTCCTTCCTCTCTCTCTAAAATCAATAAAAATATATTCAAATAAAATTAACGACAAGGAAAGAATTCTCAAAGCAGCCAGGAGAAAGAAGAAAGTAGCCTGTAAAGCAGAGCCCACTAGCGTATCATTGGGCTTCTCAGCAGAAACTCTACAAGCCAGAGGAGAGTGGAACCAAATAATCAAACTATGGGAAGAATTACCATCCAAGAGTAATATATTTAGCAAAGTTATCCTTTAAATATAAAGGAGAAATAAAGACTTTTTCAGATATATAGAAGCTGAGGGCATTTATCACCAAAAGATCTCTTGCAGGAAATACTCAAGGGATAATTTTTTGACAATGAAAACATAAAAGGGGAGGAGGTAAAGGTCTGAATTGACAAAGGAGGATGGAGATCAGATGCATTCAAAAGAAAAAAAATACTGTCTTTATGAAAATTTCTTTCTCATTAACCTAATGGTAATCACACACACACACACACACACACACGCACACACACACCCTGAAACACATAGCTTAAAAAAAGAGGAAAGAGAAGAAATAAGTATGGAATACCACCAAACAAAAACAAAAGACAGAAACACAAAGAAAAAGAACAAAGCTGCCATAAAACAAAAGGTAAAGTGGCTATAGGAAATCCTCATACATCAATATTTACACTAAATGTAAATAAAATGAATTCACTGATAAAGAGGCACAGAGTAGCAGACTGAATCAAAAATACGAAACCCAACCATATGCTTCCTTCAGCAGACACAACTAAGCTGCAAAGACAAAGTTAGACTCAAAGTGAGAAATGTAGAAAATAATTCTCTAAGCAAATAACATCACGGGAAATCAGGTAAAATTATACTTACATCTGACAAAACAGATTTCAAGATAACAAAGGTAACAAGAGAGAAAGATGGACATTTTATAATGATAAAGGTGACACTACTTCTTAATATTTATGAATCCAGTCAGGGAGAACCGAAATATATAAATCAACTACTAACCGAACTAAAGGGAGAAACAGACAAAAACAGACTCATAGTTGGAAATATTTATACTCCATAGACAGGTATAGAGGATCATCCAAACAGAAAATCAATAAAGAAATATCGACCTTAAATGACACATTAGACCAAATGGACATAGTTGACGTTTACAGAGCTGTTCATCCCAGAACATCAGGTTATATGTTCTCCAGTACACATGGAACATTCTCATATGTTGGGTCACAAAACTAGCCTCAACAAATTCAAGGAGACTGAAATTATACCAAGCATATTCTCTGACCACAATGCTTGAAATGAGAAATCAACTGCAAAAGGAAGTGAAGAACCCCACAAATATGTGGAGATTAAACAATGTACTATTAAAAAATGACTCGGTCAAAGAAGAAATAAAATGTGCTGCATGGATGGACCTGGAGAGCATTATGCTAAGTGAAATAAGCCAGTCAGAGAAAGATAAATATCACATGATCTCACTCATTTATGGAATATAATGAACAACATAAACTGATGAACAAAAACAGATCCAGAGACAGAGAAGCATCGATCAGATAGTCAAACCTCAGAGGGAAGGTAAGGGAGGGGGAAGGTAGGGGGTACGGGGGAGACTTATTTGCAAAGGACTTATATGCAAGCATATAGACCTAACCAATGGACACAGACAACAGGGGGGGTGAGGGCATGAGTGGGGGGGATGGGGGGTAAAGTGGGTATAAGGACACATATGTAATAACTTAATCAATAAAAAAATTTTTAAAAAGATATATAGAGAAAAATGAGAATTACAATATGACATTTCAAAACTTCTGGGATGCAGTGAAAGTAGTAATAAGAGGGAAGTTTATATCATTATAGGCCTATCTCAAGAAACAATAGAAATCCCAAGTAAACAACCTACCATTACATCTTAAAGAACTAGAAAAAGAAGAACAAAAGAAACCCAAAGTCAGCAGAGGAAAGGAAATAATAAAATTTAAAGCAGACTGGAATGAGCTAGAGAACAAAAAGGCTATACAAAACATTAATACAACAAAGAGCTGGTTCTTTTAAAAGATTAATAATATTGACAAACCTCTGGCTAGACTCACTAAGGAAAAAAGAAATGACTCATATAAACAAAATCAGACATGAAAGAGAAGTTACCACATACATAACAGATATACAAGGGTCATACTAGAATGCTATGAAAGACTATATGCCACAAAATTCAATAACCTAGAAGAAATGGATATGTTTGTAGGAATGTATAAGCTTCTTAGACTGAATCATGAAGAAATGTACAATCTAAATAGACCAGTAAATAGTGAGGAAATTGAAATAACCATCCTAACGCTTCCAAAAAAATAATAAAACACCAGGACCAGAAGGCTTCACTAAACATTCAAAAAGATTTGATACCTATCATTCTCAAACTCTTCCAAAAAATGAAGAATGGGCAATATTTTTAAAACATTTTACGTGGCCAACATAACTCTGATACCAAAACCTGGAGAGGATGACACAAACCAGTATCTCTGATGAATACAGATACAAAATTTCTAAATGAAACACTAGCAAACTTAGTACAATAATACATTAAAAATAATATGTCACAATCAAGTCCAGTTCATTTCAGGGGCACACGGATGGTTCAATATATGCAAATTTATCAATGTGATACACAACATTAACAAAACAAAGAATAAAATCATATAATCTTACCAATAGATGCAGAAAAAGCATTTGATAAAATACAACATTCATTTATGATTAAAATGCTCAATAAAATGGATAGAGAAGAAAAGTACCTCAACATAAGAAAGGCCATATATAACAAACCCTCATCCAATATCATACTCAATGGTGAGAAACTGAAAGATTTTCCTCTAAAATCAGAAATAAGAGTGTGGCCACTATCACACTCTTATTCAACATAGTGCTGAAAGTCCTAGCCAGAGCAGTCAGTTAAGAGAAAAAAATAAAAGGCATCTAAATTGGGAAGGAAGAAGTAAATGTGCCACTTTTTGCAGATGATATGATTCTGCATGTAGAAAATCCTAAAAACTTCACCAAAAAAATTAGAAACAATAAGCAAATACTTTAGTAAAGCTGCAGGATACAAAATCAATATACAAAATCCACTACTTTCCTGTATACTAATAATGACACTTAAGAAAAAGAAATGGAAAAAAAATTCCTTTTGCATTTGCAACCAAAATAATAAAATACCTAAGAATAAATTTAACAAAGGATGTGAAGGACCTATATATTGAAAATTACAACACATTATTAAAAGAGATTGAAAAACACACAACAAAATGAAAAAAAATATTCTGTTTTCATAGATTGGAAAAATCAACATAGTTAAAATGGCCATATTACCCAAAGCAATACACAGATTTAATGCAATCTCCATCAAAATCCCAATGTTGTTTTTTTTAAAGACATAGAACAAAAAAGTCACCACAAAATACCTGGAATAGGCAAAGAAATCCTGAGAAAAAAGAGCCAAGCTGGAGGTATCACACTACCTGACTTCAAATTATACTACAAAGCTATGATAATCAAAACAGCATGATATTGGCAGAGAAACAGACACACAAAGCAATGGAACAGAACTGAGAGCCCAGAAAGAAAACCACACATATATGGGCAGATAATTTTTTTATAAAGAAGCCAAAACACACAATGGAGAAGAGAAGGCCTCTTAAAGAAATGGTTCTGGGAGAATTGGAAAGCCACATGCAAAAGAATGAAACTAGATTATTTAGGACCATCAAAAATGTGTCTGATGAAACCTAATAAGGGGACCTGCTTTTCCTCCTTGTTAATGGATCACAGAAGTTCTTCCCCAGTCACCTAGTGTAGTGACCTCAGTTAAACTCACCAAAAGGCAATCCCACTTTGATCCAATCTACGCACCTTTCCCAGCATGTTGTGTTGCACTGGAGACAGTTTTAAATCTGTATATAGCCTATAGTTTATCTGTTATTAATCCAATTTTCAGCCTATGAACTAAATGACTAACTCTCAATTCCAGATGCTGATTCCACTGCATAAGAACTGAAGGGGGCTAATCTAAGGATGCACAATCAGAGCTGTGTCGAGACACCACCCAACTCTGTGCCCAATTTAATCTTTCAGCAGTTAGAGTTCAGCATAAAAAAAAGGGACAGTTCTAAAAGTAAAGTCCATCAGTTAGGACAATATCCATCTTTGAGGAACAGAAAACCCAACAATAGTGACTTAAACAGGTATGGGGCTTATGTTTCCACACAATAAGAATCCCAGGTTTAGGCAGTCTGGTGCTGGTGCAGTTATCCAAGAATGTCATTGATGAAGTAAGCTCCATGCGACTGCCAGCTCTGCTATCCTCAACATGTGCTCATTGCTCTTAAGGTTGGAAGACAGCTGCTACCTCTCCGGGAATCCTGTCCCAGCTCCAGGAAGGAAGGACAAAGGACAAAGCTTTCTCCTCAGGATGCTTTGTTTTTTCTTTGGTTTTTGTTTTCAGGTAAGAAAGACTCCCTAGACATTTCTGACAACATCTCATTGGTCAGAATTGGACCCCATGACCACCCTGAAAGGCAGGGGAGAGTGAGAATTCAAATACTAACCTACAGTCCCTATAGAAGAAAACATCACAAAAAATTGTTTGAAATGTGTGTGGAGTGATCTGATTCTTAGTACTTTAATATCTGCCACAGAAGGGCACCTAAGGTAATATAATTTTATATTATGTATATATGTATGTATATATATGTATATACTATAGGTATATATACATCCTATATAATAAAGAGGCAATATGCAAATTGACTGTCGCACCCTTGCACAAGATGGCCACCCCCATGTGGCACAAGATGGTTGCCACAAGATGGCCAGCAGGGGAGGGCAATTGGGGGGGGACCAGGCCAGCAGGGGAGGGCAGTTTGGGGCTACCAGACCTGCAGGGGAGAGCAGTTCAGGGTGACCAGGCTGGCAGGGAGGGCAGTTGGGGGGGACCAGGCTGGCAGGGGAGGGCAGTTAGGGG
>NW_005356635.1:1464949-1467130 GCF_000412655.1 Myotis brandtii
ATCCCCTAAGGGGTCCCAGATTGGAGAGGGTGCAGGCTGGGCTGAGAGACATCCCCCCAGTGCACGAATTTTGTGCACCAGGCCTCTAGTACACACACACACACACACACACACACACACGTATACATATATACATTTTTAAAAATTAAATGACTCAGCAACATTTCTTCCACTGAAAGAAGCTCAGGGAGAAAAGGTTTGGTGCAGTTCTGAGTGATGTGTTTGACGGTGCCTAATATCACAGCACTGAAAGTAATAAATGTTATCCCTCTTTTCTCTCATGAATATGAATGATGCTCTGAAGGCTGAATGCAACCTAAGAATTTATGTGAGAAATGAGGCATGAACCATTTTTGAAAATATATTAATTCAAAGTCTGTATTACACATATTTTATACCCTTTCCAATATGCTATGAAAGGTTTGAGCCATCAGCTGAGTGCTGCCAAAAAAGAACAATTAAGAACAAGGGTACAAAAATAAATGCTGGGAGTCAAGTTACCCCAAGATGTTCTTTATGGTTGGTATAATGATCGCAGCACCAGCAGTCTGCTTTGCTTCAAACTCTCCCCATCAGCACTTCTCCTGCAAGCATGGTTTACCAGCAAGTTTATCCCAGGCCAAGTAGTCAGAAATATTCATGGTGCAAAGTTGGTGTCTGAGAAAGCAGCCATAAACATTTTCTGCTGCCCCTGCCACTCGGTTCCCTGTACCTTTTCTACATCTAAGATCTTTCCTTCTATTTTGAAAACATGTAGGAAACATGCCTGGTTAAATATTTTCTGATTGGGAATTGAGTTAATAATTTATATATTTTTCAATTCTGAATGTTTTTATTGTTCAAAATTTATTTTGTAGATCTGGTCATTTGATAATTATTATGTCTTACATCTTATGAATTGTATCCCATGTCAATGATATCAAGTAAAATGGTCAGCCATATGAAAATATTTATCCTGTTATGATACTGTTTGTTATTTTAATCCTTTCTACTTTCACATTGTTTTTAAAAGTTCAATAATGAATGACCATCATTCCCATAATATGGAACAAAACTCAACTTCAACTTTTTTAAAATATATTTTATTGATATTTTACAGAGAGGAAGGGAGAGGGATAGAGAGCTAGAAACATTGATGAGAGAGAAACATCGATCAGCTGCCTCCTGCACACTCCCCACTGGGGATGTGCCCACAACCAAGGTACATGCCCTTGACTGGAATCGAACCTGGGACCCTTGAATCCGCAGGCTGACGCTCTATCCGCTGAGCCAAACCGGCTAGGGCTCAACTTCAATTTTTTGAGGGACTGTTGTCTTCCCAGGCCAGACCTGAAACATTTCAGGCTTATAAAGTGAAATGTTTATAAGGGGGCAGCATGTTTGTAGAACAAGTGTCACTAATTGTCTGATCCCAGAGAGTCTCATGTACTAAACATGTCCTGGGAACTTTTACAAATATATCCATTCCTGAGATCGAGACATGACAATTGAGTTGGACAGAAGTGTTGCTCAGAAGTCTGAATTTTCAGCAAACACTCCAAGTGGTTCTCATACAGATGTTCCCCGGGCCACTCCTGGAGAAACAGTGCTCTGATAAGTCATTTGCTCTGTGCCGAGGTCCACTCTTACACCCTCCTAGATTACTGCTCCCATCAGAACTGTTTCTTTGAGAAATGACTCCCTCTGTGCCCTGTCTCTCAAAGGGTTAACTGCTTCTACTTTTCCTCAGTCACAAGGAAGCAATCCTATCTAATAATAGACAAACATGGTAATTGACCATACCTTCGCTACGCCTCCCATTGGCTAATCAGCATGATATGCAAATTAACCCAATCAAGATGGTGGCCAGCAGCCACACAGCTGAAGCAAGCAGGAGGCTTGCTTGCTCCAGTGATGGAGGAGCCAAGGTTCCCTGCCTGCCATGGCCCAGCTCTAAGCTCCAAAAGCAACAAAGTTTCAATTATAGAAGCTAAACAAATCCCAGATACCTGCTTTCAGCAGGTCATGGCCTCAGAGCTGGAGCAAGTAGGAGCCGGCTCTCAGCTCCAGTGACGGCAACAAAGTTTCAATTATAGAAGGTAAATAAATCCCAGAATAAAAAAAAAAAAAAAAAGGAGAGGCTGGGAGCTTCAGTCACCAGCCAGCCTGAAAATGGCCCTCAGCCCCTCACCCAGACTGGCC
>NW_005356635.1:1467378-1472470 GCF_000412655.1 Myotis brandtii
GGAGGAGCTCTGCTCAGCCACAAGCCAGGCTGATGGCTGCCAGTACAGCAGTGGTGGTGGGAGCCTCTCCTGCCTCCTCAGCAGCGCTAATGATGTCTGACTGCAGTTTAGGTCTGCTCCCCACTGGCAAGTGGACATCCCCCGAGGGCTGCCGGGCTGCCAGAGGGATGTCTGATTGCCAGCTTAGGCCCAATCCCCCGGGGAGCAGGCCTAAGCCAGCAGGCGGTCATCCCCCGAGGGGTCCCAGACTGTGAGAGGGCACAGGCTGGGCTGAGGGATCCCCCTCCCCCGCACCGAGTGCACAAATTTTTGTGCACCGGGCCTCTAGTAAGTTAATAATTTGCATACCATTTCAGAATACTTAATAATGCTGTTACAACCAAGTAATTTTGTCAGACAGAAAAATGTCTCGAAAGTATTTAAGTTCAATTGGATGCTTATTCTGAGTAAGAGGGAAATTAAAGGTGGGTAAGACCACCCCTTACACCCTTACTCCCAAATAAAGGATTCTATATTAGAGAGGTCCTGCTTTTCTGTCTCTCAGTATGACCTTCTTCAGCTAATCTTAAAGAGACAAACTACATAGCATAATGGAATGGTTACCATTCTAGAAGGATCATTTCTTGGCCAATTAAAATGTGCAGAAAGATTGGTGTTAGAGTGAAGACTGATCTTTAACCCTTTCTTCTAAGAACTTTCTACATTTTTTCTTATTTCTAAGAGATGATTCCATTTTTCTACTAAAAGCCTAAAGAAGGGTTTCTCCTGGTATAATGTATGTCTGGGGAACTCTTTCTGTAAGCCAGTCGTTAGTTTTTCCTGCTATCAGACAGGGTTTCACTTAGATACTGTATCAGAGGCCTCATCTAAATTTTGGAGCATGAGACTGCCTATTTCAGAGATAATCTGCCAGCTGTGCTTGTGAAAGTGTCACAAAAGCCCTTGCAAAGAGCAAGAGAGGGGGGAAGGAGAGGAAGAAAAGAAGAGAGGAGCCCTAGTGAGAATAACTGGATTTTTTAAGGCACCTCCTCAATGCCAGCCATGCAGCTAAGTACTTTAACCAACCATCTCCCTTAATTCTGACAGCCAATAGGTTCTACAACTCCAGAGGCATCAGAATGGACAGCAGAAATGTAGTTGATCAAAAGTTATGGTCCACTGTTTAATTCATCAGAAGGCCTTGGACAGCCTCAGAAGTCAGGCTGGATTTAGGAATTTGAGCTCTCTTTCCTCACTACATCAGCCCCTCACATTTCATATGCTATCTACTCTCTGCCTATTGATCAATCTACTGCACCAAGGAAAGTCAGTTCTAAATTTTCTAGTGAGACTATCAGAATGATTAAAGTGAAACCCATAGGTGTCAGAAAAATATAAATAATCAGTATAATGCCTGGGTTGGCCCTACTGACATGCACACTGTATTTTGTTACAAGATGAATAGCAATTATTTGGCTATTATGTTGTTGTTGTTGTTGTTATTATTATTATTATTATTATTACTAGAGGCCTGGTGCATGAAAATTCATGCACTGGAGGGGGGGTCACTCAGCCCAGCCTGCCCCCTCTCACAGTCTGGGAGCCCTCAGGGGAGGGAGGAGACCTGGTGATCAGGGGAAGGTGATGCCTCCATAACACCTCTGCTGTTGCCACTGCCGGTAGCGCAAGCGTCACCCAACCTTGGTTACCTGAGTCTCGGACAGCCCTCGGACAGCATCTGAGGCTTGCCTGCACCTCGGGCCAGCCCTGGGCGGCTGGGGGGCTGAGGGGATTGGGGGACTCCGGAGGCAGGTGTGTGGCAAGGTGCCTGTCTGGGGGCGGGCCCAGCTTTACCATGCACCTGCAGCCCTGGTGGGGCTGAGAGGATTGGGAGCCACCTTCTTGTGGCTGTGGGCACTGCCATCTTTGGGGGCATGGCAGTCAATTAGCATATTCTCTCCTTATTGACTGTGGGTGCCGCCATATTTGAGGGCAGGGCAGTCAATTAGCATCTTTCCTCCTTATTGGCTGTGGGTGACACCATCTTTGTGAAGGTGTGAGTGTCAATTAGCATATTATTTCTTTATTAGATAGGATTATTATTATTAGGAAGACCCAAGGTTCAGACAATCTTAATTGCTTGAACTCTGGGCTAATTAATGAAATTTTTAAAGGGATATGTCAGAATCACACTATGTTTTTATGTCAAACGTTAAAACAAAAAAGGCATGTACCCCATGCTGAAGGTTGCCAGATAGTTCTAAAGCACTCAGCATAGGTCTTGTCAGAGAAAATCCCAGTATATTAATTTAGCAGCCTCAGAGTTACATATCAAAAGGCTATAGTGCATGATGCTTTGCATAATCAAAATGGTTTATTAACTCAAGTCATCCTTTGATTTTTTCATTCATATTCCAATTTACATAGTGCACCCCTATGTTCATAGCAGCATAATTCACACGATTTATCTTACTTTTTTTTTTACAGATGTAGTCTCTTATAATAGTACAGATATGGTTTTAGATAAAGTTCTTTTTAGAGGAAGGAAATGGGCTAGATAAATTAAAGATGTTATGCTTCTGGCACTCAATTTGGTCTGATAAATTTTGCTTTAACTGGTAAAACACAGTCAAATTACCAAACTATGTGAACCAGCACAAATTATTGTCTAAATATAGCCTGTGGAGGTTTCGTTCATCAGGCCCCAATATTCTTTAGGACAACAATGATGTTAACATAATACATGTCATGTAGAAATACAATTTTGAAATTAAAATGGAAAGAAATGGACTTTTTTTAATCTTGTAATCTGCAACAAATTTGTTAGGAGTTAATGTCACTCTTACCATTTATTTCCCTATTATTTTCTTCTGGTTTATTGAAGCTGTCTTTACAATTTCATTATTAGTGTTCAATAAAATCATGGACTGTGGATGACAGCAATAATATACCTTCAGATTTCATCTCACTGAAGTTCACAGACTGCCTGTCCTCAGGCATTGTAAACCACTCTTAAGTAATCATGCAATTAACAGTTAAAAAGTAGTGTTTAAAATGAGAAAAAAATATTATGGGTTGATATGTAGGGCACTAATTGCTTAGAAATAGTCTGAGCCTTCCAAATGAAGCCACAACCCCATAAAATTCAAATCTACTACTTATGGCCTTCCCTCATGCACTGAATTTCTCCCTTCAATTTACAATGGCATCAACAGCCTTGGTCTCAGGCCATCAAATCTTCCTAGCACAGCATTAATCCCTAGGAAATGTCCTGTGACTCAGCTGCCACTGCTGAAATGTCAGCTAAACTTCTTAGGCACACATACATGCACACACACCAAAAACACAGCCACCTGAGAATCTGAGAAATATCAAAGCTGAGAAGGTTTCTGTAAAGGCTTTCTTTCTTCTCTGACAAAACAGAGACCACTAATCCTAAACACCTCACCTAAAGTCCAAGATTTTTTTTTTCTGCTTTGTCAAAGTAGTTATAATAGAATTACCTGCTTATTATTCATAAATGTAAAAATAAAAGTTCACAAAAAAGCGCTTTCAGAAATTAGAATACTTAAAGAGATTTATTGTTGAACTTATAACTAAAAATAATCTACACTAATAAAAGACAAAGATGCTAATTGACCTTACCTTTGCTACGCCCACCAGCCAATCAGAAGAGTATGCAAACTAACCCAACAAATATGGAGGTTAATTTGCATACACAGGCACCCGGCAAAGACTGAAGACAGTGTAGAAGGAAGCCAAGCACTGCAGAAGGGAGTCAAGTGGCGGAGAAGGGAACGATTCGAAGGTAGTAGAGATGGGAGCTGAGCTGAGGCAGCGGACATGGGAGGGAGTGAAGTGGCAGAGAAGGGAGGGAGCGAGGCGGCAGACACAGGAGGGAGGTGAAGCAGAGGACACGGGAGGGAGCCGAGGTGACAGGGAAGGGAGGGAGCTGAGGCGGCGGGGAAGGGAGGGAGCCAAGGCGGCTTCGCTCTAGCCTCAGGAAGCCCTGTTCTTGCAGGAATCTTCCTGCAACAGGCCTCTAGTCCTTAATAATGTACATCTTCTTTACCCATAGATCAATATATAATGCTCTAAAAATAACATGTTTATTAAAGGAATGGATGGATAGATGTTTGACTATCCTACTGATAGTGAGTGAAGAAAGCTGACATCCATGAGGTGAAGATAGACTCAAATAAAAACATGATATTATTAAAACATTTCTTATGTTCAAAAGAAAATATTTAAAACAATTCCAAGTGTTTCACTTATTTATGTATTTATAATCAGGAAACTTGTAAATACTTAAAAAATTCATTTTTTTACATTTTTTTATTGATTAAGGTATTACATATGTGTCCTTATCCCCACATTACCCCCGATCCCCCCACTCATGCTCTCACCTACCTGTTGTCTGTGTCCATTGGTTAGGCTTATATGCATACATACAAATCCTTTGGTTGATCTCTCCCCCTTACCCCCAACCTCCCCTACCTTCCCTCTGAGGATTAACGGTCTGATCAATGCTTCTCTGTCTCTGGATCTGTTTTTGTTCATCAGTTTATGTTTTTCATTATATTCGACAAATGAGTGAGATCATGTGATATTTATCTTTCTCTGACTGGCTTATTTCGCTTAGAATAATGCTCCCCAGTTCCATCCATGCTGTTGCAAATGGTAAGAATTCCTCCTTTTTTTACAGCAGTGTAGTATTCCATCGTGTCTAGTTTCTTGGAATATATTACTAGAAGTGGGATCACTGGGTCAAATGGGAGTTCCATTTTTATTTTTTTGAGGAAACTCCATACTGTTCTCCACAGTGGTTGCACCGGTCTGCATTCTCACCAACAGTGCACGAGTGTTCCTTTTTCTCCGCATACTCACCAGGACTTGTTATTAGTTGATTTGTTGATGATAGCCATTCTGACTGGTGTGAGATGGTACCTCACTGTCATTTTGATTTGCATCTCTCAGATGATTAGTGACTTTGAGCATGTTTTCATATGTCTCTTGGCCTTCCTTATGTCCTCTTCTGAAAAGTATCTATCTAGGTCCGTTGCCCATTTTTTTATTGGGTTGTTTATCTTCCTTTTGTTAAGTTGTATGAGTT
>NW_005356635.1:1472539-1473015 GCF_000412655.1 Myotis brandtii
TGCTGCTATGAACATAGGGGTGCATATATCCTTTCTGATTGGTATTTCTAGTTTCTTGGAATATATTACTAGAAGTGGGATCACTGGGTCAAATGGGCATCCCATTTTTATTTTTTTGAGGAAACTCCATACTGTTCTCCACAGTGGTTGCACCAGTCTGCATTCTCACCAACAGTGCATGAGTGTTCCTTTTTCTCCGCATACTCGCCAGGACTTGTTGTTAGTTGATTTGTTGATGATAGCCATTCTGACTGGTGTGAGATGGTACCTCACTGTCATTTTGATTTGCATCTCTCAGATGATTAGTGACTTTGAGCATGTTTTCATATGTCTCTTGGCCTTCCTGTGTCTTCTTTTGAAAAGTGTCTATTTAAGTCCATTGCCCATTTTTTGATTGGGTTGTTTATCTTCCTTTTGTTAAGTTGTATGAGTTCCCTGTAAATGTTGGAGATTAAACCCTTATTGGTGATAACATT
>NW_005356635.1:1473632-1474037 GCF_000412655.1 Myotis brandtii
TTTTAATGGGGAATGCATTGAATCTATAGATTGCTTTAGGTAGTAATGGACATTTAATGATGTTGATTCTACCAATCCATGAACATGGAATGTTCTTCTATCTGTTTATGTCTTCCTCTATCTCTTTTTTCAGTGTCAGTTAAAATTATTCACCAACATGTGATATAATATTAAATAAAATAGAAATATTTCATGGGGAATGATTATTTTTATAAGTAATTACTCTTTAAAGCTAAGAGTTCTATTTAGAAAGACAAAATATGAATAGATATAAATATGCACTATAATTTCCTTTGTCCTAAAACAGTGGTCGGTAAACCGCGGCTCGTGAGCCACATGCAGCTCTTTGGCCCCTTGAGTGTGGCTCTTCCACAAAATACCACGTGTGGGCGTGCATGTACAGTG
>NW_005356635.1:1474442-1475138 GCF_000412655.1 Myotis brandtii
GTGAATTTAAAGTTGAATGGACCGAGACTTTCGCATTTATTCAAAACTTAAATGACCTTCCGACTTGTCTTATTTGTCAGGGAAAATTGGCTCATAACAAGTAATCAAATTTGGAGAGACACTTTACAACTAAACAGGTGTCATTTAGTACTAAATATCCTGTTGGTGATGCAAGGAAGAAAGCAGTTGAGGAACTTCAGAAGAGTCAAGAAAAATCAAGTTCTGTATTTAATTACTGGATGCAATCTTCCAACAATGTTAATATTGCAAGTTTTGTGGTTAGTCAAGAGATTGCTAAGAGAGGAAAACCATACACAGACGGCGAATACATAAAAAGTTGTTTTATAAATGCATCTGAAGAGCTGTTTCAGGATTTTAAGAACAAAGCAGGTATTCTAAAAAAAATTAGAGTTACCATTGTCTGCTAAAACAGTGAAAGATAGAACAGACAAAATGTCTTCGAATATAACCAACCAGCAAGTCGAAGATCTTAAATTGGTTTCAGCTTTATCAATAGCAGTTGACGAGTCTTGTGACATAAATGATACAGCGCAAGTTTCACTTTTTGTACGATTTATTTCATCTACAGGTCCTAAAGAAGAACTTTTAGGATTATTGCCACTCAAAGGTCAAACACGTGGAGAGGATATAGCAAATGCTGTAATTGAGTGCATTGAAAAACATCATATTCCACTC
>NW_005356635.1:1476354-1479749 GCF_000412655.1 Myotis brandtii
TTATTAAGTATGATATCAAGTTTTATTCAACATACCTATAGTTTAACTAAGACTTAAAACTTTAAGTAAAGTTTATTAAGTTAATTTTAGGGAACGTGGAGTGAAAGAAGATGTAGTGTCGAGGATTGAGAAAGGTATGTTGAGATGGTTTGGACATATAGAGAGGATGAACGAAAGGAGATAGAGGAAACAAGTGTACAAGACGAGTGTGGATGGGAGAGTTGGAAGGGGTCGACCTCATTGAACGTACCTCAATCTGATTGAGGACGTTTTTAGTTTAGGAGGCCAGCTTAGGAGTACCCTAATGAAGTTAATAACAATGTACCTACCTATATAGTTTAAGTTTAAAAAATTTGGCTCTCAAAAGAAATTTCAATCATTGTACTGTTGATATTTGGCTCTGTTGACTAATGAGTTTGCCGACCACTGTCCTAAGACATTAAAAATATTTTATAGTTAAAAATCAGAAACTCTTACATAATCAATAATTAACATAATCAAATATTTCTTGTTCAAGTAACATTGGAGAGAGAATAACAATTAAATAAACTTTTTATGCTGTTGTTCATCTTTGTGAACTCTGAATACTTTTTGTTTTATTCACTACCTTCTCAAAGTTAAGTAATTTTAATTTTGAAGTCACTTTTTTATTAATAAATTTTTATAGCTGGCTGCTAATTTGCTTTTGGGAATTTTTAAATTATAAGGTAGTATAATTGCCAGGCTGGCATGGCTCAGTGGTTGAGCGTCAACCTATAAACTGGGAAGTCATGGTTCAATTCTTGGTTGGGGTACATTCCCTGGTTGTGGGCTCCACCCCCAGTGTGGGAAGTGCAAGAGGGAGCCAATCAATGATTCTCTCTCTCATCACTGATGTTTCTATCTCTCTTTCCCTCTCTGAAATCAATAAAAATATATATTTTTAAAAAAATAGTATATTTTGCATTGTAATCAATGTTATTTCTCTTAAATTTTTAAAGAAAATTTAAGATAACAACTATTGATATATTGGTGTTATATTTAGAGGCATTTTTTCATGTGATGATTTTTAACACATTTTAAGTTATTTTAGACATTAAAGACTTTGAAATATTATTTCCACTTGATTCCTTGCTTCAACAAGCAACTTAATTAGATTCCACTTTCTTTCTGTATGTCTCTGTGTATCTACACATACACATACACATTCTATTAATTATATATATATATATATATTCCATCTCTTTATCTCTCCTTTTAAGTAGACCATGGTGTCCTTCTTATTTTAATGGAGAAAGATGTAAATTTTTCTTACCTGCCCTTTAAACTACTTTGGGAAAAATGCAAAGTCAGCAGAACTAAATTTAGCAGTTACCTTTTAGCTGACAGAGTCTTCTGATGTGGGAATCGTTCTCAGGCTGTCTGGATTCCTGCCAGATTGTGTCATTGACTGTTTTCCTTTCTGAGGTAAAGCAGAGGATTGGTTAGCAGAATACACAGTGAGTGCACGAAATTTGAAATCAAATCAAATTCAGCACATTATTGTAAGTTGGTGATATGAGAGCTCTGTGGTCCATTCTAGGGAGTTATAGTCCCAGATGGGCACCCCCAGATGTCACATCGGCTCTCATTTATTTCCATGAACTACATTAAGGACTCAAGCATATATGATACAATGCTGCTACTAAAATACCTTTTGATAGATTATGGCTACATTATTATTTGGAGTATTTTTCTTGAATTAATAAGCATTTATTTTTATACAAAAGTTAAAGTTTTCTCATCTTCCACATTGTTTTTAACAAAATTATTAAGTGTGTTGAGAGAACATTGAGCTATGATAGATTAATGATATTTGAATGGAAGGGCCAGGATTTGGATTTGCTCAGTCTTGTGTCCCAACACTTAGAGCAAGCCCTGGACATGTTGTGAAGAACTAAAATGCACAGAAATGAAGTATTGGTTTCACTTTTGCAAGTAATTTTATTCAATGAATACAGAAAGAATTATGAAAATTTAATACAACCATTGTACTATCCCTAAAATAATATATCTGGGCAATAACCACAATTACTGTTAAAGCCTTTAACTGAAAAGCTGGTGTCTAACTTTGTACTGGATGGATCAACCTGATACCAACTGAACCCACTAAGCCAGTGGTCGGCAAACTGTGGCTCAGCAAACTGAGGCTCGCGAGCCACATGTGGCTCTTTGGCCCCTTGAATGTGGCTCTTCCACAAAATACTGACTTCTGCGCATGGGCCATGAAGTTTCAATCCCACTATATGTGCGCGCCCACACGTGGCATTTTGTGGTATTTTGCAGAAGAGCCACACTCAAGGGGCCAAAGAGCCGCATGTGGCTCGCGAGCCGCAGTTTGCCTACCACGGCACTAAGCAATTTCAGTCATAAAAATAGGGACAACCAGATATAAGACTTTCAGTGTAAAGCAACAGGAAGTAGATGGTCACTGATAACCTACTTAAAATGTGCATATGTAAACTTAAATCTTATCAAGCCTTGAGATCTAGCTAAGATTTTATAGAAAACGTAGAGGATAAAAGAACATGCTTTTTAAAAAATATGTAAGGGTGAAATCAGCAAAATTAAAAAAGGGGGAAATTCCTTAAAACAAACAATCCAGTATGAAAAAGTAGAAAAAGAGACATGAACCAAATATACTGCATATGTCTTATTTGGATTGTGATTCAAATTAACCATAAAAAATTTCTTGAGGCTATTAGAGAAATGTTAACATTCACTGTATATTTGGTGATATTATGTAATTTTTTTGTGCTTATGCTGTAGTGGTATTGTGCTTATGTTTTTTAAGTTCTTGTTTTTAAAGATATATATTGAAACATGAAAATATATATCTGAGATATGCTTTAATAAAACCTAGCAGTGGTTGAGGGGAGTGTGGAGTTGAATGGGTGGAGATGAACTAAGATTGACTCTAGGTTGATACTTGTTCAAGCTTGATGATGTGAGTTCATCATTATCTCTTCCTCTGTGCAAAATAACATTTTCCATTATAAAATGTCTAAAACAGAAACAGAGGATAGGACTGTGCTGACTCGATGAATTTATGTGTTGGGAGAACACACATATTCTTTACATATAACTAACTTGTTATAGCTTGAATGTATTCTACTGTTCACATTCTTAGCAGTCATTAAGTTAAAGCCAAGGTCACCTTTTTTTAAAACTCAGGGTTGTTAACAAAAAACAGCATAAATAATGGTTCTTCTTTGCTTAACCATTTTATTTAGGTTTTCAATTTTTTTAAAATACAAAACACTTAGGACCTTTCTTGGCAAATAGAAAGTGTTCCCAAAAGCATTTTATAATATTACTAGAGGCCCGGTGCACAAAAATTTGTGCCCTCGGGGGGGAGGGGGGGTCCCTCAGCCTGG
>NW_005356635.1:1480983-1533021 GCF_000412655.1 Myotis brandtii
TTCCTCCGTCACTGAAGCAAGCAAGCCTCATGTTCGCTTCAAGCTGCCTGGCTGCCGGCCGCCATCTTGGCTGGCAGTTAATTTGCATATCGCCCTGATTAGCCAATGGGAAGGGTAGCGAAGGTATGGCTAATTACCATGTTTCTCTTTTATTAGATAGGATAAAGTGTGGTAGGTGCATAACAGCATGAGATGTTATTCCCCTCAGGGGCAGTGATGGGCAAAAAAAAAATTTGAGGAACTTAAAAGAGTCTTCAATTTTGTTTTAACTGGATGGAATCTGAGGAGCATAGTAATGGATTTGGTTTATGTTTAAAAATCAATTCACTCAGCATCAGGTACTTTCTCTTCATTCATTCTCATCCGCCCCTCCACATGTTGGTATCATCAAATCTGTGGAAGCATGGATCATAAGCCAATAGCTATGATTTTTTGTTTAAGGTATTAGTAAATTTCTTATCTGTGGGTAGAACAAACAGCTACATAGTTGGTGTGATTTTTAAGATTGAGAGGAGCCTTGGGTGGGGGGGGGCATCTTTTTTTACTGAAGCTCACATTTAAAATGTCATTGTTGTAGTTTAAGTAGTTAACTGTGGCTAAAATATTAAAATACAATTATCCTTGCCTGGAAGGTGCTCTATCTAAGCTGTTAATCATGCAATCACCTACTTACAACCGATACATTTTATATCCTTACTGGGAGAAAGCTTTGAGCAGGAGTTGGAGGAAAGAATAAGAAAGCACACTGTGCTTTGGGGAGCAGGGACAGGGAGAGGAAGGGCTTTTAGGGGGATGGGACCACATCCAGAGAGAATTTCACATATTAACAATTTGGTCTCAGACCATTCTGAATTGCAAGGAAACCATTCTTTTGTATCATCAGCAACCAATCTGGAAATTTCCTTGTAAACCAACTTCCTGCCTCTATTTATTTCCTGCTTATTAGTTATAATCTCATTATTTTATGCAACCTGTGTGTGTCACATCCCCTGGGGGCTTGATCTGCTGAATATAAAGCCAAGCCTGACCTAAATAACCCAAATCTCTTTGCAAACACATTTTTATTTGGATTAGAACTCTTCAGAAGATTAATAGGTCACCGATAAAACATGTTTTCGAGTAGGCTCCCAGTTTAATCTGAGCCTACGTTAAACATGTTTCTTTTTCTGAAAATTTAATTTTCGATCCTTGTCTACAGGAATGCCACAGCATAGGTTTCATATGCATCAACATAAACAGATACATGTAGCAGAGTAAAACATACTTAGATTTGTACATGAAAATTTTAAAATGCACTTTTACACAAAAATCATTAAATATTCCATTCATCATTATAGAACTAAGAGAACACAAAATTTTCAAAGTAAATTTAACTTGCTTTATTTTTGGTTTTACATTCTCAAAATTAGCAACTTTCTGTAAAATAAAATAAGAAGTAAAATAAAAAATACTACCTCAAAAAATCAGAAAAGGAAATCAAAAGTTCATCTTCAAGTATAGCTTAGTTCTAAGTCTTTGCCAGTTAATAAAGTAAGTCTTTTAAATAAAAATATGCAATTAAATCCTCAACCTCAACATTCCAACCCCCATTAATCCACCAAGACCAAGGGGAGAGATACATACCAGAATATGTTAGTTACACTATAAAGAACCTTCTCTTGAGAAAGATGGAAAATATTCTATTACAATACCCCAAGTTGTATTGAAATATACTTGATTCATCTGGCCTTTTTCTTTAGAGCACTGATCATTGTGAAAAATCCCGTATGCTTTTGGGGGAAGAACATGTTATCACATCTTCCACCTTTCAAGAGCTTAAACTGCTACCAGGCACCTTTAAGAACTCTTTCAATTCTCTAGTTATCATTCATTCACTCATTCATTTAAAAACCATTTATGTTTTTGATGTTCAAAGTGCTTTTTGAACATTTACCTTATGATAGACAACAAACCATGTTCTGGAGAAATTTGTTTGGCATTTGTAGTGAAGAATATTGAGGCCAATATTCCACATAGGGGAAAAATACACTGTAAAGGCTGGAAGGAGTGGTGAATGTAAATCAGAATAAGAAAAGTTGGTTTTATTATTCTAATGGTTGATCATGTTTGTTTGAGCACTGTCAAATCCAGGATAACCTTTCCCCTACATAGTAACTGAGGGAGTCATTTCTCTAACCTGTATGGTGTTGTTTATTTGTGTTTGTTTGTGTTTGTTATTAAATCTTGAGTTAATCAAGATTTAACTCTCAAGGACAATTTGAATGACCTGTTTCAAGCTGTTCGGTAGAGCATCACTGAAACCTGATATGCTGAAACAGTCAGTCCTGGAACTTGAGGGACAAGTTTTGCCAAGTCCTGTGGACCATCCAGAGGAGAATGGCTAATAGGAGACTAGTGTGGGAATCATGAACCAATCCCTGAGACGAGCTGGGATATCAACTGAGTTTTGAGAAGTTAAAGATCAGACTAACCCATTCTTCAATCCTCTCTGCTTTGTTATCAGATGTCCTAAAAATAATCAATCTCTATTCATGGCCTTATGCAATTCTTTTCCTCTTGGTTTAGATGTCTCCAAACCTTAGGCCAGAACCTAATTGCATCCCTTTCACAAAACCAGCAGCCACAGAAGCTTTGTGAGGGTCATGAGGAAAGAGGATGGCCATTCAACTTTGTAGTAACATTTTGCTGTCATATATATATGTGGATCTAGTGAACAAAATAAACAAAGAAAATAGAAACAGACTCATAGATACAGATAACAGACTGACAGCTGTTAGAGGGAAGGGTTTTGGGGGTTTGGTGAAAAAGGGAAAGGATTAAGCAAACAATCCCACAAAAATCCACAGACACAGACAACAGAATGGTGATTATCAGAGGAAAAAGTTTTTGGGGGAATATATGTGGATCTAGTGAACAAAATAAACCAAGAAAATAGAAACAGACTCATAGATACAGATAACAGACTGACAGCTGTTAGAGGGAAAGGTTTTGGGGGTTTGGTGAAAAAGGGAAAGGATTAAGCAAACAATCCCACAAAAATCCACAGACACAGACAACAGAATGGTGATTATCAGAGGAAAAAGTTTTTGGGGGAGGGAGAAGTTAAAGGGGAGATAAATTGTGACAGAAGGAGACTTGACTTTTGGTGGTAAACACACAATATAATATGCAGATGTATTATACAATTGTACACCTGAAACCTATATAATTTTATTAACCAATGTCACCCCAATAAATTCAAGAATTTTTTAAAAAAAGAAACAGTATTTCAACTTCTGGTTGGGAATATGCATTGTTCTCTTCCATTATATATAAGGGACTTTAGCATCCTCAGATTTTATATCTGTGGGGGATCCTGGGACCAATCCCCTGCCACACCAAGGGCAGACTATATTTTAGTTTTGGGGGAGTCAAAAGTTATACATAGATTTTTGACCATGCATAGGGTCAGCACCTCTAAACTCCATATTGTTCAAGATTCAACTGTATTTCATATCAACTTATTATTTCAGTGATTCATTGTTTCTGCTACCGACTAGATTAATTCCAGATGACTTACAAAACTTGTGCATCATTGAGTCCCAAGTGTTTGAATTGGGGCTGGGGACATGTTATTCAAAAACAGTCCTCTGCTTGACCTGAGCATAGCCTTGGCTAAATTAATGCAGTCAGGTGTTGAGCCCACACTAAACTGGTTAAATATGTGTGGTTGTCATTATAGTGAAAGGGACACAGTTGGCTTGTCAGCTAAGGTTTGGAGACATCTGAGCCAAGACTGAAAGAATTTCATACGCTCATAAATAGAAAGTGATTATTTTTAGGACATATAGGGGTGGGCAAAAAAAGTAAGTTTACAATTGTTCATGTGGAAAATAATGCAATAATTAATAAATAATAATACAAGAATAAACTCAGTGTTTCATATACTCACAATTGTAAACTTACTTTTGCCAACCCCTGTATTGTCAAAACATTCTCTATGGACTACCTACTATGATCTCTTTTACTGGAATTCTGGTCACTCATTTTTCCTTCTAATGAATTAGTTTAGGTTTGGGATTTTTTATTGAAGTATATTCTTATAATAAATACTTTGAAAACTATTTTGAGCTAAAACTATTTTTTAATCCCTATTAAAATAAAAGAGTCAATGTAGTTCACTTTAGGCAACCCGCTTCCTACAAGAGGGTAGGCAGAGTCAAGCACATTAAATGCTTGACTGAAGTGCAATTATATGAAGCAAAGCGATTAATCAAACAGGCAACCTTTACTTAACTAGAATAATAGGTCTGTTCCCTATTGTTGCCAAGTTGTAGATTACTACTGAACTGGTTAAACAATTTTTAGTACTGCTTGTGTAGAATCAAAGCACCTGTTCTTAAATTCTGACTTCTGCCTCCATCAGCAGACTGTCAGGTTCCTCAGAGTTCAGACCCCAGCTCTTTATTCCTAAAGGGCCAAGTCAAAGGAAGACTCTATGCAGCTTTATTTTTAGAACTACATCTCTGTGTGTGTGTTACTCTGAACTCCAAAAAGAAGATCCCATTTGAAAAAGTCAATGAAATAATTCTGTCTGGTTCATTAATTTGACACTTGCCATAAATACCAGACAAAACTTGTTCCTATTAGCCCTCATTTCATTATCCCCTAAATCAAGCACTAATCATCAGTCTTACCTTTCATTCACTATGGACTTTGTGGCTTAATTTTAACTCCTGGAAATTATTAGGAAAATAAGAAATGAAATGTAGACAAATTATTATGAAGGGGCTTGTAGAAACTGAAGAGTATGTCCAACCTGTGTTACCTTTCAGGTAGATAAGAGTAGGCTCTAGGACAGTGATGGCGAACCTTTTGAGCTCGGCGTGTCAGCATTTTGAAAAACCCTAACTTAACTCTGGTGCCGTGTCACATATAGAAATTTTTTGATATTTGCAACCATAGTAAAACAAAGACTTATATTTTTGATATTTATTTTATATATTTAAATGCCATTTAACAAAGAAAAATCAACCAAAAAAATGAGTTCGCGTGTCACCTCTGACACGCGTGTCATAGGTTCGCCATCACTGCTCTAGGAGCAAAGCGTTTTCACATAGTCATGAAACAAGGTCAAATAAAAAACAATTAGAAACAAAGAAAGAAATGGCATTTAAAGGAGAGAGAAATTTTGGATACCACATGCCATATTTCTATTATCATGTAGTAGTTGCAGTCAGCTGTCCTTTGGGGTGAAGTCTCATATGTTCCTGTTCCCTGTGCTATTGGTATTTATTTATTTATTTAAATTTTTATTGAATTAACTGGGATGACATTGGTTAATAAAATTATATAGGTTTCAGATATACAATGCTATAACACATCATCTATATATTGTATTGTGTGTTTACCATTCCATTGGGTTATTGGTTTTTAAGTCTTACTTTCAAATCATAAAGTCTAAAGAAAAAATGAAGTGAATATGTCAGGCATTGTTGTTGCTTTTCTAATGGAAACGTGAAAGGTGTTTCTGCATCAGAGAAAACTGATTGGCAGTAAATGGTGGTGTGAAGCCCATGGTGAGTTTTTAAGACTGTAGACCTGATGAGATCTGACCTTTGAGTTGCAAATGAATAAACTGAGGTCCCAAACAGTAAATTGACTTGTCTAGGGCCATGCATATAGTGCTTTCTCCTGATTAAATGCTAACCATTTTATTCATTCTAATATATTCTTTCAGAATTATATAATTCATTTTTCCTGCATTCAAAGTCAGTCAACAAACATTTATTGAGTGTCTACTATTATGACACTATTTTAGATTCAATGAAGAATTACAAGTAGTCCTTCTTACAGGTATCCACCATCAATGACTGCTGATCGTAGGATCCTGCTGATCTCCATGATTTTCTTAACTTTGAAGATTAAATGAGCTTTATAAAATCCTTATATAATTCCAAACACAGTAAAGATAATTAGAGATGTTATTTCTCATTAGATTATTTGTATTCATTAATAGTACATAGAATCCTAGTATTGAATTCTATTCACTTGCAAGAATAAAGATTATTCATTTGTATAACTAGAATGGTTTTACTAATATTAAAATACAGTGATTCCAAGAATGCCACATTCAAACAGAATGAATCTGTTTTTTACATTTCTTAGACTGAAATGCTTCAATAAATTCCCCCAGATATCCAAAAAAGACATGGAAGTTCATATAAGTTTCTTTTTTAAAAAAAATGTGATAGACATCTGGCAATGACAGTAATTATCATGCTTCAAAGTTAATAAAGTAGACTCAAACTACAGTGGACCTAAAGCCACTGGAGAGATGAAAAATATATGTGCCAAGCTCGCATCTCTGTGCTCATAACAAGGAGGATGTTTGTGTGACTGGATAACTATCACCCTTGTAAGAGTCCTACCACCTTGCCTCTACATCTGACTGTGTGGAGAAAAGGCCTATGCAGAAGTCTCCCGAGTTATCAAATAGATAGCACAGCAAACAGGAATAGTATCAAGTACAGCTAGTCTAATAGAGCAGGTTAAAGCAAGTTGCTAAAATTGGAATACTTTGACTCTTATGGCTTTTCTAATTTTTTGCTTTAGCACATTTGCACAGTATGAATGGCAGAACACTCATGTATTATTAAATACAGTTATAAATTCTTTACATGAAGTAGATAATTTAATCCTCACAACAAGCCTGTAAGGTTAATTACAATAATCCTCAATTTTCATATGAGTAAACTGAGGCACAGAACAGTCAAGATTCTTACCTCAGGTCACATAATGAATAGTTGGTATTCTACTCCTGAGGTCTTAACTAGAACACAACACTACTTATATACTTGACTGCAGACACAGAACCACCTGTCATCCTGGTCAGAGATTTCACAAATCAGAACTTTGGGCCAGAAAAGAGAGTGGCTGTGAAAATACAGAGAAAATGTATTACTAGTGGTACATTAAAATGTACCACTATTTTAAAAGCAACTCAGAAAGCACACCCTTATCACAGCACTGATACTAATAATTTAGTGTTATTTGAAGATGGAATATATCAGCACATTGATGTGTTTTAAAGTCGTTAATCATTTTGTGGATGCCATCATCATCATCATCAAAGCATGGCCAATAATTTATGAGAGCCATTTAATTAAAATGGGCACTTCAAGAATCATTGAATTCAGATGACAGTCTGCTCACTGGCGGCCCCCAGTATAGTGCAGTAATAATGTTGTGGTTCTCAGGGAAAAGAGATTCCATCCCCCGTGACAATACAGCAAAGAAAAAGCAACATCAGCTCATCCTGACGGGAAAAGTCAACTCTTGTCCAGCTCCTGTCGGAGAGTGAGTACCCTGTACAGCTAATGCATTCTGGTTTCCCCAAGAGCAGCAGGTGGTATATGGCATCCCCACATGGCTCATCGTCTCAGTGCAGACTGTATAGCTTATAGTGCCTGGGGAATGCACAGGAACCATATCTAATCCATCAGGGCAGAGCTGGTAAATGACGTGTAGCTTTGCCATTTGCCTGCTAGTATGCCAAATGAGTTTTCTATCAATCCTAACCTAACGAACTCCTCTCACAGCACTATAAATATACAGGATGACAAAACTGGTTACCTAGCGATGGCTATTTGCCTGATAAAGATTCTTCCTTTCCAAAAAAATGGTTTTCTTCCAGACTTCTTAAAATAGAGAGCTTTCTTAAATAACCTTAAGCGTGTTATGGTTTATGGAATCGGATTTACACAAGGTTTTAGAAAGGCGAAGGACAGCTAATGTTTATTAAGTTTCATGTTTGATGTCAATTATATCATTATCTTATTTAATCCTCATAGCCACAAATGGAACATGAGCCAAACAACTTGCACAAAGTATGATGGGAAATAAGGAGGGTAAAAATATCAAATTCCATCCTTACAATGGAAAAACACTGCACTGACACTCAGACCTGGCTTGCTTTCCCAGGTCTGCTACCAAACTGGGCAGGATCCAAGAACCCTCTCAGAACCTCCATCTCTGCAATTATAGAATGAAGGCTGTTGAACAAATACTTTAAAATCTCTTCCAATAGAAACAGTCTGTGATTCCTTATCCACAATATTTCAATCCAAAGTCAGTAGGGTTGACAAAAGCTTTTAAAGTTGAATAAGCTTTTTTCTTTACAGCTTCTTCTTTAAAACATGATTAAAGAGATAACCATGGTTTTAATTAGATTCAATTAGTAATTGTATCATAAGTTTAGGAAATACAAAGGACAATGGGGCATAATTAACTTTTAATCTATTTCATTTTATTTTAGCATAAGTCTCTATTTAGGGAGGAAACTCATTAAAACCACCATAAAATGTTCACATATGAATTGGTGGCAGAAGAATACTATAAGTGATCATAGGTATGATGGGTAAAAAAATAAAAATGAAAGAAAAGTTCAGTCTTTTGGTTATAAAATCTATGTTTTATGTCAGTTTGTTGTGAGTCATTTTACAATTTAGAAATCAAGAAAAGAATTACCTGCACTATTTGGACACTGATTCCTCTAGTTCATAGTTTGACAAAGACCTCATTAATGGAATACCATTGTTAATCTCATTTTCTCCCCTTAGTGTCTATGTTATTAATAGCCATGTCAATGCTGATGCTAATATGGAGACAGAACAAAAAACAAAACAAAAACAAATTGTAATAGTTTGCAGGCAAGTAAGAAATGCAGTTGTGTGGTTAGAATACCAACCTGGGAGTCACCTACTTTGACTCCTTCATTACTCACATACTCTAACATGACATGTCATATTTCAATGTATCCATTTATAACACACTTGGCGTTAAGTGCTTTTTAAGGCCTTTTGTGAAAGATGCTAGGATAGTGTATAATAACAATGTTTTAACCATCTTCCTTTCACAACTTTTAACTCTAGTTCTTCCATTTCAAGCCCAGTTTGAATCATACCTTCTCCCTGGAACTTGCATTGTTAAACCACAAACCACAGTTATGTTCTTAGTGATAACACCCATTATTATTTATTTTGTGTCAGCCACTGTACTAATAATGTTACATTGCCACTTTTTATTCTCAAATGATAAATAAGAGTAACAGTTTCCTCATTTTATAGAAGAAGAAATACAGCTTGAAGAGTTTAAGGAACTTGTCTGAAATCACATAACTGGTAAATTTCAAAGCTGGGATTTTTATAGTGCTTGTTTGGCATCCCCTCTCCCCCATCCCCATGTTGTCATGTTGTGTTCCTGACAAATATACTATATTATTTTTTAAAATTCCTTCTGAGGATTCTTATAGAACTTGAGCTCGATTCTTATAACACAGCATTTACTTTTATAGTTACTTATGTTACTCTCTAGATATTTTGGGCATATATATTTTTTGCTGTAGTCAACATGTTTAGAAGAAAGGAGAAAAAGGAGAAATGACGGGGGGAAAGAAGGTAAGAAAGAAGGGAGAGAGGAAAGGGAAGGTAAGGAAAGAGAATGAGGGAGGGAGGGGGAGAAAAAAATGAAGGAAGGAAAGAAAAAAGAAGGGAAGGAAGGAAAGAGAAAAATGAAGGAAGGAAAGAAAAAAGAAGGAAAGGAAGGAAAGAAGGAAAGAAAAAATGGGAGGAAGAAAGAGAGAGAGAGAGACATAGATTTCCCTTGTTACTAGAATAAGATACTATGTGGTTTAGGTCCCATCCATCACATGCATCATCTGGAGACACTGATACAAAACCTATTAACATAGGGGAAAGGACAAGGTGTGGGCATCCATTTTTCTTCAAATATGTTTGTATTGATATTTTAGAGAGAGAGAGGAAAGGAGAGGGAGGGGTGGAAGGAGGGGGAGTGAGAGAGAGAGAGAGAAAGAAACACCCACTGTCTGCAATTATACACCCCCTTTTGCACACCACCCTACTGGGGATCAAGCCTGTAACCCAGGCATGTGCTCTGACTGGAAATTGAAATGGCATGGGACGACACTCAACCAACTGAGCCACATGGTCAGGGCTGGGTATCCATTTTTTTTGGGGGGGTATCCATTTTTAATGTAACAAATCTCAGCAGAGACAGCGTAGTTCTGTTGCTCTGATGATGGCCTCTATATTTGGTCACTGCCTAATTGTGGCAGAAGCAGCAGCTCTCCTATGGCAAGTTCTGGAGTGTGCTTTCTCTGAAGAATTCCTACAAGCTCAGCTGCAGGATCTCTCTTCAAATTCCCAAAAATCCCGAGCTCTCCTTTACCTGTAATATATTCCTTTCTGTTTAAATTAGCTAGCATAGATTTGGTTATTTGCAAATAACCTAATCAATAACTTGTCAAATTAATTTTAGTTCCTATATAGTTAACTATTGCTGTGCAATAAATTAGTCCAAAATCTAATGCCTTAAAAGAATAGATATTTATTACTCACACTAGAGGCCCGGTGCATGAAATTCATGCATGGTGGTGGTGGAGGGGTGTCCCTCAGCCCAGCCTGTACCCTCTCCAATCTGGGACCCCTCGAGGGATGTCGGACTGCTCGTTTAGGCCCCATCCCCATCCCCATCCCTAAACGGGAAGTTGGACATCCCTCTCACAATCCAGGACTGCTTGCTCCCAACTGCTCACCTGCCTGCCTGCCTGATTGCACCTAACCACTTCTGCCTGCCAGCCTGATCCCCCCCTAACCCCTCCCCTGCGCCCCTAACTGCCCTCCCCTGCCAGCCTGGTTTCCCCTAACTGCCCTTCCCTGCCAGCCCAACTGCCCCTAACTGCCCTCCCCTGCCAGCCTGGTTTCCCCTAACTGCCCTTCCCTGCCAGCCCAACTGCCCCTAACTGCCCTCCCCTGCCAGCCTGGTTTCCCCTAACTGCCCTTCCCTGCCAGCCCAACTGCCCCTAACTGCCCTCCCCTGCCAGCCTGGTTTCCCCTAACTGCCCTTCCCTGCCAGCCCAACTGCCCCTAACTGCCCTCCCCTGCCAGCCTGGTTTCCCCTAACTGCCCTTCCCTGCTGGCACGGTCACCCCCAACTGTCTTCCCCTTCTGGCCTGGTCCCCTCCCAACCACCCTCCCCTGCAGGCCTGATCGCCCACAACTGCCCTCCCCTGCTGGCCATCTTGTGACCACATGGGGCGGCCATCTTTGACACATGGGACAGCCATCTTGTGTGTTGGAGTAATGATCAATTTGTATATTACTCTTTTATTAGATAGGATATGCTATAGGTTAAGAATATGGGTATGACTTAGATAGGTCTCTCATAGGGTGGCAAGCAAGTTGTTAAAAGGTCTGAGGTCTTATCCAAAGGCTTAACTGAGGAAAGGATCCTCTTCCAAGTTAGTCATAGATTGTTAGTAGAATTCAGTTTTTTGAGGGCTGTTGAAATGAAGGCCTCAGTTTTTTGCTGTCTGTTGACTGAAAGCTGCTCTCAGTTTTTTGCCACATGGGCTTGTCTAAATGGGCTCTTACTTCATTGTAATGTTCAAGCCAGGATGACAATGGAGAGAGTTGGTTAGCAAGACAGAAGTCACAGTCTTTTGTAGCCTAATTATGGAAATCACTTTCTACCACTTTTGCCAAATTCTATTGGAATCAAGTCACAGGCAAAGGTGAGGGATTATTAATACCAGAAGGCTGCCCTAGCTGGTTTGGCTCAGTGGATAGAGTGTCGGCCTTCAGACTCAAGGGTCCCAGGTTCAATTCCAGTCAAGAGCACATGCCCAGGTTGCAGGCTTGATCCCCAGTGGAGGGCGTGCAGGAGGCAGCTGATCAATGATCCTCTTTCATCATTGATGTTTCTATCTCTCTCTCCCTCTCCCTTCCTCTTTGAAATCAATAAAAATATATTTAAAAAAATAAAAAATAAATAAATACCAGAAGGCTGATGTGAAGTTAATTTTATGTGTCAACTTAGCTAGGCCACAGTACCCACATAGTTGGTCAAACTCCAGCCTAGAAGTCACTGTGAAAGTATTTTTTAGATGAAATTAACATTTAAATTAGGAGACTTTGAGTATAGCAGATTACCTTCCATAATATGGGTGGTCTTATCCAATCAGTTGAAGGTCTTAAAACAAAAAGATTGTAGTCCCCCAGGGAGAGGGAATTCTGCCTCTAGGCTACTTTGGACTCCAGTTACAACATCACCTCTTCCCTGAGTCTCCAGCCTGCTTGCATGCCCTGCAAATTTCAGACTTCCCAGCCTCTATAATCACATGAGCAAATTCTGCTCATTTCTTTCTATATTTATCCGCAGCTTATTAATTCTGTTTCTCTACAGAATCCTGGCTAATACAGCAGGGTTCATTATAGGCTATCTGACAAGACTGTCCTCTATGGTTCAAAGGGATAATAATAGTGTTATATGTCAGACAACACTCTCCATTCCAATTAATTTAAAATATATTCATGGAACCATTTAAGAACAAGAGGTCTTAGACACTATCTAGTCTAACACTACTACCTTAGAGAGGTGGAAACTGAAATCCAGATCAGTGGAATAACTTATTCAGTGTTATATAGGAACACAGCAAAGGGCAAGAACCATTTTCTCAATGCTCTTACCACTGCCCCATGAATGATCCTAAGTTGAAAGCTGAGAATCTCACTGGTGGCCTGAAGTCTGCTTATAGTGAAGGAAAATTTTCATGGAAATGAACTACCGTTATCAAAGTTGTTCTTCCCTCAAGTTGCTTGTCTTATAGTGGGTAATGGTTTTGTGCTGGTGTCTCCTTCATCCTCCAACCCAAATTCCTTAATTATCAATGGCGAGCATAACCAAGACAGTGGGCTGGTGTCATGGATACTGCCAGTGGCTATGGAACATAAGCAAAAATATCTGTCCATAAAGGGATTAAACCCCTGACCTTGGTTGGCCACATTAATGCTGAGCTCAAACCAACTGTTAGACACATATCATATTCTTTGTTTATAAAGCTGTGTTGAATTTGCTGTATTATTCTCTCATTAACATCTAGTAGCTAAAAGCAATTTAATTGATTTCTTCGGTGTTCTTAATCAGTACTGAATGTTTATCAGTGATATATAAAATAATTAACCTAGCCTTTAAAAATCTTTTTCGTTAAAATGGACCAAAAAAGCACCCTGAAATATGAATTAGGTAAGCAAGAGGTACTGTGATGGATTTTTTTATTTACTGTTGTCTACACATGGTGGGATATCTAGTGCTGAATTGTCAAAAATGGCACTCAACCTGGGTGTTCATGATTTGAGGCAATTTGTGGAGATTGAAATCTTAGGTTTCCTAATGCACATCAACTATAAATCCAGCTGCTTCTTCTTGCCCAACCCAGTAAAAATCAATGCTTTTAGGTGAGGAGCGTTGATAAATTATTTTAAGCAGTGATTTTAAAATGACATCCAAGCTCCAGTGAGAGTTTGACTTAAACACACTTAATCAATGGTATTGAAAGGATCACTGCCCTGGTGCGATAGGTTGCTGAGGAAAGAAAACAAACATTAACATGCCTTAAGCCAGCTACTTAACAAGTGTGTGATAACATTTGATCGTCACTGCAAACCAAGAGATAGACATTTTTATCTATTGCTCAGAAAACTTAGAATCAGAGAAGTTCAATAACATTTTCAAGGAGAATAATAGTTCTTAGCTGCCTGGAGATCAGGAGTAAAACTCAAATCTATTAACTGCATTGGCCATCTCAAGTGCTTTCTGCTATGTCCCCTATATCATCAGATTATATTTAGCATATCTATTATAAAGACAAAATCTTTATTCTCCTATCTTTCTTTCCTCTTCACTTCTCACTTCCCAAAAACATACTCACCCACTCACCCCTGTCCAAACTCTTGTGTACACACACATGCATAACACACACACACATACACACACACACACACACACACACGTGTGTGTGCGCGTGCACACCATGTGCACATGGTTGTGGCAAAGCAGCCAAAAACATGACTAGTATTTGGGAAGCATGGTCTCCAGTCTTGTCTCCATCTGTCTCCTCAGACAAATCACTAATCTCAACTTCTTCATTGGTTAACACACCTGTTCCCTGTGGTTTGGTGTTGTTTTTTAAGTATATATCAAATTGTTTATCAAGTATTGTTGTACTTTAATATCTATACTCCCCTAAGTGAATGGGAGCATAATGTTGTCTGGTTACTTTGGTACCTCAAAACTCCCAGAAATTTTAAGCCTCTCATCGTACACTTCCCAATACAGAATCCATTACTAGATCATGGGGGCTACTGAGCAATTGGTATATAGCTGGTAGGAATGAGGAACTAAATTTTCATTTAATTTATTTGAAAAACAAGCTGGGTAAAAAATACACAATTTGTATTGTTTTGCTAGGACTGGACTTCACCTTAATCATGGAAACTTCAGCATTTGAGATGTATGAAATATACAGCAGATTTCAAAGTCCTAGTTTAAAAAACAAAAATGTAAAATATCTTATTAATGTTTTATATTAATTATATGTTGACAAAATATTTTAGGTGAACTGGCTTAAATACAATATATTATTAAAAATAATTTCACCTGTATCTCTTTTTAAAAATCTCTTTGAGAGTACTAGAAAATTTAAAATTACATCTTTGAGTTGCATTATATTTCTATTGGACAGGGATGCCTTAGTTCCTCTTTACTGATGTAGCAGGTCCAGAGTGGTATCTGGAAACCCATATATGCAGATGGTCCTGAAGTCCGTCACTGTTGAAAATGACTGCCAGAAGTTACAGAGTCTTTTAGAGCAACCCTTTTATTTATGATTCATTTTCTAATGTAATAATATTAGATAGTCTTGTGCTTTTTTTCCATTCCTCTCCATCTTAATTTTTAAAAAATTAAGTCTTAATTTATCAGTACTTAATGAGGCTCAAATATTACAGAAGAGTTGTTATGGCCAACTCACTTTAAATCTTAGCATAAAAATTGCCCCAGCTGGGTGGCTTAGTTGGTTGGAGCAGTCGTCCCAGACACCAAAAGGTTACAGGTTCAATACCAGCTCAGGGGACCTACAGAAGGCAACCAATCAATGTTTCCCTCTAGAAAAAAAAATCAATGAAAACATATCCTTGGGTGAGGAATAAGCAAAGTTAGCATAAAACTATAAGCCTGGGGTGGGGCTGATATTATTTTCTATAGAGGTAAAGGGGAGCCACCTCCAGAAAGACAGACCTCCTCGCTGATCACTGAGAAGTTCTAGAGGTGAGAATGCGCAGCTCTTTTATTTTTTGTTTTGTTTTGAGAATAGTGATGCCACTATAGTAAGGGGGGAAAAAAGACTAGGAGGGAAGGGTATTAGACATAGCAGTTAACACTTAAGATCTCCTCATTTCTTCCCGGTTTGCCTTCCTAGATCAGAGGCCAGAAGGCTAAAAACCTCTCTGCATCAATTCCCTGAAGCCTGGATGACAGGCATAAGTTAGGTTTAGCAGAACATAAGCATCCACGTGACATGTGAAGGCCACCATCTAGTAGCCATGTTAAAGAGAGAATGAAATTCCATTTAATCTAACATTTCTCAACTATTCCCATTTAAACAAATAATCAATGTAAAAAATTTAATAATCTGTTTTATACTCTTTTATTTATACCAAGTCTCTTAAAAAATGGCATATATTTTACTCTATTGCATCTGCATTTTGACTAGTCACTCTTCAAGAACTTGTTTGTTACCTTTGTCAGTATGGCACAGTGCTAGAGCAGGGTCAGCAAACATTTTCTGTGAAAAGCCAGAGAGAAATATTTTAGGCTTTGTGGGCCACCTACAGTTTCTATGGCATAGAATCATTATTTTTATTTTTGTCTTTAAACAACTTGTTTAAGTGTAGAAGCTCTTCTTACCTCCTGAGCCATACAAATACAGGCCACCTCAAGAATTCTGCGCTAAATCCTTCCTGCCTCTGGCAGCAAGAGGAGATGCCCTTCTCTGCAATGGAACTAGACTGAACCTATACACAGCTCTGTTCTCCCCATTCTGCAGAGAGGGCATTGAGGTCTAGAGAATTAGAGCAACTTTCCCAGGTCAAATAGCTGGCAGAGCTAGAAGGAGAATTCATATCTAAAGCTCAACTCCAAAGCTCATGCTTTTAGACACAGCATCACACATTCTCCATTTCTTTAGCATGATAAGGGAGCCTTCACTGACCCAGCCAGCGTACAAATATATACTGAATGAATACTTGAGCAACTTTACAAATAACATGTGCAGCATATAAATAGTAGGGACATTGTCCCTACCCACATTTAAGCTCATATTTGAAAAGGCTGGACTTTCTTATCAATTTAAGTTATAAGATACAAAATGAAGTGGAAATTGACAATAATTTGCTTGCTTCAATTAATATAGAGAGCAAAACAGATCGCTCAGGAATGATCCATTTAACTCCAAATTGGCAGAGGTATAAACATTTCATGTTCTCACTCTAAGTCAAGATCTCTTATTAGCTACAGGCATTATAAAGAGGTACTAAGATAGATAGAGAATCAAAGAGTAACAGCCTACATTTTACTAATATAATAAGCAAGTAGTCAGCCCTTAGGCTAATATATTAGTACGTTTTCTTTCAGCATGTCTATTTACTTGTGTAATTATTCACTCTATAAAACTTTTATCCACTGGTGTGGTTGTGTGTGTGTGTGTGTGTGTGTGTGCCGGGGGGAGGGGGTGTGTGGCAGTACTCTTCCAAAATTCTCTGGCTTTGCTATATACAAGTGGATCACTTATTATTCCTTCTTACAAAATTTAATAAAATCTTATATTTTAAATCGATTTCTCTTTGGACCAGCTCTCCATTACAAAGCCTTCCTGGAATTGCAATTAAAATGCAAGCTGGGTATTTCTATGTCCCTTATTTAAATCCTCCAATAAACTTTTCTTTCAATACCTTTTCTACCCTTAATGCTCATCCATGTAATATCCCTCCTTGCTTATAATAGTATTTTTATATAGTAAAACTCCTAATAAACAGCATAAATAAAATATATTTAAGGGAAACCACAAAGCCTAGGACCTTTTTCTTACTTGGATTTTTCCTTTCAATTCATGTGGAAAATGACATTATTTTCAGTGTGCATTGTAATTTCCAGTGTAACAACTAGATGTGCTGTCATACTGGTTGCAAAGAGTTTGGGTTTGGGAGCACCTCTCCTCTAGGGGAAGGTCACAAATACTTTTGGGTGGAGGACTGGGAGTTTAAGACATAAATTCATTAACTCTAGGAGTGTCTTTATAGTATTTCTATAATATGATTCCAAAAAGTATAAGCTTTTTCTGATACTGTAAAAACTGGTCCAAAATGCTTTTTCCTTCTATTAGGAAAAAAATAAAATGAGAATACTTGGAGGCAAAAAATATCCATCCTTCAGAGTATTAGAGGGAAAGTCAGGAAAGTTCTAAATCTCTAAATTTCATTATTAAAAGGTGGGCTTTATTTTCTCCAAGCTTTAGAATCATTTTCATAGGAATAAAATAAGTATCAATGATAATTTGATAGGATTGATTTAATTAAAAAATTAAGTAGTGGATCATGGTTGAGGTATATAAGTATGGAGACATCGATATATATATGAGATATGTAGAGTAAAAAAAAATATAGATATCTATAATAATAAAAGCATAATATGCTAATTAGACCAGATGGCCTGATGACATTCTGGATGACTCTCTGGATGAAGCCAGGGCTGCAAGGGCCGAGGCAAGCTGGGGCTGCGAGGGACGAGCCCCTTGCACGAATTTTGTGCATCGGGCCTCTAGTGTGTGTGTGTGTGTGTGTGTGTGTGTGTGTGTGTGTGTGTATCAATCTATATGGAGAGAAAGAGAGTTGTAGCAATTGAAATCCTGTATTTATTATTCTCATCTACTTTCACAATGTGAGTGAAGTTTGATGAAACTTCTAGCAGACTGGTTGGCCATGAACTTCTTTATGTTTCATGTATATTTATTAAACTCACACATTTAAAGAAATATCTTCAAGCTCTTCAGCTTATTCAATTTTTCTTTTTAATTATAGACTAAAAATGCCTATAAACATTTTGCAATGTCAATTGACAGTTTCCATGTAAGTGGGTGTGCTCTCTCTCACATTAACATGTAAAATAACTGTATTTTACTCTTAAGCATTTCTGTCAATATCAACATTTTATGGATATCGAAAAGGGTAGGAAGTTGAGGACAGAGTTTCCACTGAAGTAAAAATATTTTGGGTTATTTTTAGCTATTGAGACATATAATTGAACTTGTTTTCTAACATTACATTGCTTTTTAGTTTATCTAAGTTTCTGGGAAACAGAAGCATTCTGTAAGAGATGTAAATAACAAGTGTTTAATGTCCCCAAAGAATAAAAGTGGTAGATATAAAACTCAGAAGTATATTACTGTAACCCTTTCTCTAGAGCAAAGCAAAACAAACAATAATATATGGATTTGAATCCTGGGTCACCTTTCTTTAACTGGAATAGTTATTTAACCACTCTCAACATTTCTAAAGATCTTACAAGGATCACTACAAATGATTTCATATATAGCATCACCTAGTACAGTGCCTTACAAAAACGAATCACTGAATAAACTAATAGTTAATATTAATTTTTGTTGTTATCAAGGAGGTGTGATTATAAGGCTGGGAGATGACATCTAAATTTGTAAGTATAGGGAAGTTCAATATCTGCAGCAGACATAGGATGCTTTGTATCGTCCTAACAACAATAGAAGCAAAATAAGTTATTAGTATGGGGTTAATTTAAGTACAGCACAATTGACTAAGAGAATAGCTAGCACTGTTAAACAGGGACAGGACCAATTTTGCAGAGCACAGAGAATTCTATGCCTCTGGTAATTATAAAGATAATTCACAAAAACTATTTGCATTTGCATTCTAGCAATACTCATGTTTTGTACGTTGATGGTATGTGTCCATAAATTTAATAAGCAGCTCTCTAAGTGTTTAGCACAAACTTTATAGAAGCCAGTGGTGTGGTGGAGTCAGCACTAGCGATAATGAATAATTATTTTTAAATATATTTTTTATTGTTGGTAGTATTACAAATATCTCCCATTGCCCCCCACCTTCCTCCCAGCCCCTCCCCACCTCTCCAGGTCTTCACTACCTTATTGCCCATGTCCATGGGCTATACATATCTATATATATATAAGCCTAAGCGACCGTTACGACCGAATGACCGGAATGACCTAAATGACCAGTCGACCAGGTGCTATGACATGCACTGACCACCAGGGGAAGACACTCAACACAGGAGCTGCCCCCTGGTGGTCAGTCCATTCCCACAGCCAACCTCCCATGGCCAGCCAACCTCCCCTGGTCCCTTCCCCATCTAGCAGGCCCCATCCAGCAGGCCCCATCCAGCAGGCCCCATCTGGCAGGCCCCCATCCAGCAGCTGGAAGGCACCCAGGCCCTGATCAGGACTGGGCAAGATGGCCCCAATAGGCCCTGATATCTGGCCAGGCCTAGGGGCCCCATCCATGCAGGAATTTCATGCACCGGGCCTCTACTAAGTATATAAGTTCTCTAGTTTACCTCTTCTTGTCCCCCCAACCCCACATGAAGGTATGTCAAGTCTGTTCCATGCCTCCCTGTTGCATGTTTTATTTCGTTGGTGAATTCATTTTGTTCACTAGATTCAACAAATAAGTGAGATCATATGATATTTGTTTTTCTCAGTTTGCCTTATTTCACTTAGCATAATATTTTCCAGGTCCATCCATGCTGTTCCAAAGGGTAAGAGACCCCTCTTTTTTATAGCTGCATAGCATTCTATAGTGTAAATATCACACAGCTTTTATATCCATTCATCTACTGATGGACACTTGGGCTTTTTCCAAACCTTAGCTACTGTAAATAACATTACTATGAACATAGGGGTGCATATATACTTTCTGATTGGTGTTTTGGGGTTTTTAGGATATATTCCAAGAAATGGGATTGCTGGGTCAAATGAAAGTTTCATTTTTCATTTTTTGAGGAAACTCCATACTGTTTTCCATAGTAGCTGCACCAATCTAACATTCCCACCAGCAGTGAACTAGTATTCCCTTTCTCCACATCCTCACCAGCATATGTTGTTTGTTGATTTTTTATGATAGCCATTCTGACAGGTGTGAGGTGATATCTCAGTGTGGTTTAAATTTGTATTTCTCAGATGATTAGTGACTGAGCATTTTTTCATGTGACTCTTGGACATTTGTATGTCCTCTTTAGAGAAATGTCTATTCAGGTCTTTTGCCCATTTTTTAATTGTTTGTTTTTTGTCTTCCTTTTGTTGAGTTGCATTAGTACTTTATATAATTTGGATATTAAACCCTTAAGGGATGTATAATTGGCTAATATGTTCTTCTATACAGTGGATTCCCTTTTTATTTTGATGATGGTTTCTTTTTCTGTACAGACATTTTAATACCAATGTAGTCCCACTTGTTTATTTTCTCCTTAGTCTCCTTTGCTTTAGGGGATGTATCCATAGACATATTGCTACATGAAATGTCTCATATTTTACTGCCTATTTTTCTTCTAAGATTTTTATGATTTCAAGCCTTACATTTATTGAAGTCTTTTATCCATTTTAAGTTTATTCTTGTGTATGGTGTAAATAGGTGGTCTAGTTTCATCTTTTTGCATGTATCAGTCCACAGGCTGACGCTCTATCCACTGAGCTAAACCGGTCAGGGTTCGTTATTCTTTCTCAACATTGTTGCAACTATTCGGTGTCTTTCGTGGTTCCATATAAATATTAGAGCATTTGTTTTGTGAAGTATGCCATTGGTATTTTAATAGAGATTGTGTTGAATCTGTAGATTGCTTTGGGTAGTATAGACATTTTAATGATATTGATTCTTCTGATCCATGAACATGGTATGTGCTTCCATTTCTTTGTATCTTCCTCTATTCTTTTTTAAAAATGTCCTATAGTTTTCCAAGTACAGGACTTTTACCTCCTTGGTTAAATTTATTCCTAGGTATCCTTTTTTATCGTTGTTGCAATGGTAAATAGGATTGCTCTTTCAGTTTCTCTTTCTGAGAGTTCATTATTGGTGTATAAAAATAACAACCCACCTACTTTTAATCCCTCCCAGTGTTTTCTTCATGTCAGATATATCATTCTTCATTACTGTCTAGTTTTTATTAATGGCCTCCTTTTCCCTTTTCATGATGTTGTAATTTTCACTAAGTTATTTAAGCATCTTTATAACCATTATTCTGAACTCCATATCTGATAGGTTTCTTTCCTCCATCTCATTTAGTTCTTTTTCTGGAGATTCCTTCTTTTTTCTCATTTTGGGGTTGTTTCTTTGACTCCCCATTTTAGCTGTCTCTTTGTATTTGCTTCTATATATTAGATAGAACTGCTGTACCCCCAGTCTTTGTGGGATGGCCTTATGTAGAAAGTGTATTGAGAAGCCCAGTGGTGTAGTCTCTTTGTTCGCCTGAGCTGGATGCGCTAGGAATGCCCCTTGTATGCATTGTTTGGACTCTGCTGTTGTAATTAGGACTTGATAGTTGATATCCTGTTTGTGGGAGGGATCTCCCTTATGACTTGCTGCCACTATTGTTCAACCCCAGTGTCATGCCAGCTTTCCAATAGTTGGTAACTTCTTAGCCCAGAGGCCGTGTATACCTTGAGTCTCACCACCTTGATTGACCCTGTTCTGAGCTGTCCTTCCTCCCCTCATGGGGCTGGTCCTGCAGTTATCAGCTATAGGTGCTTGGGGTCCTACTGGCTTTTGTTTTGCTGATCATTCCTGGATCATGTCATGTGGGGTGAGGACCCAATCTGCTGTTTCTGACTAATTATATCGGCAAAGATGCAAAGCCTTCAGAGATCCACCTCTGCCTGCAGAATGATAGGATTCTGTCTTGAATTGCTATCAGGCAATCATACACAGGTGAGGTGAGTGGTTTTTCAACAGGGTGGGACAATGTTTTCTGCCTGAAGGTTAGTTATTATTTTCAGTCTCTTTATGGGCCTCAGAAACTTCACAGAGTGGGATAATGGATTTTCCAATAGGGTGGGTCAACTGTCTCTCCCCCAGGCAAAAACAGCAGGATAGTTAAGGTTTGCCTGAGAAAGATGTCCTTCGCAGCATGAGGGAATGACTCAGCACAGGAAACCAGGGTGTTTCACTTCAGAGCTCTAACCCTGGATCCCCCAATCCTGGCTTATGTTTACACAGCTCAAGTCCACTCTTCCCTCCCTCTGCTGGAGCCCAGGGTGAGTGGCTGCACTAAAAATGTTGTGTGTTGGCCCTTTAAAAGGGTGCCTGCATTTTCAGCCATATAACCCTGGAAGACAGCAACCCTGCTATTTTTCATAGCCAGATGTTATGTGGGCACCTTTCTCAGTTATGTTGCTCATTGCTGGGGGGCCCAGTTTTGGTATTAGACCCCAGACTTCTCAGTGGCAACCGATATCTCTCAGGAACTTCAGCTGCTATCTGTGGGAACCCAGCTAGCCCTTTCTTGCTTTCGCCTTTTCTACTAATCTCTATGTGGTCTCTGCTTTCTATCCTTGGCTGTCAGACTTCTCTCCAGCTAGTCCTGAGTTAATTTTTCAGGGTTATTCTTTTATATTTTAGTTGTAATTCCAGTTTGGTCCTGGGAGCATGTCTGTGAGCTTCCACTTACTCTGCTGCCATTGATAATGAATAATTAAATATTCAGGTATTGTAAGCCTGTTCTTCAATCATTGGTAGCTTGAAATTGACCATGATAGGATTACTTATGAGTACACCACAGCAATTGGCAAATGCTACAAATCCAAGGTTGTGCCCACACCACAGACCTGGTTTACCAGTAAACTACTGATAAACTACTGATGCAGATACATATATATTTAATTGCCAACTTTAACACTTAATAGTTTATAGCCTTTAGCAAACTTTCCTTTCCTGAAATTTCCTCATTGAGAAAATCCTATATAATAAAAGGCTAATATGCAAATAGACTAAACAGCAGAACAACTGAACAACTGGTCGCTGTGACATGCACTGACCACCAGGGGGCGCGTGCGAAACATGGTGGGCATGGCAGCAGGTGGCAGAGTGTGGAACATGGCGGCAGGATGGTAGAGCAAGTGAGTGGGGGCGCCAGACCAAGGCGGGGTGCTGGTCACTGTCATTGGGGTGAGCCTCTGGTGGTTACTGAAAATTCTTTGCTCCTGCTTGCCACAGTCCTACCCAGCACTCACACCTGCTGCTGGTGCTGGAGCTGCTGCTCACACCCGCTGCCAGCACCCAGCACCGGCCCTGATCACTTGGTGCCATCAGCGGGTGCGAGCAGCAGCTGCCAGCCCTGACCGCCCCTCAGGGCTTCTCCACCTCCCCCTGCTCCTGAGGGGCAATAGGGGCCAGAAGCCACCTCTCGTACCCGCTACTGGCGATGGCCCCGCTTGCACTTGCTGCCAGTGCCAGAGCTGCCACTCGAACCCACTGCCGGTGCCGGCCCTGCTTGCACCTGCAGATGGCACCGGTTCTGGTCCCAATCACTCAGTGCCAGCAAGGGGTGTGAGTGGCGGCTGCCTGCCCCTATTGCACCCACTGACAGCGCTGGCCCCACTTGCACCTGCTGCTGTCAGCAGGTGCGAGTGGGGCTGGTGCCATAGTGCATGGGAGCAGCAGCAGCAGGAGCAGGGCTACCGGCAGACAGGGGACCAGGGGCTATGGTGGGAGGGGCTGGGCAGGCGCGTGGAGGATGGGCCAAGACCTACCCCTGTGCTCACTGCAGCTTTGCGGCCCACAGCTCTTTTCAAGTTGCATGAATTTGTGCACTGGACCCCTAGTATTATAATAATTTCTTTGTCATAAAGTGGCTTTGAGGATTGAGTTATCTTATGTAATCACCTAATATATATTCTATAATAGATAGTTTATAAGCCAAAACCATAAAAGTAACAATAATGAGGAGAAAATTAGGAAATAAAAGTAAATAAAGAACTTTCTGGGAACAATGGATTTTTGCTGTATTAATGGCTCTCATTAAGCAAGTGATTCTAAATTTATAATAGACAAGCAATCCAACTCAAGGCTTTGCTTACCATGAAAAGAACTGTTGTGTGCTTTTCCACTCTCCCCAAACTATGAGATGAGAGAACCTATTCTACCAGAGGCACTTTCTTCATTAGCATGTTGCTCTGGGACTGGCTCACATAAGCTGTCCATAGAGCCCCCCTTTAATAAAAAGATTTATGTCAAGAAATAGAAAAATGATAATTTTTCTTGAACTGTCATGTTAGGGGAAACTTGGGGGACATCTATAACACTTTCAACAATAAAGATAAATTTAAAAAAGAAAAAAGTCATCTAACCTATCTACGCACCTTTATGTAGTACCCTATCTAAACTATCGTTGGCATAGAGATGAAGAGTTTATGGTATGCTGGTTTTCAACAGAAAACAAGACAGTAAAGAAAGGCATTCTTGGCTCTTATTTCAGAGCCAGAAATTCAAACAAGACTCTAAGTGTTGGAGAGCCATGAACAAAATGAGGCAATTTCTCAAGAAGCATGATGAAGACATCAAGTTGAAGACACTAAGTAAAGTGTCTGGATTTGGATATCCATAAGCTGTGTTGGGTGTCAGGTGTTGGTTTTACATATGCCTCTCGTTAGTTTTGTGCCCTTGTATAAGAAACACAATCTGTTGTACTTCAGCTTCCTCAAGTGTAAAGTAGCAATTGTCACCCTACAGAGGAACAGTCAGGATTGAATGAGCACAGTGTATGCTTTGGAACAACAAAGTAGGTCATAAGTACAATTAAGGCATTAACATTAAATTATAAAATTTTCATATTAAGAAATAATACTGCTTATTTATTTTTTATCTTTTATGGAATAATGAATTTTAAAATGTATGAGTTGCATTTAAAACTATTGCGAACTCTATCATAAATCTTTCTATTTGGGAAACAAACTTATTAACTGAATTGACTTGTGGATTTTTTTGTTTGTTTGTTTGTTTTCTTTTTGAGACAGAATTGCTCTAGTTATGGCATCATCTAGAACCAGTCTTAAAGGAGAGAGGTATGCACTAAGTATATTGAGATTTTCTACATATGGTAACTGGTTATACTGATAATGCTATCATCAATATAAAAGTCACTTGGATTATGAAAAAGTTATCTTGCTTGAAACAATGTGTAAAAAGTTATAGTGTTGAACTAAGATGGTCTTATTTTGAAAAAAATTATTTTGAGATACAAGCAAAGTACAAACTGAATTGCTTTTGATAGGTCTATCTTTACAACATTCAAACAATGAGCTCTACAATTTGAAATTTTAAGTAACCCCAGCTCCAAACACATGGAAAATTATTAGGAAAATCAAAAACTCTAAATAAATGTTGGGTGTTTCCTTCCCACGTCCCGCGTGGGTCAGGGTTCAGGGCCTGGAAGCAGAGCTGCACACAAATGAAAATGAAAAGACAAGAGATAATTTGAAATATTGGGGGACCAGGCTGGCAAGTCCAACTCAAGGGGAAGGACTTCCACCCGTGCTTAGGCCTCACCAAGCTTTTATTGATCTGGAATGCATTCATAGCATAGCCCTTAGGCAGGCGACCCCCCATTAACAGGCAGACTAGCCCATCAACAAGGATTTACATAATAAATGGGGGAGTAGTTTCAGCTACCACTGTCTGGACAAACAGAGGTGGAGCCTAGCTCCGACCTTTGTTAGGGCTTCAAAGGCACCTAGCCTTCGGGGGGTTTCTGTCTATGCTTATCAGATAGTGAAGGCAATAAACAGTTTCCCACAATAAGACCTAAAACATTGTGTTCTAAAATACATAAATATGTAGTGAAACAGAAAACCTAACAGAAACACAAAGTGGTGAGTAAAGGTACAGCTTTGGACCTGTTAAGCACCCATTCCCAAACAAGTAGCACTAATCAGATTTGGGGCCTTGTGGGGAAACATGCATTAGACATACATCCTTCATATAAAGCAAACTCCATGCTGAAATCCAGGGGCTACAGCAGCACTCACAATGAAAAGAGCCTGAAAAAAGGTCCTTCCAACAATTGAGGCTTTTGGTTCTAAGAAGCTGCAGGCCAGAAAAGCAAAATTCAACAACACAGCCAGCATTCTGGATGAGATTTCTGGACCAGCAATACAAGCCTTGATGCTAAATTGGGGCCTCAGACAGACTTGAGATTTTGACTCACAACTCGATGAAGCAAAGGGAAGAGGCCAGGAAGGAGAGAGAAAAAAAAAGAGGGAGAGAGGGTAGATGTTGGAGGGAGGAGTGGGAGAGGGAGAAAAGAGTCAGAGACACAGGGAGAGGGACAGAGAAGAGAAGAGAAAAATAAGCATATGAAAATGAATATTCATAAAAATTTATAGTAAATAATTAAAATTTTAATGAGCTCTACACTTCTCAAAAAAATTAGAAAATGCTGAGGAGTTCTCATCAAAGGTGTAGAATAGAAAGATAATACATAACACACATGACATTCAGGTAGAAGTATGGAGGCTATATTGAGATACTAGGACATAGAATTATTAAGAATTCTAGAAAAATAAAATGACATAATTTTTTTTTTCAATTCAAGAAAACTATAGACCAATTTTACTTAGGACATAGTTTTTAAAAATCCCAAATATCATGATAAACATTAAATTTAATAATGTATATAAAAATATATCATGACCAATCAGTATTTGATATCCTACAAATAAAAGCCTAATATGCTAAGTGTCTGGTCATCCCGTTGCTGTTCAACCAATCAAAGCGTAATATGCTAATGATATGCTAAGGCCGCTCAACCACTCGCTATGATGTTCACTGACCAGTTGCTATTACATGCAATGACCAGCAGGGGACAGATGCTCTGACCAGTAGGTGAGCTTGCTGCTGTGATCTGGCCAATCAGGACTGAGAAAGATGGGCCAGACATGCCCTGGACCCCTCCAGCGGTCCCTCCCCAGTGGCCAACCTCTCACAACCCTCCTCAGCCCCGATCATGCGCCAGTGGGGTCCCTTGGCCTGGCCTGCACCTTCTTGAAATCCAGGATCCCCTTGGAGGGATGTCGGAGAGCCATTTTTGGCCTTACAGCAGAATGACTGGTCACTATAATGCACACTGACCACCAGGGGCAGATGCTCAATGCAGGAGCTAACCTCTGGTGGTCAGTGCGCCCCCACAGGGGGAGCACTGCTCAGCCACAAGCCAGGCTCATGGCTGGCGAGCACAGCGGTGTGGCAGGAGCCTCTCCCACCTCCATGTCAGTGCTAAGGATGTCCGACAGCTCCCGGACTGTGAGAGGTTGCAGGCCGGGCTGAGGGACCACCCCACCCCACCCCCGAGTGCTTGAATTTCATGCACTGGGCCTCTAGTCTATATATAAAAAGAGGTAATATGAAAATTAGGCCAGGACGCTATAACGGTCACAATCAGCTCAGGAGGAGGGGCCGGGCATGGGCCTGGAGCTGGAGCTGGAGAGAACAACACACAGGGTGAAACATGCCCAGCCCTGGAGCCAGAGAGAACAACATGCAGGGGGGCCAGAGCAGAGACACAAACCTGGTTCCCAGCAGCCCCACAGCCACAGTGCTGGGCTCCTGGGGGCCAGAGCATAAACACAAACCTGGTTCCCAGCAGCCCCACAGCCACAGTGCTGGGCTGCTGGGGGCCAGAGTGGAGACACAAACCTGCAGGGGGGCCCAGCCCGCAGCAGCCCCATGGCCTCGGTGCACCAGCAGTCCTGCTTCTGCTTGGAAGCTGCAGAGGAAACACCTTTTTTGACCTCTCATTGGCTAAGCTTGCGGCATGCCACTTGCTTGGGTAATAAGAATCCATGAAGGTAATCTAGGGTTTTTCCACCTCATTCCTGGAGGAAAACACGAAGGTCCACTGCTGGAGGGGCTAAAAAATGTCATATCCTGCCCTAGCCGGTTTGGCTCAGTGGATAGAGCCTCAGCCTGCATTCCACAGGGTCTGGGTTCGATTCTGATCAAGGGCATGTTACCTAGGTTGCAGGCTCTTCCCTGGCCAGGGCCCAGGTCAGGGCTCATGCAGGAGGCAACCAGTCAAAGTGTGCCTCTCACATTAATGTTTCTGAGTTTCCCTCTCTTTTCCACGCTCTCTAAAAATCAATGGGAAAATATCCTTAGGTGAGGATAAAAAAGAAAGAAAGAAAAAAATGTCATATCCTATGAAAGAGACATCTTGAAAATGCCTAAAGAAAGTTGTCATTTTTTTTTTATGGTGAAGGGACTGGAGTCTGTGTTGATGAAAACACCTTGGCAGCTGTGGTAGCCGGCAGTGGTAGCAGCAGCAGGGTGATGGGGGTGGCGCCTTCCCCTGATCAGCCTGGTCACCTCCCACAGAGGGAGGCCAGACTGCAGCTTACGCCCGCTCCCCCCGGGGGGAGCGGGCCTAAGTTGTCAGTAGGACATCCCCTGAGGGTTCCCGGACTGTTAGAGGGGGCAGACAAGGCTGAGGGACCCGCCTCAGTGCATGAATTTCATGCACTGGGCCTCTCTCTATATATAAAAGCCTAAGCAATCAAATGACTGAACAACCAAATGACCAGTCGACTGGTCGCTATGACACACACTGACCACCAGGGGGCAGACGCTCAATGCAGGAGCTGCCCTCTGGTGGTCAGTGCGCTCCCACAGCCAACCTCCCATGGCTGGCCAATTTCCTGCAGTCCTTCCCCCAGGCCGGCTGCCCAGATCGACCCCGATCAGGACTGGGCAAGATGGCCAGGCTGAAGGACCCCACTGGTACACAAATTTGTGCACTGGGCCTCTAGTAGGAATATAAAGGTGTTTCAACATTTAAATACACATTAGAATATTAAAAAAAAAGTTTACTGTTTCAATAAATATTCTAAGGCATTTGAAAAAGTTATTATTCATTCATAATAAAAACTTTAGCAAATTGCAAAAAGATAGAACTTTCTTAACCTTGTTAGCTTTATTTATCAAAACCTTTGGAAGACTTAAGTAGAAGAATTACATGGACATTAGAAATAATACCAGAATGATCTCTTCCCACCCACTCACCCTCCCCCACCTTCCCTCTGAAATTTCACAGTCTGTTCTACGCTTCTATGGATCTATTTTGTTCATTAGGTTCTACATATGAGTGAGATCATGTGATACTTGTCTTTCTTTGACTGGCTTATTTCACTTACTACAATACTCTCCAGGTCCCTCCATGCCATCTCAAAGGGTAAGAAAGAAAGAAACACCAAGTACCCATTGGTAGATGAGTGGGTAAAAATGCTGTGTTACATTTACACCATGGAATACTATACAGCAGTAAAAAATTTGGACTTTTTAAACATTAAGCAACACATAAAGATTACCACTAAGGAAAGCCAGTGAAAGAGTTAAACATTCTCTTATTTAAGTATAGGGGGGAAGTGTAAATCTTTTAGTAAATGGAGTTTTTAAGAGAAATATAAGACAAATTTAATGAACTACCCATTCTGAACCAAGAATACTATAAATAATCCATTAAAGGTGATAGCTATTTCAGATCTATAAACTAAAAAGGAGGTCTATCTTTTGAAGGGAAGGCAGGAACATCCTTTAGAGATTAGCCAGTTGGATAAGATAGAGAGTTCAAATAAAGATAGAGACAGCATTTCAAATGACTGAAGAAATGGTGCCCAGATAATTGATTGGTAATCTTATGCTCAATAACTATGGGATGAGTTCAACAAAAAATAATCTTGCTTCTAATGAACAAGCTTTAAGCCTTACCACAGTGTAAAACTCTAAGAAAAATTCCAGAGTCAAAAGGATGTTCCTGCCTTCCCTTCAAAAGATAGACCTCCTTTTTAGTTTATAGATCTGAAATAGCTATCACCTTTAATGGATTATTTATAGTATTCTTGGTTCAGAATGGGTAGTTCATTAAATTTGTCTTATATTTCTCTTAAAAACTCCATTTACTAAAAGATTTACACTTCCCCCCTATACTTAAATAAGAGAATGTTTAACTCTTTCACTGGCTTTCCTTAGTGGTAATCTTTATGTGTTGCTTAATGTTTAAAATCACCTCTACCCTAGGGACTTAAAGGTCAAAATATCTATAATAATAAAAGTGTAATATGCTAATTAGACTGGATATTCTTCTGGACGACCTTCTGGATGAAGCCAGGGCTGCAAGGGAAGTCCGGGTCCCGGTACCAGAGGAAAGTTCGGGTCCCGGGTGCCAGAGGGAAGCCAGCGCTGGCAGCTGGGGGAAGGAAGGAGTACTCTTGCACAGATTTCATGCATTGAGCCTCTAGTATATTCATATAGGCCTCCACTTTACAATGCTGCAATCCTTCTTTCCACTAAATCAGTGATTTTTAATCTCTTTAAAATGCAGTGGCCCATATGTTTACATTCATAGACAAAGTAAAACATGCTTTGAATTATGCACAATTCCTGGCAAAAGTTGTAACTCCAACCCCTTTTCAGAGTTCATAACAGCACAGTGGGGTATCATAAAACCCTGAGTGAAAAGAAGGAATACAGAACACCTAAAATGGTTCTGATTTTTTTCCAAGTACCTTGCAGACATTTTCTTATTGAAGCAACTTATTTTGATAATATATAAACTTTGGAATGCTTGGACAAAATAATTCAGTGCTTGTGATGGTTCAGTCTGATCCAGTATGTTTCTGAGCAAGTAATTTTTTTTAGGATAACTTTAAAAGAAAAAGAGCTATAGTCAAATTGAATTTATGAGGCATGACTTTAAAGCAATCCTGTTTGAGTATTTGTTCCTTTCCCTATATCACAGGGAAAGGCAATTATGCTCATTACATGGTTATATGTCTTTAGTAGCAGGATTACAAATGTATGCCACACTATACCAAGCTATGCTATGTGATAGAAACATTAGCATACTGATTATAGTACCTTCCACAGTGATTTCAAAACACAGTCACCTCTGCTACCACACTGCCTATTTCCATGGAAGTATATTCACATAAAACCACATATAACTCTTTTAGATCAACTAGAAAAGAATGCACAATACCACTTAAATCACCTAAAATGAGATTTCTTCAGTCAGATTTATATAGCACAAAGCAAAGTTGAGCGCTGGCAGTTACTTTGTAAATTGGGACTCTCTAGGCAACCTGAACTCGATGATTCAGCCACCACAATTCACAATTGCATTTTATTTTTCAAGATGCTCTAAGATTAAATCCCTCATCTGGCTTAAAATGCCTCCTGTTTAAATATTACAGCCAATGTCAGTGCCATCTCTAGCACTTATGTTCATCTTATTTGCAATGTAGAAAAACAAACGTCAACGTAAACCATTTTATTTCCCCAAATGACAGGGATCTTCCATTGACATCTTGAAAAACCAATGAATAGGCATAGTGCCCTGCTGTAAGCACAGGTAGAAATGAATAAAATTATTTTTGAAATCCAGTTTTAGCTTTGGCAGGTGGTCACAATTGCAGGTCAAAATTAGAAAGTATTTTCACATCTATGACTACCTGCTAACTTTCTCTGATCTACTTTAGGCTAAAGAAAAAGAAAAGTAATAATGTAAAATAGAATTGGAGCAGTGCATGCACCCTTGAATGAGCACATCTGCAGTACTGGATTAATCTTTTGTACCTTGTATTTACAGTGCTGTGTAACTCAGAACGCTGCTCCATGGTAGTGTAACCAAGCCAACATTGAATGGAATTTATTTCTCAAATAATGAAGAGATTTTTATTCCTAGGATGTTTCAAAGCAGCACAAGCAACCCACAGGCAGCATATTTTGAATTTTTTTCTCATATTTATAATAAACAGAAGAAAATACTTGCTCAAAAATACAACTTACATACATACTTACAAATTCAGCATCAAAATGTTAAACAACTAGTAACTGTTGTAGATAAATGTCTCTTTTATTTGTAAATTACTTGCCTCTGAATAGTGTTGGCTTATGTGCTTTAATGAAAACATCCTTTCTCTTCTTTACGATGTGGACTTTGTTACAAAATCCTAAATGTATTAATATTACCATATAGGAAGCATGGGTATACCCTAATTTCATTTTTTTAGTTGACACAATAAATACAAATGAGAATATAAATGGTGCATGTAAAGAAACTTACCAGTGAAAAGCGGAAAAGATTCATTTTTGTCAGCTTCAGTCCCTTGCTACTTAAAAAATACTACTGTCCCTTGTAGCTCTCTCTTGCCTTCACAGCTGTTTGGACAGTTCTCATTGGAGATTATTACAAAGTAAAATGCCTGCCACAATCCAGGGGATTCAGAGACCATTATCAAATGAGATAGGTCTCTATTGAACAGTTTCCTAAATTAATGAGGAACCCTAACTAATAAAATAAAAGAATGAGACTTACCATGATCTGTAGAAACAGATTTCAAAGGTAGTGATAATATTCCTAAAATCTGCAGAAAAAAAAAGTAATGAAAACAACTGTAGGCCTAGCTAACTAAATTGAAAATATGAAGCAAACCCTAAAAATAAATATATCATTTTTCCTTCCAAAGGTGGTAGGTCAGGGCTCTGTCTCATCCCTATTTTCTCTTGCATTAAGAAAAATATTGGCTCTCTTATATGGCAAGATACTAAGATAAGCACATTTTTATGGTGGTAAGATATGCATAATCTAAAATTTACCATTGTAACCATATTTAAGAATACAGTTTTGTGGCACTGAGTACTCATATTATTGCACAACCATCACTACTATCCATCCCTAGAACTTTTTCATCTTGTAAAACTGAAACTCTCTACCCACTGAACACTAAATCCCCTTTAGTCCCTCCTCCATGCCCTGGCAATCACCATTCTACTTTCTGTCTCTTTGAATTTTGCTAATTAAATAGGTACCTCATGTAAGTGGAATCTTATAATATTTATCCTTTGGTGATTGGCTTACTTTACTTAGCCTAATGTCTTCACCCATGGTACGGAACATGTTAGAAATTTCTTCTGTTTAAGGCTGAATAATATCTCTCTATATATATAAAAGCCCAAGCGACCAGCCGACAGGCCAGCTGGCTGACCAGCCAGTAGCTATGACACACACTGACAACCAGGGGGCAGACGCTCAATGCATGAGCTGCTGAGGGACAGCAACTTTGCAGAGTGCCCTGGGATGTCACACTGCCAGTTTCGGCCTGATCCCCGCAGGCCAGGCCAAGGGACTCCACCTGCCGGAGGGATCCTGCTCATTCCGAAGACGCCCTTCAAGCCCCGGCGCTGCCCCAGGTGCAACGGGCTGGGGAGAGACTGTGAGAGGTTGGCTCCAGGGCATGTCCAGCCCATCTCACCCAGTCCGGCCCTGCTGGCCACCTTCTAATTAATTTCCTTTCAATGTGCACGAATCCATGCTCCCAGCGTCCAGTTTATTATATGTATATATGCCACCTTTTGTTTATTCATTTGTTGGGGAACACTTGGGTTCCTTCTGCCTTTTGGCTACTGTCACTAATGTTGCCATGAACATGAGTGTGCAAATAATCTATTTGCACCCTGCTTTTCATTCTTTTGATCACAGACCCAGAAGTAGAGTTGCTGGAAAGTTAAACTCAGATCTTGCAAATATGTTTCTTCTTCAGCTGGTTCTAGACTTAATTTTCCTTTAAAAAACATTTATTTCTAATACCTTTGGAAAGAGCATCTACAGTGTTCCAAGTTCTTTAATTATATATTCTTTTTTTGGAAATATATCAAACGAATATATCAAAAATATATTAAAATATATCAAAAGGCTAATGAAGTCAGAGTCATGGCCATTGTCTGCAAATGTCCTTCCCTTCCCTTCATGGTCTGAAGATGGACACACAAGCTTGAAGCATTAAGTCCTCACCCAGCTGCTTTCAGAAGAAAAAGGACCAAGGTCAGCGCCAATGTCAAGCAGCCCTGTGTTTGCCTGCCTTTTTGTCATCCCTCCCAACAGCTTCATCAGCCTGTAACTTCTGCTTGCTTTCCCAAGTTAGAATTCCTGGGCGATATTATTTAAGGTACATTTTGAGCAGATGTAATATTGAAATTTTATTAAAATCAAGACCAGATAAAATAGAACGTCAAGTCTCTTCCTTTTGTCTCTTTTAGAAGCTACATTATTAGTTCAAGTCCCAATATTTTAAAAAATTGATTATAAATTTTCAGACATACTCAAATATAGAATTCAATAATCCCTCTATATTACCATCACCTAAATTAAAAAAACATCAAGATTTTACAACAGTTTCCTTCATCTATTCCATTTTATCTTTATTTTCTCTCCTACTCCAGTATTTTATACCCCAGATGTCATGTCACTTCTCTCTTACACACTTCACTTTGTATCTCTAAATTTTTTGACATTTTCATACATATCGGAGTGCCATTGCTACACTTAAAGATTATTCCTTGGTAACTTCGAATACCTCCCTTTACTCCTCCCACAGAGAGATGGAGTCTATCTCTCGGTCCCTTGAAAATGGGCTGAAGCTGAGACTGCATTGATAAATGGAATATAGCAGGAGTATTGTGCTAGATCTAAGCCTTGCCTTTCAGAGGACTGCCAGCTTCCATTTTCTCCTTGGGACTCAATTGTCCTATTGTGAGGTAGCCCAAGCAGCAGATGAAAAGACCTAGTTACAAAACATCCCAGGGCTCCGCCGACAGCCCAGCTGCTCTCTCAAGTTGACAACCGGTGTGCTCACCCTGAGTGAGGCCTTCTTGGAAGTATGTCCTCGAGTCCCCGACGAGCCACCCAAGATATGTTGATGGAGCAGAGTGCTGTCCAGAGGCCTGGACTACCTGCAAAATAGTGAGAAAATAAATTGTTGTTTTAAGCCACTAAGTTCTGTAGTCATTTGTTACTTGACAAGATAGTTAAAATACTTTCCATAGTAAAATTTTCCAATAATCTTTATTTAAAAAGTATCTTTTCATTTTTTATATTTGTATCAAGATCCAAATAACCTCGGGGGAGTTGTGAGCCAGAAATTGTGGTAAAGACAAACTGTCTTATATATCACAGTATCAAAGCTACTATTAAAACAAAACAAGACAAAACAAAAAATGACAAGTGTTGGTAAGGAGGTGGAGAAATTGGTGCCCTTGTGCACTTTTGGTGGGAATGTAAAATGGTACTGCTGCCGTGAAAAACAGTCTGGTGGTTCCTCAAAAAGTTAAATATTGAATTATCATATAATCCAGCAATTCTGCTTTTGGACATATATCCAAAAAGAATTGAAAGTGGGGCCTCAAAGAGATACTTGTGCACCCATGTTAATATCTGCATTATTCACAGGAGCTAAAATGTGGAAGCAACCCAAATGTCCATCAATGAAAGAATGGGCAAGCAAAATGTGGTATAAACATATATTTAAAAATATATTTTAAAAGTAATAATAACATAAAAATAAATAAAAATGCAAAAACCCATTCCCAGCTCCCAGGCCATACAAAAATAGACAGTGGGGGCCAAATTTGGACCATAGTCCATAGACTGCAAGCTCCTGCTCTAGGTCAGAATTTGCCAATGTCTACTTCAATTAAAAAAAACAAAACTGCTTCACATCAATTAAGTTTGGCAACACTAGAGTAAACAAGGTTAAGCACATTTCTTTTTTTAAAATATATATTTTTTTAATTGATTTCAGAGAGGAAGGGAGAGGGAGAGAGAAATAGAAACATCAATGATGAGAGCGAATCACTGATCAGTTGCCTCCTGCACACCTCAGACTGCAGATCAAACCCACAACCTGGGCATGTGCCCTGACCAGGAATCGAACTGTGATCTCCTGATTCATAGGTCGATGCCCAACCGCTGAGCTATGCCGGCTGAGCAAGGAACATTTCTTTATTGCAGGATGTTGCAGTGCCTTTAATGTGGTACTATAGAATGAGAAACCACCAAAAGGGATGTGCTATGAAACTTTTCCCAAACTTATTATGACCATAAAACACTTTTTTCAGAGACATCTCTTCAGACTAGTGGCTTGAAAAAACACACTATGTAAATGCCAATTTGACACTTTTTTAAAAAAAGAAATTTTCAGATTGATGAGCTGCTGAGGGACAGCAACTTTGCAGAGTGCCCTGGGATGTCACACTGCCAGTTTCGGCCTGATCCCCGCAGGCCAGGCCAAGGGACTCCACCTGCCGGAGGGATCCTGCTCATTCCGAAGACGCCCTTCAAGCCCCGGCGCTGCCCCAGGTGCAACGGGCTGGGGAGAGACTGTGAGAGGTTGGCTCCAGGGCATGTCCAGCCCATCTCACCCAGTCCGGCCCTGCTGGCCACCTTCTAATTAATTTCCTTTCAATGTGCACGAATCCATGCTCCCAGCGTCCAGTTTATTATATGTATATATGCCACCTTTTGTTTATTCATTTGTTGGGGAACACTTGGGTTCCTTCTGCCTTTTGGCTACTGTCACTAATGTTGCCATGAACATGAGTGTGCAAATAATCTATTTGCACCCTGCTTTTCATTCTTTTGATCACAGACCCAGAAGTAGAGTTGCTGGAAAGTTAAACTCAGATCTTGCAAATATGTTTCTTCTTCAGCTGGTTCTAGACTTAATTTTCCTTTAAAAAACATTTATTTCTAATACCTTTGGAAAGAGCATCTACAGTGTTCCAAGTTCTTTAATTATATATTCTTTTTTTGGAAATATATCAAACGAATATATCAAAAATATATTAAAATATATCAAAAGGCTAGTGAAGTCAGAGTCATGGCCATTGTCTGCAAATGTCCTTCCCTTCCCTTCATGGTCTGAAGATGGACACACAAGCTTGAAGCATTAAGTCCTCACCCAGCTGCTTTCAGAAGAAAAAGGACCAAGGTCAGCGCCAATGTCAAGCAGCCCTGTGTTTGCCTGCCTTTTTGTCATCCCTCCCAACAGCTTCATCAGCCTGTAACTTCTGCTTGCTTTCCCAAGTTAGAATTCCTGGGCGATATTATTTAAGGTACATTTTGAGCAGATGTAATATTGAAATTTTATTAAAATCAAGACCAGATAAAATAGAACGTCAAGTCTCTTCCTTTTGTCTCTTTTAGAAGCTACATTATTAGTTCAAGTCCCAATATTTTAAAAAATTGATTATAAATTTTCAGACATACTCAAATATAGAATTCAATAATCCCTCTATATTACCATCACCTAAATTAAAAAAACATCAAGATTTTACAACAGTTTCCTTCATCTATTCCATTTTATCTTTATTTTCTCTCCTACTTCAGTATTTTATACCCCAGATGTCATGTCACTTCTCTCTTACACACTTCACTTTGTATCTCTAAATTTTTTGACATTTTCATACATAATCGGAGTGCCATTGCTACACTTAAAGATTATTCCTTGGTAACTTCGAATACCTCCCTTTACTCCTCCCACAGAGAGATGGAGTCTATTTCTCGGTCCCTTGAAAATGGGCTGAAGCTGAGACTGCATTGATAAATGGAATATAGCAGGAGTATTGTGCTAGATCTAAGCCTTGCCTTTCAGAGGACTGCCAGCTTCCATTTTCTCCTTGGGACTCAATTGTCCTATTGTGAGGTAGCCCAAGCAGCAGATGAAAAGACCTAGTTACAAAACATCCCAGGGCTCCGCCGACAGCCCAGCTGCTCTCTCAAGTTGACAACCGGTGTGCTCACCCTGAGTGAGGCCTTCTTGGAAGTATGTCCTCGAGTCCCCGACGAGCCACCCAAGATATGTTGATGGAGCAGAGTGCTGTCCAGAGGCCTGGACTACCTGCAAAATAGTGAGAAAATAAATTGTTGTTTTAAGCCACTAAGTTCTGTAGTCATTTGTTACTTGACAAGATAGTTAAAATACTTTCCATAGTAAAATTTTCCAATAATCTTTATTTAAAAAGTATCTTTTCATTTTTTATATTTGTATCAAGATCCAAATAACCTCCCCCCCTCTCTCTCTCTCTCTCTCTCTCTCTCTCTCCCTTGCCACTAACTTGTTGCAGATATTAGTTCCCGTAAAATGTATCACATTCAAAATTTTCTGTGGCTTCTTTTTATCATTTGACTTAATCTTCCATCTCTGGTATTTCTTATAAATCTCCGTGCGTCGACCGCTCCGCCCCTGAATCAACTTTTTAGAAGAACATTACATAGGTGATGCTGAGTGATATATTTTATCATATTATGGGGTACTCAATATTTCTCATTTTTGCTGATATTAAGATAGTCCCATCTATTGATTACCCAAACAAATACTATTTCATCAGGAGCTACAAAATAATGTTTTTTTAATTGTATGTCATTCCACATTAACTAGTAGAAACATTTTGTGAAGTGAAAATTTCTCTCATCAGGTAGTGTTACGGTTAACCTAAAAGAGAGCACCCAGATGGAAAGGCACACATGACAAGGTCCGAGTGAGAACTTAGTGCTCTAGTTATTTTTTCAGTGGCACCCCATGAATTATTGTTTTTCTCCCCACTCCTCCTCTCCCTCCTCCTGTCCTTTTTCTTTCTCTTTCTCTTTATTATGACATTAAGAGCTTATAGAATTTTATATATGCAATGTGCTTCAGTTAATGCTTTCATATTGTTTTGAGGCACAATCTGTCCTATCTCAGTCATTGAGAGCCTTTCAGTGAACATGCTCTAGCAAAGAACAGCTTACTGTTCTTTGACTTGTTTGAATTCCAGCACAACAGAATGGCCCTGGCTCACTTTGTACATTTTCCTCCTCAGATCTAGATTCAGCCATTCATCTAAGAAAAGGCTAACATATTGTAATTATTTCTGGAAGGCCAAGTCTATGGGCCATGGTATTTCTCTGTTTTTTTTTCCTCTTTGACTCTCATTTGCTGGTTTTAAGAAACCAGTTATTTCCTACATACCCAACCCCATATATAATAATAAAAGTATAATATGCTAATTAGACTAGACATCCTTCCAGATGACCTTCTGGTCGAACCCAGGGCTGTGAGGGGTCCCGGGTGCCAGAGGGAAGCCAGTGCTGGCAGCCAGGGGAAGGAAGGCCTACTCTTGCACAGATTTCGTGCACTGGGCCTCTAGTGTATGTATAATGATTAGGGAACTTGTTTCTTCAAACCACCTATTGGTAGTAAAATTTAGGGTCAATGATACTTTAATTACATGGACTCCTGTCATTAGGGAGGAGGTGGCTACTGGGAGAATCTAAAGATAATATCAGTATCCAAATTTTAAAATCTTTGTAAAAATTTGTCTTTATTCTTCACCCTGAAATTTTTCTGACTCCTGTGCCTGGTAGAAGCAATAAAAACAAGAAAATATCCTTTTTGCAAAGGTCTTTGAGGTTTTTTACATGACACCAGGACACCCACTCCTCAAAAGCCATTGTTAATTCAAAGAAGATAGTAGATCCTGGTAGGCACACAGCAAATGCCTCCATTGCCTAAATTCTTCAGAGGCATTTCCAAGGTGTTCTGAGAAAAGAAGCTACAAACCCATGGGGTGGGCACCCTGCTCGGTAATTCATTCAACAACCATTTTTAAGGAGCCCTTATCAGATGAGCCATTCCAACTCCCCTCACACCCGTCTCTCCTCATTTACTGAAAATTAACTATCTTTTAACTACTTCTTCTGCAGGCAGAATTTCTGTACATTGTAAGCTGACCATTACTTTTTATTCCAATAGGTACTTATTAGGCTAGTGTGCAAAAATCATACACTTTTGAGCCAGACAGATCTGCATTTTAATTCAACAACTTACTATGACATTTAACACGTCACTTCACTTCTGTGAATGCCAATTTCCACTTCTACAGAAAAGTGATGACAGAATCTGTGTTAAAGGCTTTTTATGCAAATTGATACCAAGGCATGTAAAAATAATTCCAGGAAGAATTTAGCAAACTGTTATTATAAATTAATTTGATCACTTCTTCCAATTAAAGCACACACCAATAGCAGCCACACTGACTGTTACTGTCTCTCAGAAAGAAGGAAGGAAGTGTGTCAGGGCCAAGTGCACTGGAACAGAAGCCACAGGATCTGGAATCTGTACCCAGCCCCCAAAAGAAGGAACTCTCTGACCCGCCTTCCACACTCAGAAACTTTTCAGCTTCTTCATCCACAAAGCAAGAAACATAAAATATGTCTCTCTTAACATTTTTCACACAGCAGCACAATAAATGAATGGAAGTTTCCTTGAGATGCCTTCAAGTTTCCTTTATCCTTTAAGTTCAAAGGAGATGATATCTCAACAGGTCTACAGCCATTCCTTACATACAAGCATGCCACCATGCACTCGATTGGAAATTCTAGTCTAGAGGATGTCTGAAGTTCTAACTCATGAAACTCATGCTGGATACTTCAGAGACCAAGAAGTGGTATTAGAGTGAGGAGAGGAAAAACCATCAAGTTAGATAGAAGTAAACCTAACTATTATGTTCACATCTTAAAGACTGCTGTATGAAATTACAGTACAGACCCCAGCCTATGCCCAGATGGCGCTTCCTTAAATTAAATGGGAATAACTATAAATCTTACAGTCCTTTCATTGCAAAGACATGTCTTAGCTTAATGAATAACATTTATTATCTTAAGTCCATTTTTAAATATTCATAAATAAAGGACAGATGGGGAGTCATAAATTTTGAAGAAACATTCATTAGAATAGTGGAGTACAAAAATACCTGCCATTTTGGAAATAATTCATAGAGATGATTACCATTATATACATTAACTGGTCAATCCAGATAACATTATTTTCCCAATTTTTAAGCATCTGGTATCAAAGGAAGAGAGACAGGGAAAGAGAGAGAGGGAAGCGAAGAAGTCTTTACCTATTTCAAATGAATATGTTCTCCATGTTTTATTCTTGAAGCTTGCTTGTTTTAGCTTTCATGAGCAGTGTCTGTGACTCCTCTCAAACTAACATCTGTGTTTGGCACGAGGTAGGAGTCCAGGTTGTTTGTTTGTTTGTTTGTTTGTTTGTTTTCTCAGTGATACATCTACTTGCCCCAGCACGATTTACTTAGTTCCTGTAAAATGTATCACATTCAAAATTTTCTGTGGCTTCTTTTTATCATTTGACTTAATCTTCCATCTCTGGTATTTCTTATAAATGGAAATAACTTTTTTCTATAAATGAAAATTGGTTAGATTCTGAATCAACTTTTTAGGATACATCTACTTGCCCCAGCACGATTTACTGAGAAAACCATTGACTCTCTGCTGAAGTGCAGTGGCATCGTCACATCTGTTTCAGAGTGGATGTGTTTCTGGAACCTCTATCATATTTCATTGCTTATCTTTGTGCCAATGTTACACTTTGCTAATTACTATGGCTTTAGAGCAAGTCTTGCTATCTGGTAGTGGATGTACTCCAGCTTTGCTCTTTGTCTTTAATGGCTATTCTAGGTTCTTCATGATATATTTTTTTAAGCATTAGACTGAAAACCTAGGGAGAAGTTTAAGTTTCATCTTTGCACTGACTAAGACCTTGCGAAAGGCATTTAACCTCCCTCTCTCAGTTCCTCATTTGTAAAATACACAAGGCTTGGGCTAGACAAACCTAAAGATCTCTGCATTTGTGATTTTTTAGCCCAATTCACATAGAAAGGGAATATAATTAATGTTCATAAATAAAACACAGGCAACCTCCCTTGGAGGATGATTGATTACATGCAGCCAAATTTTCCCTCCACAAATATTATTTTAGATAGAAAATAATGTATTTGAAAGTGGGTTTAGACACCACTTTTTTAATATAATATCAAGAATTTACAAATTTATTAAGTTCCTAACTTGGCCATTTAAGAATGACACAACAAAATGTGTAGCTTTTATTGAAAATGAAATTTGGGTAATGTTAGAAACATTGGCTCGCATATATTTCTCTGTGATTAAGACAAGAATTTAAATCTGCAGTACCTGGCACCATTTTCCTTCTCTAAACACAATTTTTAACCTAAAACACATTCTTTCCATTTTATCAGACTAGTACTACAATGTCACACTTCATTTTGTTCTCAGGTATTTTCCTATGTAATTCTCAGCACCTAAATATTTGGAAATTTTTACGAATTCTATTTGTTTCTTTAAAAGGTACTACCACCCTAACCAGTTTGGCTCAGTGGATAGAGCGCCAGCCTGCTGACTGAAAGGTCCCAGGTTCCATTCCGGTCAAGGGCATGTACCTGGGTTGCGGGCACATCCCCAGTAGGAGGTGTGCAGGAGACAGCTGATCGATGTTTCTCTCTCATTGATGTTTCTAACTCTCTATCTCTCTCCCTTCCTCTCTGTAAAAAATCAATAAAATATATTTTTTTAAAAAGACACTACCAATTTGTCTTCCTTGAGTAACACTATTTTATACTCCTCGGCTTTTCACAATATACTCATCCATCTATACTGCATTTTCTATGTTATGTATGTGCACAAATTGGATTAAATATTTCATCTTTATCTCCCTAATTAGATTCTAAACTGCTTTTATTTTGAATTTTCAGGTTTGGAGTATTGGGCTTAGTGTTACACAATCATATCCAGGTTTTTGGGAAGAGCTGCTAGGTTGTGAATTCCTCCCATGTGCCAGTCATATGCGTTACCTATTTCACAGTGACCTGGTGAGGTAGTCAGAATCCCTCTCATTATATAAGGAAGAGGCCATGTTTATTATGATGAGGAAACACTCTCAGGTCACTTAGAGTGGCTGAGCCTCTTCTTCCACCAGGGAGATGGAGATGGCACAAATTGGCTTAGTGGCAAAGCTAGTTGGTGGAAGGGGATGGGTAGGTCCTGAAAGGCACAAAGTAGGAGTAAGGTGTTCTTACCAAAGAGAAGAGACACTGGAGCTAAAGAGAACACTGAGAGAGAAGTGACAGGATGCGGTCAAGGCCTAGGTGAGAGATCCAAGCTGGCTGCCTGAACCCGAGGGGCAGAGTGTGAAATAGACACTAGATGGAGCAAAATCTGATTTGAAACATGGGACTGAGACTGAAAGGAAGGATGTGTGGCAACAGAGAGGAGAGCAAGTATTTGATAAGCTTTGGCTAAATACATAAACTAATAAATACCTGAATAACTTGTTGGGATAAATGAAGGAAAACCATCAAAAACTTATTTGGAGATTTGAAACCTAAGTAACCGGCAAAACATTTGTACAGTTTAGTAGAATTAGGGAAGTCAGGAGAAAAATGAAAACTTGGGTGGTGCACATTGAGATATTTGGATGTGGGACATCTAGCAGAGAAAGTTCAATAGAGCAATTGAAAATGTGTAAGTTCAAAAGAGAAGTAGAAATTGGAATATGCAACTGAAAAATGTTTTACAAACTTCATCTTATTTAAAAAAAATACCTAACTAATAAAGAAATTGGGTTTAAGAGAAGTTAAGTGACTTGCCCCAAGTGATACCACTAATGGATAGATGATCTAGAATTTGAACTCAGGTTTCTAATTATAAGACCCAGAACTCATTTTATTACATTACTGGAGGCCCAGTGCACGGATTCATGCACCGGTGGGGTCCCTCGGCCTGACCTGCACCCTCTCTCAATCTGGGCCCCCTCGGGGGATGATGGAGTGTCGGTTTTGGCTCGATCCCTGCAGGCCAGGCCCAGGGACCCCACTGATGCAAGAAGCTGTGCACCGGGCCTCTAATATGCATATAAGATCTTTGGTTAATCTCTTCCCGCCCTCTCCCTTCCCCACTTCCCTCTGAGATTCATCATTCTGTTCCATGTTTCCATGCCTGTGGTTTCCGCTCCTGCAATGAGCGTCTGGCCCCTGGTGGTCAGTGCGCGTCATAGCTACCACACAGTGGGTCAGTCGGATGCTTGGATGGTCACTTAGGTTTTTATATATATATTTTCCCTCAGATAAGAATGAGTAAATATCCAAAATAAATAGAAAATTTCAGATAACATTATTCCATTCAGGCCACAAATATGATAATATCTTATGTGAATGTACATGGCTTTGGATGACAAAAAAACAAACAAACACGAAATTTATCAAACACAGCAAGCAGACCCCTCCTTGGTTAAATATATTTTTATTCATTCCAAGAGTTACTTGCTTATTATAATTTGCCTGCTGGTATGAACATAGCTGACAGCATAACCTGCCTGCCAAAAAAATAAATGTGCTAGAAGCTGTTAAGTGGATTAAAACTTTGTGCCACAAGTAATGCCCAATAGCATAGTAAAAAATTTCACTTCAGCCCAAGATGTTCCTAAAAACTCAAAAACAGAAGAGGAAAGAACATATTTAGGAAACTTCCTGAGGTAGATGTAAAAGAAATTACACAATATACAAGCAAAGTAAATTTGAAAATTTACCAAGTAGTTGGAAGCAGGAGTAGAGGGGGAAAAAATCTGAGTACTGCTGATTTTCTAGATCACCCTTGAGAATTTTTTAAAAGTAAAATAAAATAAATTATTTATTAGTTATTTATTGCTGCAAACCTGGCACCCTTATTTCTCCTGCATCCTATCAGCCAAAGGAAGTCACGATGCAAGCCCAGGCTCAAGGTGTGAGGAAATAGATGCTAACTTTTAATGGAAGAAGCTTCAAAGTCACATTGCAGTGGACACAGACACGAGTGTCAAGTACAATTTTAACTATTTTTAAATGGTAACCTCTGTTGGCCTCAGTTTCCTTATCTCTAGGATTTTTTATACTTTTCTTTTTCTAATGCAATGATTTCCAAAACTGCCTTTAAGGCAAATTGGAGAGGTTTTAGTTAACTCAAAAAAATAATAATAAAAATAAAAAAGGAAAGGAAAGGAAAGAAATTTACAAGCAAATGGCATGTAGTTGCTGAGCAAAGTATAAAGTCACTTATTAAAATGCAAAAATGCTATATAGAATATAGAAATGAAAGATGTCATAAAGTTAAACATTATAGCATTGCAAGTTGGAAAAGATTGAAAATGGCTACTTTAGCCATTTGCAATACTAATATAAGCCATCTAGGGGGATTAAAACTACAAATGTTAGAAATTGAACTGTCCACTGTATGTCCTAAATGACCCAGCTTGGTACTGGCTCATCACCAATATTCTACTTTATAGATGTGACTTCATCAATAATTCAAGGTGTGAAAGTGCCCAGTGTTAGAATTACTTGCATTGACTGTTAACATAGTTTAAATTAAGTGGTTAATTGCTTCATCTTCTATTTCACTTGGACCATAAAGATTCCATCAATTTTATCAAACCCAAACTTTAGCTAAGCAGATACTAAGAGAAAGAAGTCAGTCAGCCAGTCAAATGGTGCTTCCTGTTTTAATGTGTAGAGAAGTAGTGCACTCCTATTAGAATCCCCAACTGCAAGAGAAGACTGAATGCTTTACTTTTCTCAGATTGATGAAGAAACAATGGCTAAAATACCAAGTGTTATTGTGCAGAAATAATAACAAGCCTTCTTTGAATGCTAAAAATGGTGGAGGCGTTAAAATTTTCTATTGGTTTTATTTACAAATTCTGTATGTGTTGTTGTTTTCTACAGGATACACAGTTGAAATGTCCAACTACTGAAAAAAGGAGATTACTTTGATTAGATTTTGCCTGGCTAGAAGCAGGCTAAAGAAAGTAACCCCACCCCAGCAGTAAGAAAACATGTCTGAATTTAGCACAGATTGCAATTTATGAAGCTCTACAGTCAGGCAAGAATGAGGAAATGCTCAGATCTAAATGGAGCTGTTTTTGTAAGGAAACCACTTCCTTCATATCTGCATGTTCATCGTCTTGGTTCTCAGGCCTCAGACAGCTGTTTCTTGGACTTTAGGAAATTAGACACCAAAAAGAAGATCTGAAACACTAAGACCTGCTAAGTCTGTACACAGCAGACAGAGGTCAGGAGAGCTATTTTTAGGATTAATGTTAATAAATCTGGGGTTTTTCTTGTTTTGTTTTGTTTTGTTTTCAGGGAGGGACAGATGTTAGACTGATCAGTATACTAGTACACATCTTAGGTAGAATTTAGAGAAGTTAGTAAGTTGGTGTAAAGAAGTAATAACCTTCTTATGGAAACCTAGAGCATTCATTGACTTTCTTACTGCTGGAATGGTGAGTAGTAATCCACACACATGATGCAGCCTTTTTATTTCCAAGAAACCCACACAATTTAGATCACAGTAGCAAGGGGAAACGGCAAAACAAAATAAAAATGCATTTTAGAAATAAGTTCATTTTTTGCATTCTTTTTTCCATTGTTTCTGAACATGTTTGAAAATTATTGGCAGCATAAACCTTACAGTTCCATTTCCCAAATTGGCTCCCTTTTACTCTCACTCACAGTTCTTGGTTATACTTACCACCTTATATTTTTGTAGCACACAGCTTAAGACCCAGGGTTGCATCTGCAACAAACATTCTGAGTTACTTCAAGAATATGAATTTTCAGGAATGCCTATCAAAAAAGAAATAATTTCGGATACCCAATCCCTCTTAGTAGCTTCCTGACTTCCTTCACCCCTTCATCTGTCTGGAATATAAACAGTTTCTCTTTAACTTGGCAATGTAAGGTTAAGCTCCTGGCTATGCTCATGATCTCATCCCCTCCCCAGCATCTCTTTTAGACTCATGACCTTATACTACTAGCTGATGTATTGCCAGCCTTTTCATTTCTCCTTGTTCATTCACAGCATTCTGCACATCAAGTTATACCATCCCTGCCTTTAAAATCACTCTCTTTCTTCTTCCTTTCATAGCGAAGTTTTTCCAAAGATTGGTTAATAATCACTTAGTCACCTCATTTATTCCTCAATCTGCTACAATAAGAATTTTGTCCCCATCATTGAAAGGTGTGGGAGATTATTAATGATTCAGTGTTTCTCAATCCAATAGTCATTGCAATGTCAAGTCTCTATAGCTGCTGCCATAGTTGATAGCTGTCTCCTTCTGGAGTGGATAACCCCTTCTCCTGGTCTTCTGCTATTTTTTGACCACTCCCTCTCAGTCTTCCTTAGGGCCTCCACTCCACAGCTCCTTGTCTACCATCACATCTCTCTGGTGCATATACCTCCACTCTCCAAACCCTGGTCCCCAGCTCAGACTTCGCAGTCTTCCCTTAGACTCCATCAATTCTCTCCTCACTGGTCTCACTTTCTTCCACCTCCACTTCATCTATCCACTTGCTATCAATGTGGTTCTCAAACTTACTTTTATCTGAAACCTTCGAACTCCTTCCTAGCACTCCTTACCATGTTGCTTTAGCTTAAATTCCCCTAGGAGCACACCTGGTAGCTTATTTTGGCATATAAGGAATATCAGCCAGAAAGGAAGTGGAGAACTGATACAGAAACAGGATGGCTGGGGCTTCCTCCTGCTGGAATATTCAGGGAAATGCTGCAAAACTTGTGTCTCTAGTTATCCCACTGGAGAGGGAATATATATATAGTATATATCAACTCCGGTCAGTCGCTTCTGGGAGGTAGGGTGCTCTTACTTCCCTTGGCACTTCTGGCCTGCCATGAATGACCAGGATGACCTTCTACAAATCCAGCAAAACTCCCAGGCACACCTTGAAGTTGGCACTGGAGCACAGTGAACTGGTTAAGGTACAAAGAGATATGGGTGAGGTTCCGACAGCATCTGCTATAAATGGCTTACAACTATCATTTGCTTTCTTTATAGCACATTTTCTTAGCCTATCTCTGTGGCCTTTTTCTTGAACACAATGCTTGCACCATCACGAAAAACTTTGATCTTGTGCAATATGTTTTGCTGTTCTGGTCTATGCTCCTCTAGAATGCCCTTCTTCTCTTTGCTTGGGATCTATGCCTGGTAGTTTAACACCCTCCTCAATCGTTACCTCTGCCACTAAGCCTGTTCTGACACTCCCATAGGTAATACCAATGCTTCCCTTGAATCCCCACTGTGAACTGTACAGTTATGAATCCTGCAACCTTGAACACTTTCCTGCAGGGTATATGTTTGTCTATGCTATTAAATAAGCTGTTCGAACCAGTGCCATAAATCCAAGTCACAGAACTACAAATCTAAAATAAGATCATTTATTTTGGTGAGTATTTCCATAATTATTTGTAATGAAATTGGCTGCTATATAGATTTCCTTGTTGAACAAGGTAAATTTCAGTATATATGGATGACATTCAAAGGTCTGAGTGTCAAATGATAGGCTTGGACAATAGAAGAAGGGATCCATTGTAAGAGATAAAACATTTTATAAAATTTCTAATCCTATCTTGCCTTTTGGAAACACTCACTTTTACAAAGTAATAAGAAAACGGAAACGTAGAAAATGTTGGAAAAACTACCCAGGCCCCACCCCACCCACACCCACCCACACAACATAGCCCAACATGGTAGTAACAGCTCAAATGGAACTCATGGCTCTGGGGCAGCCTCACCTATCAGCGGCTGGCAGTGTTCCATAGGCAGATGATGGCAGCAGTCTTTGCTTGTCATGCCAAAGATGGAGTAGGGGTGTCCTGTTAAAATGTATGAAAACACGGGTTGTGCAAATTTGAATGCTGCAATGCAAGGAACACTTGCACCATATTAAGGAAGAGTCTCTAGAGGTGAAATGCTTGTCAACTTAGTACTATCAGAGCAAAGAGATCAACATGACCTCTTGCAGCCAATATAAAAGTCATCAATTTGAGAATAACTGGGCAATAAAATAAAAATAAATGTTTTCATTGGATTGCCTCATTTGCATGTTGGGAGGACAGAGTTGGAGCTAATTTTACGGACTCTCGGGCATTTTGAGGTATAATAGAAAGAACATAAACTTGCAGGAGAAGACCCTGGCACCTACTTCCTGGCATGTCCTGTCCATAAACAGCATAATACCTGCTCTCTTAGGAACTGGCCAAGAATCTTAATTTTAAATAGTCTTTCATCAATTTCCTGTCTCCATCCCAATCAAACTGAATGCTGGCTATTGGATAGGGAGAATGTTGATACTGAACAGGGAGAGTGTAAAGCAGTGCTATGCAGTCCTCACTGTGCTTTAGAGCCACCTGAGGAACTTTTAAACCCTGCAGTGACTTGGACTCATCCAAGACTAATTAAAACAGACCAGACCTAAGAGTTTAAAATTTCTTCCAGGTGATGCCAATGTGCCTCTGGGTTGAAAATCACTGACCAGCAGCATTGGCATCACCTGAAAAATTGTTTAAAAGGCAAACACTCAGACACCATCCCAGACTCCATCAAAACCGAAATTCCAGGGGTTGGGCCCAGAATGTGTGTTTCAACAGACCTTCCAAATGACTCTAATGCTGGCAAAAATTTTAGGACCACTAGTCTAACCATTCATTTCTACTGATTCTTTATCTACAGAGTTCTTTGTTAAGCTGGGCTCTACCTTCCAACAGAAATAACATCACATAAATATTACTCCTAAATTTATACTTTTACTGAAGTCCAATATAGCTGCCTCTCATTAAAAGGGAAGGAAAAGCCATTTTTGAAGCACATGGATTTAGAATTTAGCCATAGATTCCAAATCAGCATTATCTACTTACTAGAGTTGTTGGCATTGAGCAAGTACTGAAATCCTCCAAGTTTTCCTTTCCTCGACTTTAAATGGAAAAGTAGTACCTATCCTATTAAGTGGTTGAGAGGTGTTAACATAAAAACAAAAAGCCAAAGGGGAAGCAATAAGCATTTATTTAAGATAAAAAAAGAATAGCTATTCCAAAAGTATTTGGATGGAAGCCCAAATACTGTTCCCATTAGAAAGCAAAGGCAATGGGTATTAATAAAAAAGGGAAGGGGAACAATTACATCAATAGAAGGAAGGCATTTCTATTGGTGCAAATAAAGTAATAGTGACACTAATTCTAAACAATATTTTTAATGTTCAGTTCCAAAGTTATCAGTCCCGTAATAATAATATTTGCTTCTTATTGCCCTTGCAAATAGTTCTTTGGGACACAGTGTTGCTTTAGGCCCAGTTCAAAGGTTACTTTACCTTGTTTTAACATCCCAAATATTTGAGGCATAAAATAGGCAAGGCAGTTCATCTGGGATGGCAGCACTGACTCCATTTTAAAGTAGCTCCATTTATTATTTCTACAGAGGATAAATTAGATATCAGTGTAAAGCTCTAATATAGTGTCTCACACATAGTAGCATTCAGTAAAGGATAACTCTTAAAAAGAATTTTTAGGCACCCACTCCAGGGGTCCATGGGGGTCAGAGGTGAGTCTTGCTCAAACTTCAAAGGGTATGGGAGTGGAAGAATGTGGGAGAACTGGGTTCTAATGCCAATGGAAGGAGAAGCTTTCCTGAGAACAAACTCTCCCTCCCCAGAATGCAAATGTACATTAAAAATGAAATAATTGTTCCCTATAAAATCAGGGTAATTTTTCCCTATAAAATCTGCCTATGGATAAAAAAAATGTACAAAATGTAAAGAAAGAAAGGAAGGGGGAAAAAAGGAAGGAAGGAAGGAAGGAAGGAAGGAAGGAAGGAAGGAAGGAAGGAAGGAAAGAAGAAAGGGAGGGAAGGAGGGAGGGAAGAAGAGAGGGAGGGAAGAAAGGTTTTGTCAATAAAATATTGTTCTCCAGGTTTAAGACCAGAAAACATCTTGTCCATGGGTGACCATGGGTGGGTTATGAGCCTTAGATTACTTATCTGTCTAATGGAATAATAATAGTTCCTTGATGGCTTGCTATAAGGATGAATAGAGTTATTATTAAAGTGAAGCTCTTAGATCAGTTCCTGGAGCATCATACTTGTTAGGTAAATAGCCCAATCCGGGGAAGAGAAGGTGAGTCATTGACTAAACCACACCGTGATAGTGAATAAAGAAACACTTCTGGAATGCCAACTGTGGGCCTTAAACATGTTTGCTCACCCTCCTTGGTAATACCAACAATGACACTGTGAGAACAGTTACATTACCATCTTCACCCCAAAATGATAAAAAATAGATCACAGAAAAGCTAGGGGCTGTGTTCACATCTCACATCAAATCAGAGTTGGAGCTGGGCTCATTCAGACCCAGCATCCTGACTCCTCACTGAATCTCAGGGCCCTGCTCAGATCCCTGCTCCTCATTCACAGGCAACTCCTCCAAGACTCCTCCTCATGCAGCTTCCCTTCCTGTCAAATGGAGACCTCAGTTTCCACCCTGAAGTGTGTGAACTGAGAACTAAGAACTAAGAACTTAGTTCACTGAGAACTAAATGAATCATAGAAAGGGGATTGGAAAGAGTAGTGGAGCTCCTAAAACCCTACACTGTATTTATTTTTCAGATAAGGAAACTCAAAGAGAGTTTAAGGAACTTGATCAAAGCCATATAATTTATTTAGTATCAAAGCCACAATGCAAACACATTTCTCTTAGCTTGGCATTCTCCATTGCATCCATTTTATTATAGCAGTTTTGACAGGAGAGCATAGGAAGGGCTAGGAGGTCAGAGGACCCTTTAGAAACATCAGGGAAATGCTAGACACAGCTTTGCCCACCAGTCTGCTGCCAGAAGCCAATTCCAGCATGTCAGCAGGGCTGAATCATCTGGAGGTGGCTGAGGGCATTTCCCCAAACCTGAAAAGGATGCATTAAATGATTGCTTGCTGCCAGACAGCTCAGGGCATTTCTATCTACATGTTATTGCCTCCTACTGGCCAAACACCTGAACAGTCATAGGCAAATTCCTCCAATCTGACAATACTTCTGTATACAAACCCTGGCCTTTGATGTATATCTACGTCGCCTTAGGACAAATTGTGTTAATAAAAAGCAAGGGGTCCTGAGACGAGGAGAACTTAGTTCCTTTAGCTAAGTCTTCTCTGTCTCCCCAATATGCCTTTCAAAATTATGTTTCATCTCTGGACTCTTATTTAATTTACGCACAGCGCCTTCTCCAGATTTCTGAACCCTTCTAGATGCTGGATCAAGAACACCGGGGTTAGTTTGCCAATGCATCCTAGATTGGCTTAAGCAAGTTACTTTTCAACACTTTCCAGCTGTAACAGCTAGAACATTTTAAATACATTATCTTAGCTAATCCTATCTAATAATAGAAAAACATGGTAATTGACCATACCTTCACTTCGCCTCCCATTGGCTAATCAACACGATATGCAAATTAACCACCAACAAAAATGGCGGTTAATTTGCATACTGTAGGCAGGGCAGGACAGCGCAGCCGCCAGCGTGAGCCACCATCCAGGGCCGCAGGCCGGCCCCAGAAGCC
>NW_005356635.1:1533802-1539801 GCF_000412655.1 Myotis brandtii
CTCAGGTGAGGATAAAAAAAATAATAAAGAAATTATTATTATATGAAAGACACATCTTGAAAATGCCTAAAGAAAGTTGTCATTTTTTCATGCTGAAGGGACTGGAGTCCGTGTTGATAAAAAAACCTTGCTGGCTGCAGTGACTTGCAGTGGCTGCAGCAGCGGGGTGATGGGGCTGGTGCCTTCCCCTGATCAGCCCGGTCACCTCCCACAAAGGGAGGCCAGACTGTGGCTTAGGCCCGCTCCCCAAGGGGAGCAGGGAGCGGGCCTAAGCCATCACTAGGACATCCCCTGAGGGCTCCCAGTATGTGAGAGGGGGCAGGCTGGGCTGAGGGACACACCCCCCCCAGTGCACGAATTTTGTGCACCGGGCCCCTAGTAAAGTGGTAATATGCAAATTGCCCATCATGCCATAATGGTCAAGATGGCTGTGCCCAATGCTGAGGCCGAGGCCGAGTTCCTGTAAAGAACCTTAACAAGCAATCAGCAAGGACCTGAGGCTGTGTGGCGCTGGGCTGGGGCAGGGGACCCTAGGATGTGCCTTCCACCTGGTGGGGCTTGACATGGGACCTCAGGCCACGTCCCCTGCCTGGCGGAGCTTGATGGGGGACCTTAGTTCATGCCCCCCACCTGGCAGAACTTGACGGGGGACCTCAGGCCATACCCCCATACCCCAGCGCCGGGCCTGGGGACCTCAGGCCATGCCCCCACTTGGCGGGCTTGACTGGGGCGGGGCTGGCCAGGTATGGATCTAGCCCAATGGGGGTGGGGCCAGCCGGGCCTGGGTCTCGCACAATTTCGAGGCGCACGTGGGTGGGCGGTGACTTGACTCTGGTTCCCATGGCGTGCCCTAGACTCTGACAGGAGGAAGATTTTCATATACATTTTACTAATTTTCTTTCATCTCTGACATTTATATTATAGAGAAAGGTCAAATAGCAATATTAAAATATTTCCTTTAATTAATTTCCTTTTAATGTGCATGAATTTCATGCACCGGGTCACTAGTTTAGAATAATTTAATTAGTAAGAAAATTCATTTACATTTAAATTAGCTAAAAGTAACCTACATAAAAACTCAGTATTCAAGCTTTACAATTTGAAGACACTAGGAACACACTCTATAGGAGTGTGTTCATTTTCTTTGTTGTTAAAATTTGCCATTGGGGATTCTTGAGGTGGGTCCAGTTTATTTACTCTCGGCATCCAGCATAGCACACAGTATTTTGTGAGCATTTTTATTTACTACTGAGTGCAGATAGGCCCCTTAAACTTTCCTGAGGATGAGAATCACTTAGGACAGGTCGTTAAGAAGTGGAATCCTGACTGCAACCCCCAGAGGGGGCTGACCCAGCAGGCTTGGGGGCATTTCATAACGAGCTCCTCCTGAATCTGAGGGAGGCAGCCTTACATAATGTTCAAATTAAAAATATAATAATAGCCCAGATCAATTTGTCATCTTCCTTTATTACTTTATCCAAACGTCCTCCCCACCTGTGCAGCCCTCACAGAGCTCTTACAAGTGCTCTCTAACTCACAAGCCACAGGGATCCCTTCAGCACTATCATTTTTTCCCAGTCAGAATTATAATAAAACTTCAGAGCAGTATTCTCATCATGCCATCTTAGCTCCCTCAACTACTGGTTATTTTTGCTATTGAGAGTTGTTTAGAGAAATAGTGAAGGGCTAAATGTGACATTTTCAGCACAATGAAAAATTTTGGGCCTCTTCAAATAAAGGAGTTAGATAATATATCCTCAAGTCTGCCTTTTTGCTTGTTTTCAAGCATTTTAAATTAGTACAGTGATCTCAGAATCAGGCTCACACCCCGAGAGATAGGGAGAGAGCAGAACAATTACATGACTAATGCTAGTCCTTGAGGGCGGTTCCACCAACAGGTTGTTTGGGGTCAGTGTGAGACATTCTGAAAAAAAAAGTGGGTTTTGCACATCCTCACAGATACATGCTTGGGCCTAATTTTTCATATCTAAAGTAAGGTCTCCATGGTCTCAGTGCACTGCTCTTGGAGCATTTTGCCAGTGGATCTGGCTCTCACAGCAAATAATGAGATCATGGCTGAAAAGAGTGAAGTTTATGAGGAAAGTGCCATCATTTGCAATGCAGTGCTTATTTGTTTGCTTGCTTGCCTTGGAAACATTTGTTAAAGAAATGTATTTGGTGGTTTATTTATCCTCAATAAGAAATTAAGAGAGACTGAGAACATAGCACCACACTAGGACTTAGACACCATAAATTAATCATGAGAAAAGTGATACTTCTGGAAGCTTATACTATAAACAATATAGCAGACACATTGGTTACTGATTAGTATGTGAATAAGAAAGAATCAAACATGGGTCAGGTGATTATTGGGTGGATGGAAGATGAGAGGGCTGTGGGTCTGCTACTTAACTACACTGTCCAGGCTTTCTGAAGCATGGCCTAACACACCCAAAGCCACATACTGTGTGCTTAGAGGGACACTCCTGTTGTCATTTCCAAGGAAACATGTTCAAACCTGAGATAGAAACTTGAAGAAAGAGAAATGGGAAAGGTTACTCAGAGAACAAAGTTGTACAGTCTTCCCAAGCTTGAGTGGAGAACAAAGGAGCATGGGATTTACTGGTATGTACATGCAACTGAAATCAGCTGACATTGACAAGCCTTGCACTGAGATAATGACAAAAAAGAAGAGAAGAGGACAGAGCTCTGTCTTTAAGAAACTCAAAAACTACAGGTGGACAAAAGAAAAACATAGATGTCCATGAGTTGAAAATAGTATCAGAAACAGGTACAGACACACAACAGAAGACAGTTTCAATAAAGTTATAAAAATTAAAGTTCGGTCAGAAATAAGTAGCCCAGTTTAACGGAAAGGGGTGTGTATTAGGACAATAACAAAACTTAAAGAAGGAAAATAATCAGGGAAAGAGGATGGCAGAGTTTACAGAGTTTACATCCAACTGCAGAAGAGAGGAGAGCAGTGTGCAAAACGAAATAAGAACAGCAAGATACAGGAAGAGAGTCAGAACATTTTATTTTGAAGCAAATTAAAGCTAGGAGTTCTTTTCAAGTTATTTAAAGAGAGTGACATAATCAAAAGAATAATTGCAGAAGACCATTCCTTCTACTTTCAATGGAGAAAAAAAACGAGTTGAGGTCTAATGACCTTTTTAATCATTAATTTTAAAGCATACACAGAGAACAAACTTACACAAAAAAAACTGGAGAGTTCACGACATTTCATCAGATGCCCAAGAGTTCTTGGCAGGAAAAGTGAGGCCACCTCTGCACTAGACCATGTCTCCTGATTTAAACACACACACACACACACACACACACACACACACACACACACACACGAAAGAAAACACTCTTTCCATGGAAACAAATAATGTGCTCTGCTCCTGCCAAGGTCATTCTGCTGATACAGATGGCTTAGGTGGCTCGGTGTAGTTAACTCCTTTGGCAGAGGAACACAGATTTCCATCACATCCTTCCCCTGCTCACTGATATCTGGCCCCCAGCCTGCTTGCTCATGACACTTTAAAACAACTGTGTTGCATTGTTTGTTGTTGTTGCTTCTCTAATTCTAATATCTTCTGTAGCAATTTCTAGTGGCAATATGTAGATGAAGCCAATTCAGTGTTGCTTCAAAGAGGTAAGGTATCTTTATCTTTGTCTCAATTGCCAAAGTTATGTAGTTGAGGAAAGTCTGTTAACACAGCTCTCCTTGGCTAGGATTCACTCCAGTGTTTGTAATTTCTCCGAAGACCCATTGAGAAGTCTGGCCTGAGTTTGAATTTGTGCAAAAAAGCCTCTAACCAGGTGAGTCGCACATTTTTTCCAGCTCATTAGAGATGTTTTGGACAACTTTTTTAATGAGGTTTGACATTTGACTACCACCGCATATGTGACTTTCTCCACCATGTCACCCTCCCCCTACCCTCTGGTTCCTTTGTTCTTACTCATTTTTGTGAGTGAATCATCTGATCTTGTCCCTTTTATGACCATGCTCTAGTTTGATTAATCTCTCTCATCAACCCTCCTTCCTGAATCCTCTGATTAAATCTAATCTCCGCCCTTCCCCCTCCATAATGCATGGGACCTCTTAGCAGCTATTAATTATTTTAAAGAATGTTACTTTCTATCATGCTTAAGTTAGTCACTACAGTTTTCTGTCTACCATATGGCTTCTATTAGAAATTATTGAACTTAATTAAGAAAAGCTTTCAAACACCACATTCTAAAAGCTATAAAAATATTCTTTTTCTATCCCAGTGACAAACTTGCTAGGTTGGAGGAGGAAATAGACACAATATGTCTGACCAAAATACATCTCTTCATCCTATCCTAAATGGCATATGGTGCTCACCAACAGATTGAGGAAATGTGATTTAAATCAAATTGTCAGCAGGGGACTGTAACACTGCTAGGGGTCATTCCCAAGGAGGAGTTTTTCCAGTGGGTATTTCTGCTTCCAGCAGTCCAAATTCTGGTGGCATTCCACCTACATTAGATTTTTATACACTATTAATTTTTTTTCATTAACAATCCAGCACAATTATTGAAAAGTGACACAAAAAATGGATCACTTGTGTAATTCAAAAAAGCCAAACAACTGACTGGACTGACTTTGGGCCGATTTGACTGAATTCAGTGGAAGTCTGGTCATGGTGTAGATACGATCTTCAGTGAATCTGCTCTCTAAGGCATTTTCTGATGGCTATGAATTAGCTGAAACCAACTGAAATAAGACATGATCTTTATAATCTGAAATAGCCTGTGGGTCTAAATAGGATGAAGTAATAACACGGTGCCAAGTGCAGCTCACATCAGTTAGGTAGAAACATATCCAGGGAGAGGAGACTGATGCGTCTCAGCCAGAGAGACATTTGAGGTTGGAGCTACCCCTCTTGAAACCTGCACTGCAACTAAGAGAAGCACAATTTATAGCTGTACTAACAGAAGGAGAGTATGTCAGGAAACATGAAGAAATCTTCATTAATAGCTACCAAGTGGAGTTGATAGGCAGCTAGTAAGCATCAGAGTGCCCTACGGGCAAAAGTGGTCATGCCAATTGGTTAAAGCCCTTCAGTGTTAAATATTTAACATTTGTAATGCTGTGGTTATGAGGGCATTATTTTGATACTGATTAAAGGGAGAGAATACTCACTTTACAGTTTACTGAAAATATGGACTTTAAGTCTTTCTACACTTAATTAGAGCCAAATGCTAGTTATAACTATAGTCCTTTGTTCTGATACTGAGAGTTATACTAAACTAGAGGCCTGGTCTCTCAGCCTGGCCTGTGCCCTCTCGCAATCTGGGAGCCCCATGATGGATGCTCCACAGAGGGAGGCCCTGCCCACCTGCTGCAGCCCTCTGGTCGGTGGCCTGGGCCTACCTCTTTGAGATGATCATGGGATGATGGCTAGTCCACCAACCAATCACATAGCATATGCCTTGGCTGGCCTGGTGCCATTGGGTGTCAAGCATGGTCGTCTGGACAGTCATTCCGCTGTTTGGCCATTTAGTCAATTTGCATATTATGCTTTTATTATTATAGACTAGAGGCCTGGTGCACAAAAATTTGTGCACTTGGGGGGGGTCCCTCAGCCCGGCCTATGGCCTCTTGCAGTCTGAGACCCCTCGGAGGATGTCCATCTGCTGGCTTAGGCCTGCTCCCTGGGGGATCGGACCCAAGCTGGCAGTCAGACATACCTCTGGCAGCCCGGCAGCCCTCGGGGGATGTCCACTTGCCAGTGGGGAGCAGGCCTAAGCTGCAGTCGGACATCCTTAGCGCTGCTGAGGAGGCGGGAGAAGCTACCACCACCACCACTGTACTGGCAGCCATCAGCCTGGCTTGTGGCTGAGCAGAGCTCCCCCTGTGGGAGCACACTGACCACCAGGGGGCAGCTCCTGCATTGAGCGTCTGCCCCCTGGTGGTCAGTGTGTATCATAGTGACCAGTCATTCCCAGTCGTTCTGCTGTTAGGG
>NW_005356635.1:1539966-1555305 GCF_000412655.1 Myotis brandtii
GGCTTAAACCCCCCACCTTTCCTTTTTTTTTTTTTTTTTAATTCACTCCAGCTCCGTGGCAATGGCGACTGGAAGCAGGTATCTGGGGTTTATTTACCTTCTATAATTGAAACTTTGTTGCTTTCTGAGCTCAGAGCCGGGCCGTGGCAGGCAGGGAACCTTGGCTTCCTCCATCACTGGAGCAAGCAAGCCTCCTGCTCGCTCCAGCTCCCTGACTGCCGGCCACCATCTTTGTTGGCAGTTAATTTGCATATCTCGCTGATTAGCCAATGGGAGGTGTAGTGAAGGTATGGTCAATTACCATGTTTGTCTATTATTAGGTAAGATAATATCAATGATTACTTCTAGCTCTAAAATTCTGACTTTAAGAAATGTCTCTAGATTTCTCAAACTAAATACTTTCATATCAAATTAAAATATGAAATAAGGTTTATGCCATTTATACAAAACGTGTCTAAAAAATACCCCAGAATTTTAGATATTTAAGAATATTTTAGTTTTTACATTATTTCTATGTGTATATGTGTGAATTATATGCCTTTCCATAACAATAAAGATATAAGTAAAATAAAAATAAAACTTATTGTTCCTTAATAAACCAAGACATTATTTGAGAGCATTAATGTGAACATGTAGTTTTCCTTTATTTTCTTCTTTTTATCAATATTTATTTGTTTCATTAAAGAGGTTGTGTGCTTGGGGGTGGGGAGGGATGGATACACTGGTTTAGGTGAAGAGAGGGAAAGAAGTCACCTAAAGTGAATTTTTAAAAAGGCTTTAAAATATATATATTGATTGATTTCAGAGAGAAAGGGAGAGGGAGAAAGAGATAAAAAACATCAATAATGAGAGAGAATCATTTATTGGATGTTTCCTGCACACCCTCTACTGGGGATTGAGCCCACCATCCGGGCATGTGTCCTTGACCAGAATCGAATCTGGGACCCTTCAGTTTGCAGGCCAATGCTCTATCCACTGAGCCAAAACAGCTAGAGCCACCTAAAGTGAATTTTACAAAAAAAGAATTACCTCTTTACTTTCTTGTTGTTTAAATGATCATTCTCTATAATCCGTTAATCATATCTCATGCAATTATACAGGAGAAGATGCAAGATTGATGCCAAAATTGAACAGATTTTGGTCAGAACCTTGTCTTTTAGTTGTATTTTTGAAGTGGTTGTTTGCGGCAGCAGTCTCCGGTGTTTACCTATGCCGCCATCTTGGTCTCTCCTCCCAAGACATTATTTGAGAGCATTAATGTGAACATGTAGTTTTCCTTTATTTTCTTCTTTTTATCAATATTTATTTGTTTCATTAAAGAGGTTGTGTGCTTGGGGGTGGGGAGGGATGGATACACTGGTTTAGGTGAAGAGAGGGAAAGAAGTCACCTAAAGTGAATTTTTAAAAAGGCTTTAAAATATATATATTGATTGATTTCAGAGAGAAAGGGAGAGGGAGAAAGAGATAAAAAACATCAATAATGAGAGAGAATCATTTATTGGATGTTTCCTGCACACCCTCTACTGGGGATTGAGCCCACCATCCGGGCATGTGTCCTTGACCAGAATCGAATCTGGGACCCTTCAGTTTGCAGGCCAATGCTCTATCCACTGAGCCAAAACAGCTAGAGCCACCTAAAGTGAATTTTACAAAAAAAGAATTACCTCTTTACTTTCTTGTTGTTTAAATGATCATTCTCTATAATCCGTTAATCATATCTCATGCAATTATACAGGAGAAGATGCAAGATTGATGCCAAAATTGAACAGATTTTGGTCAGAACCTTTCCTGCAAATGCCAAGCCACACATCATTATTAGTGTAGAACTAATTAAAAGTATGTAGAACAGATTTTTTTAGAAAGGGAAATAAAGCCTCTGCAGGATGCTCCTCCAGTGCAGCTCATCTGCAAAGCAGAACAAAAACCCTGGTTGGATGCCTTCTCAGGCATTGTCCAAGCAGGGCCTGGCCTCAGAGCCATGCTGATATAGAACGCTTACTCAGCTAATTGCTTTTTTAAACAGGCATATCCTTCAGTATAAGAAATGGAGAGTGAAGTCAATATGAAGGAAAATAGTTTCTATGATAAATCTCTGGCAAGCAAACTGATTCTCCTGAGTTTATTCATTCATTACATCACACACACACACACACACACACACACACACACACACACACACACACACACAATGTGATGTAGAAGATCAAGTGGAAAGAAACAAAATAAAAAATCAATCTGGTTAGTAAATATTCACATTTCTTTGAGTGTTTTCTTTTTGATATGAGAAGAGGTGAATGTGGGGAGGTATAAGACATTTCCTCCTTAAGAATGAAGAACTACTGAACATGGGGGATTTATTTAATGTGCAAAGTCACATTATTGAGATTAGACATCGTCTTTTCAAGGTGCTCCTGGGAGATAATGGCTCTCAGACCTATAATTCAGTGAAGGCATTGGTTTTGCCTGGTAACAAAATGGGCCTGAGGACTGCAGTTAACACCTTCATCTCTACACAGCACATATGATTTTAAGAATAACTCTAGGGCATATTTGTTCTTTTATATTAGCCTCATTTCTAAAATTTTTTCTTAAGGAGTAGACTCTTAAGTATGAGTATGTTTGCTTTGAAATGTGGTCAATTCTAAGACAAGAAAACATGAAGCATTTTCTCCATTTCATGAAGGAATAATTTATCATACCATTTTATAAATAAGTACAGTCAGGGCAGGAGAAATTGAAAGTCTGGCATGAAATGGGCAGCAGAGTTGGAAAGTAATTCTGCATTTGTATAATAATTATACCTTGTATAACTATTTGTATAAAATCACACCTTATTTTAAAATAAGAAAGCAAGTGATTTTTAACATTCATTTTGACTACACTGCATATGCTCATCCCAGGGAGAATGAATAGAAAGAAAAAACTGTTGATTCTCAAAAAGTAGATGCTGAGCATACTCACCTCACCTTTGAATAAGGCATGACCTCATCAGTGAAGTTCTCAGCCTCTGCTGTTAAATTTAGCACATTACAATCTCATTTTGTACCTTCACTGCACTATAATTACAACCAAATTTGTACCTCCTCAATCTGATCTCTTCATGGTCAGGGAGTGAATTCATAGGTTCTTTTGGCTCTTGCTCCCAGCTCAGAGTCCTGAAGTCTAATACAGTGTGATTAGGACACCTGTCCCAGATACGCTAGTGCACAGTGTACTGCCCCATCTGAAGATAGTGTGCAGGTTGTTCAAAGTCTACTCCTTTCTCAGGACTCAATTCTAATTCCACTTACTCCAAAAAGTTTCCCCAAATTTTCCCATCTCAGAATGTCTGCCTTCTCTGAATGCACAATACTATAGATTCTGTGCATATAAAAGTTATACTGCCTTTTGCTATCTAGCAGGTGGTAATTTATAGTGTTACATGTGTTTTACATTCCAACCTTGCAATTAGATTTAGGATTATCACAGTTGCCATTTTTGAGTGCCTACATGTTTAGGAGCATTTATGTGTTTATAGTTTTACATCAAACTTGCACAGTAGTCACTGCCCTTGTTTTACATATGAATAAATGAGACACAAGGGTTAAATTACTTGCTTAGGGCTATATACTAGTAAATACTATATACCAGACCTGAATTGGAGTCTTGCATATTTAGGAGGCAGATATTATTTTTTTAAATATATTTTATTGATTTTTTTACAGAGAGGAAGGGAGAGGGATAGAGAGTTAGAAACATCGATGAAAGAGAAACATCGATCAGCTGCCTCCTGCACACCCCCTACTGGGAATGTGCCTGCAACCAAGGTACATGCCCTTGACCGGAATTGAACCTGGGACCCTTCAGTCCACAGGCCGACGCTCTATCCACTGAGCCAAACTGGTTAGGGCAGGAGGCAGATATTATTGTTGAAATTCTTGTATATCCCCTTGACCACTTTTACAGTGCTTTACCTATATTAGATACTAAAACATTATTTTCTAACTGATTAGTTTTAAGCACTGACTTAAAACTGCCCAGGTTATCATAAGTAATGTTCTACAGACAAAAACTAATATTTATTGCTGTGTAACAGGGCACAGAGTAAACTGGCACTAGGCCAATATAATCAGTGGATGATAAGAAATGTAATTCTTGAAGAGAAAAACAAATACTTTCATGGAACCATGATCAGGTTTATATGCAATAGAAATAAGCCACGATTTTGTCCAAGACTGCTCTTTTAAATGCTAAAGAACTGAGGCATTAAGATAAGAATCATGAAAGAATATGAGAATATTCTCTTTAGATTCCAACAGCAAGATTCAAGCACATCTGCAATAAAGTAATTGATCAATAAAAATGGTTCTGAATAAGGATAATATGAAAATATTTAACAAGTAGGAGACCATGGGCATGTACCAATCAGAACAGTAAGCATCAGAATGGACATGAACCACGGACAACTGGTCCAGCCATCCTGGTGCATGTTGCTTGAGCATCAGTCATGGCTATGAGGTAAGAACTGGCTAAAACACTCATTGAACAAATGCGTCTTTCATCCCAGGAGTCTGCCCTGTTTGTCATATTCCCAGAATTATCAGGCCCTACTGCCAGGGTACTTAGATCATTGTGATTCATTCAGCAGATGTTTATCGGTTACCTATTTTTAACATGCACTGTATTAGACACTCAACAAACATAGACAAACCAAATACCATTCTTGCCAGGAAGTGTTCAATGTAGCTGACTCTTCACCAAAAGTTATCCTTGGTACAATTCTGGGACCGTTTTAGCATGAAAGGATGAAGATAACGTGCTTTCCTAAGAAATCTGTATTTTAGTTAGGTTCTCTCTAATAGTAGACCCTGAGGCAAAGATTATGTGCAAACTTAGCTGTGCTGATCAACAGGTATCTCTGCTAGCAATCTAGAGAGTCATCACCAACAACTCACCAGTAAATTCCTCATATTCTACATACTTTAAGCAAAACCAATTTCTGTTACCTGAAAACAAAAAGTTACAACTAAATCATGGCAATGATCATGCCTGTTTGAAAAATGTCATTTTTGTGTATAACCTGCCGCATATAGGTGGGAAGTAGAGAGGTGATAGAGGAAAAGCAACCAATAAAGGTTGCATTATTAAGCCAGTTACTATACTGAATGACTAAAATTTAACTCTTCCCCCTCCATATGTGGGAGTCTGTACTTGTTCTTCAATAAATCTCCATCTTTGCTATACCACTTTCTGTCCGTGGATTCATTCTTCGATTCCGGTGGACAAAGAATCCGGGTTCCAGTCCAAAAATTCGGTATCACTATGTCATCATATTTTACATTATTTAACATTAGCCCCAACCTGACAAATTTTTGTCTTCCAGAAATTGACAGTCTAATTTTATGTGACAAGTTGTAAACAAACGAAGCATGTATGATAATGTGTGAAATAATTAGCAATTTTTACTTGCAGGCAACAGAATTTAGTTTTATCTTATTTATCCCCAAAATAAAAAATGAATTGTTGGTTGTTTACTAGTGTTGACTTTTGACTCCCCAAATAGACCACCAGAAAAACATGTTGATCAAGCAAAACTAAATTTATTGAAAGGAGTTTTTAGGGGTAAAATAGCCAAGGCAGGTTTAGGGAGTTTTAGGTAATTAGGGAGTCCATGGGGAGAATTGCAGGGCTGCAAAGCTGGGGGGAGTGAGCGGGGGGAGGGGGTTGTGCTGGGAGCTGCTAAAAGGCATACATTCGCAGAATAAAGGGAGAGGAAGACACTCATTCACAGAATAAAGGGGAAAGCCACAGGGAGTAGAAAACAAAAGGGAGAAAAGGACAGGGACCCCACTGGTGGGGTTTGAGCTCTGAAGCTGCTATAATGACTTATTAGAGGGGATATCAGGACACAAAGAACAGCAGCCTTTATAAACCTTAGGAAAGAGGGACTTAGTGGGTCTCTCCCCCTCCCCACATGGGAGTCTGTGCTTATTTCCCAATAAATGTCCACCTTTTCCTATGCCTTTTGTCTGTGGCTTCATTCTTCGAATGCACCTGGACAAGGAACTGGGAAATCACCTTTGCATCCTGCCCAGAGGACAATGCGTTTCAGTTTAATTTCCGCGTTTCATTATTATACCTACTGTGTTAAAGAAGGTCAACATTCATAGGGTTTTAGGGCCTGGATATAGTGATTGTAAAGCAAGTCAGCAAGGCAGGGAAACTATTTGGGCAGAATTTATAATATAATAGTTTAGATTAAGTGAGCACAGTGAGGCGAGGGCCTTGAAATGAATCTTGGTGAGAAGCTGTTACTCTTGATTTTAATTGGTTCACAATCTTATCTTCAGGCAGAAGTATATTCTGGAACAAATAGCTAAGCATTATTTGCTGGATCTAAGTATTGCCTAGCCCAGGGACAAGAAATTATGTTGGCTTTAGTTCTCATTAAATAGTTCACAGATTCAAAGGAACAACCAGATCTCCCTGAGAATAAGACCTAGAGCACTTTCCATATTTTACTGCATATTTAATTAATATTTTTGAATAAGTTCTTTAAGAATTTAGATCCTAGGAAAGGCCCCCTTTATCTTCCTTGGTTTAAGAAATAAGATCATCTCTGTCTACAGAGCCTAGCAATCTGCATTAATGACTTAACTATCTGTTGCAGGAAATTCTTTCCTAAGCAGATAAGGTTATTAATCAGTAAATAACTTAACTGTTTGCTTTAGAAAAACCCCTCAAACTGTTGTAATGTACCCCGCAAATCACACAAGGATGCCTCAAGAAGTCGGATTAAGGAGTCACATTTATTGCCAACCCGGGACTACGAGGGGGCATTTTGCTCTCCAAATCTCTCAGTCCTAAGATGGCCGCAACACCAGATTTATATAGGCAAAAATCACAAAGGTATCGATTACATCTTTGGGTTTGGAATGAGGAACCTGGTTTGCACAAAGCAGTTACAGAAGCGAAATTGAGCCTATTAGTTATCTACAAAGATTAATTATAGTTTTGGGTCTTCGGACCACTGAGTTGACAGAAACACATTTTCTAGAGCCCTTGGGTCTTGGGACCACTGAATCAATGGAAACACATTATCTGGAGTCATCGAGGCAATTTAGAGTGATTGTGCTGTCCTGGTCTTGGGACCACTGAGTCAACCGGAATGCATTATCTGTGGCCACTGAGGCAATTTAGGATAATTGTGCTGTCCTGGTTCCCAGGTACAGAAGAATATGCATTCTAAAACCAGTATGACCACAACCAATGGGGTATTCACATTACAATCAATAGGGTATTCAATCGAATACAATTCAGAAAATCAAAATAATTTTTCTATTATTTTAGCGAGCAAATAATGACAGGAGCCAAGTCAGCAGGGTTAAAATATTAAACAGCAATTCCCACCAAGCATGGTTGCCACCATGCTTCAAAACCAACTTATCTGGGCAAATACTTTGCTCTCCTATCAGCACAATAAATTGCTCACCTGGACAAACAATTCACTTATCAAACTTCAGTTTATTTATAAAGATTCACTTCAAGACCCTGCCCTCTTAAGTCTGCCAATACTATTGTGTCATAAATGTTGCGCAGTCCCAATCAGTTCCCCACCTTGGACCACCCACCCTAAGACCTACTTAAACCCAGACTCCAAGACTTATAAACAGCATCTTCTGACATTTGCCTTCTTGAGACACAACTAAAACTCAAAAAGTTAGTGTTCTCCCTTACTCTACCAGGTTAATCAACTTAGCTTTGTTTGACAACATATTTTGTGTTTGTTTTTTTAGAAGTTGATACTTGATAGTTAATTTGAAGACTATGACAAAAAAAGTGGGGACAAATTCATGAAATTAAGTACCCATTGGTGAGAGCTAAGTTTCACCTTTCTAGTTCTTAAAGACTTTTCAAGAACTTAAAAACAGGTGAACAATGGTCTGGTGTTTTGTAACACAGTGTGACATTTTTGCATCACAATCAAGGAAAGAAGACCATTATTAGCCTTAGACACTGTAAAGGCCACAAGGTCAGCTGATTCTGGAGTTCAATCATGTAAAGATTTTCAAACTATGATGTGCATCAGAATCTCAGAGGGGGTGCCTTGGCTGGTTTTGCTCAGTGGATAGATCATCAGCCTGTGGACTTAAGGGTCCTGGGTTCAATTCCCAGTAGGGGGCGTGCAGAAGGCAGCCAATCAATGATTCTCTCTCATCATTGATGTTTCTATCTCTCTCACCCTCTCCCTTCCTCTCTGAAATCAATAAGCAAATATTTTTTAAAAATCTCAGAAGGGCTTATTTGAAACTTTGATAAAGGCCAAACTTCCAGATATTCTGATTCAGAAGTCTGTGTGGCAAGGCTCAGGTATCTACACAGCAAATAAGTTGGCAAGTGACTCTAGGCAAGAGGATCTCTGACAATCTTAGAATCCAGAGCAGTAGTTATAGTCCAGTCACCTAAAACCAGTTCTACCATTGGCCAATTCCCTCATCTAAAATTCAACTTCTTTTGACTATTTTTGTATTAATTTTGCTGTTCTTTCTTTTCATCTTTTTAATACTTTAAGAATTTCAAAAAGAATGGAGGGAAGTAGGGAAAGAAGGAGAGAGGGAGGAAGGGGAGAAGATAGTTATTTTACCAACTTTAATGTTTCTGTTATCACATTTTCTGTATTTTACAAATGATGATGATTTATTTTCATCTTGCATATTGAGTTTTTGAGTTTGTATTGAAAACTTGTTTTAACAAGGCTTTTGGAAGATTTCTAGCAATATTAATTTACTGATAATATGTAAAATATGGATGACAATCCATTGTCATGCAATATACATAATTATCTTTGAAGAAAATGTAGTAGATTTTTTAAGTATTAATTTGGTTTTAGGATATGTTGTCTATTAACTAGCTTATTGCATGGATGTTAGAAATAGCTTTTCCTTTCCTATAACAAACCTTTGATTTTGCATAAGAAATAAAGAAAAATAGATCCTCTACCCCAGATATACATTGAGGGCTAGAATGGAAGTGAAGAGAAGGGAAGAGGTGGGAAGAAACTACAGGTTAGTGAACAATAAATTTTCCTTCTTGACGGTTTGCCTAAGGCCAGCTGTGAGCCATGCTTCTTCTTCTTCTTTTTTTTTTTTCTCAGCTCTTAAAAGCAGTTCTTCTGAACAAATAATAAGGGATGGTGAATAACTTCAGGAACATTTTTTCTTGCAAAAGCCAATGCCTTAAGTTGTTCATCCTGACAAATTCAAATACATATATATGATAGTACTTTTCTCTCAAAGCAGTGTTTCTCCAAATACCTATTTCAACTGCTTTGGGTGAAATTTTTATTATCAGGTTTCTTGAACATCAGCTTTCCAGGAGCATATCCCATTTTATTCATTCAACAGAAATTGTACCAATCAAACTTGCAATACAACTTTTTGCATTATGGTTGGATTTTATGGCTGGTTTAAAAAAATTATTTTCTAGCTTTTATAACATATAAACCAGAAAAATTGTTAATGCTTTAGAACTCTCTAGGCTGTGTGAATGATGGAGATTTCTGTGTTATCCCTGATAAACTTGAGAATACAAAAACACTTTTAATCCTATTTTTATACTATGCCTGTCTGTGGAACAAGTTCAGAGCCTTGCTATATAGTAGGAACAGAGTCACAGACTTAATTTTCAAAGCCAAGTAATATTATGTGGTCACATATTTTTAATCTATTTAAAATATAGAATAAGTAAATAAACTGATCAAGGTAAAGTAACTGTTATACTTAAACAACAAATAAGAGATTTTTATAGGTTGAATTTAGGCCAGATGAAATTTTCAATTATTGGCATTGTTACTGTGCAAAGTGTCAACATTTAGTAAAATTTTAATCTTTCATTAAAAATAAATCACTATTTTTTATACAAGAAGAGACTATAGTATATACATCCAGAGCCAATCTTTTAATTGTCTTCACTTCAGCTTTATGCTTTAGACACTGGGTTACTCTTTGAAGGATATCGAAGATTCTCAGCCTTAGGTGTCTAACTCACTCCAGGACATGTTATCGCCCCCTTTCTGCTGCACTCACATTATTTAAGGCATAACTGAACACAGGCAACTTTTTTGTTTTCAATCTCAGATTATAGTTCATGGGAGGCTTCTGTGGTTATATGGCTTATCTCCCTTTCTTCACTCCATCCTCTCCCATAAGCATACATTCTAGGGTGCTAATTACATGTCTTTGGATATTAATGTAGTAGAGGCCCGGTGCATGAAATTTCGTGCACTAGGGGAATACCTCAGCCCGGCCTGTGCCCTCTCACAGTCTGAGACCCCTCGCTCCTTACTGTCCGCCTATAGCGGAGGCGAGAGAGGCTCCTGCCACCACCGCTGCTGTGCTCACCACCCAGGAGCCCAGCTTCTGGCTGAGCAGTGCTCCCCTTTTGGAAGTGCACTGACCACCAGGGGGAAGCTCCTGCATTGAGCGTCTGCCCCTTGGTGGTCAGTGCACATCATAGTGACCTGTCATTCCACCATTCGGTTGATTTGCATATTAAGGTTTTATTATATAGGACCCTTGTAAAATGCAGTGTTGTACGTGTGACTATCCTTCTTATATATATGATATTGTGATGTTAAAAAAATGTAGAATGAGGCATTTTTTTGCGATGGAAATTCTATTGAATCAAACTCAGTTATCTGTCTTGCTTTTGTAAATAGTTTCTCTTCATTTTTATTTTCTTACACTTTATGGAATTGTGCATCTGCTTGCAGATCTTTTTCAGATGACCTTGAGGCATTGTGTTTACAAACTAATCATGCATAGCAAGGTCATCTGTGCCATTAGACCCCACTCTCAGAAAAGTGAAGATTTCCTTAAGGGCATGATTACAAGTATGCCCTATATAACCTGTTGGCAATGTTCATAGAAATAAAGCATTACTAAAAGAAACCAGTTTCTCTGTCATATGGATGAATGACATTCAGAGGCATCCATTATGTAAAGGAAGTATAAAGGCAAATAAATCTTTCTGTCCACACGCCACCCACCCCCCGACCCCAAGTTACCTGCCCAGTGTCATATTCCTTCAGAGACCTGAGGGATAATTCATTTGCTAACTTCTTTTCACCTTACTTCTCACTTCCTGGTGTTTTGTTTTAAATCAGTGTTTGCAGCAAAACATCACCTGGAACTTGTTAGAAATATATCTCTTGTTGATATGGGTTCTATTTCAAACCTACTTAATAAAATCATCCAACTTCTATAAGGACATTAACATTTGAGAAATTCTGAGTTAAACCTCATAAAGCCATACTCTAGCTAGTTATCCTCTAATTAAACACTCTAATTGAAAACACTGAGAAAAGACTCCTCATAATCATGTACATTTCTGCATTTCTGAATGAGATCTGACCTCACCTTTCCTGATTCTTCATTGTGTCTCAAGAGTCCAAGATTATCTCAGTGTCTTTTCCTGATATGGGCAGTTTTTTACCACAAATGCATACCTCTTCCACAATGATGAGAATTTTGGACACAAGGTCAGGGATAAGGAAGGATTTTTAAGTCACTCCTTAAATCATATCATGAAAACAATAATCAAATCCATCTACATGTGAGGAAGGTCTTGTTCCCATATACTTTCCTTGTAGAGGAAATAAGTGTCATAACTCATAGCCAATTATTATATTACTAGAGGCCTGGTGCATGAAATTCATGCATGAGGGGATCCCCTCAGCCTGGCCGGAACCCTCTCCAATCCGGGACCCCTTGAGGGATGTCCGATTGCCGGTTTAGGCCCAATCTCGCAATCTGGGACCGCTGGCTCCTAACTGCTTCACCTGCCTGCCTGCCTGATCGCCCCTAACTGCTCTTGCCTGCTGGCCTGATTGCCCCTAACTGCCTCTGCCTCAGCCCCCGCCACTGTGGCTTTGTCTGGAAGACGTCCAGAAGATGTCCATTCTACTCAGTATAATTAACATATTACCCTCTTATTAGTATAGATTGGCTAGTCTGAACAATACATTTCAGAATCTTTTCTCCATCTACATTTTCATTGAGAGTAGCCTGGATCTCTCCATTTTGTGTTGACTCTGAAATTCTTGATTGAATTATCTTCTATATTCTTAGATCAAACAGAGCTTTGATCCTCAGAAGGCCAATGGTTCTTTTTACTTATGAAAAGGACACATAATTATTTATTAGAGCAGTGAAAATAATTATGACAAGAGCAATTAACTCTCACTTTGCCCAAGCTGAATAAATATAGGCAACACCATAAACCTCCTCAGCCTTAAACCTCATGATCATAACAATAGATGCAGATAAAAAGAGAATTCGATAAAATCTAACACATTTTTGGTAAAAACACTCAGCAAAGTGGGAATAGAAGGATCACATACCAACAAAATAAAGGCCATATATGATACACCTACAATGAAGATCATACTCAATGGGCAAAAACTAAAACCATTTCCCCTAAGAACAGGAACAAGACAGGGATGCCATGTTCACCACTCTTATTCAACATAGTATTGGAAGTCCTCACCATAGCAATCAGACAAGAAGAATAAATAAAAGGCATCCAAATTGGAAAGTGGAAAGTAAAACTCTTAATATTCACAGATGGCATCATATTGTACATACAAAACCCTAAAGACACCACAAAAAAACCTGCTAGATTTAATAAATGAATTTGGCAATGTAGCAGTATATAAAAATAACACCCAGAAATCAATAACATTTTTATATAACAACTAGGGGCCTGGTGGGGGGGTCCCTCAGCCAAGCCTGCCCTCTCTCACATACTGGGAGCCCTCAGGGAATGTCCTACTGATGGCTTAGGCCCGCTCCCTGCTCCCCTTGGGGAGCAGGCCTAAGCCTCAGTCTGGCCTCCCTTTGTGGGACTCAACCGGGCTGATCAGGGGAAGGCACCAGCCCCATCCCCCCGCTGCTGCAGCCACTGCAAGACACTGCAACCACCAAGGGGTTTTCATCAACATGGACTCCAGTTCCTTCAGCATGAAAAAATGACAACTTTCTTTAGGCATTTTCAAGATGTGTCTTTCATAGGATATGACATTTCTTTCTTTATTTTTTTTTATCCTCACCTGAGGATATGTTTCCATTGATTTTTAGAGAATGTGGAAGAGAAAGGGAAAGACAGAAATATCAAAGTGAGAGGAACAATTTGATTGGTTGCCTCCTGCATTAGCCCTGACCTGGGCCCCAGCCAGGGAGGAGCCTGCAACCTAGGTACATGTCCTTGGTCAGAATTGAACCCAGACCCTGCGGTCGGCAGGCCGAGGCATTATCCACTGAGCCAAACAGGCTAGGGCAGGATATGACATTTCTTAGCCCTGCAGCAGCGGACTTTTGTTTTTTTCTCCAGGAGTGCGGTGGAAAAAACCCTAGGTCACCTTCTTGGATGCTTATTACCCAAGTTACTAAGAATATTACCAGTGGCATACAGGAAGCTTAGCCAATGAGCGGTCAAAAAAGGTGTTTCCTCTGTAGTTCACACTGATCCCCGGCTCGGCCCCTGCCCAGGCCTAAAGCCTCGGGGCCTGGGCAAGGGACCCCCAGCTCCCTCCGATGGCTGACTTGGCCCCTGCCCAGGCCTAAGGCCTCTGGCCTAGACGTTAGGCCTGGGCAGGGGACTCCCAGCTCCCTCCAATCGCTGGCTCTGGCCCTGCCCAGGTCTAACGCCTCTGGCCGAGGTGTTAGGCCTGGGCAGGGAACCCCCAGCTCCCTTCGATCTCCGGCTCTGCCCCTGCTCCCTCCGATCCCGGGCTCTGCCCTTGCCCTGGCCTAACGCCTCTGGAAAAGGCATTAGGCCTGGGCAAGAGACCCCCAGCTCCCTCCAATTGCCAGCTCCACCCCTGCTCCCTCCGATCGCCGACTCCGCCCCTGCCCAGGCATAACGCCTCTGGCCAAGGCATTAGGCCTGGGCAGGGGACACCCAGCTCCCTCCGATTGTGGCTCTGCCCCTGCCCAGGCCTAACACCTCTGGCCGAGGCTTTAGGCCTGGGCAGGGGCCCCCTCGGCTCTAATCGCAGGCTCAGGCCCTGCCCAGGAGCCCCCTGCCTCAGGCCCTTCCTAGGCTGCTCAGGGCCCACACAGGGCCTACCTCGGAGCGACCTGGGTGCCCGATGATGTTCCCGGGACCTAGGCCCCTGGGCGCCTACGTATGCAAATTAACTGCCATCTTTGTTGGGTTAATTTGCATACCCTCCTGATTGACTGGTGAGTGTAGCAGAAGGATGGTCAATTTACATGTTTGTCTATTATTAGGTAAGATAATGAATTCTCAGAAAGAGAAAATAAATGAAAAACCCATTGACCATTGAAACAGAAAAATAAGAATCTTAGGATGAAACTTAAACAAGAAGGTAAAAAACTTATACTCAGAAAAATATAGGACATTGAAAAAAGATATAGAGGAAGATATAAACAAGTGGAAGAATATACTGTGTTCATAGATTGGTAGAATCAGCATCATTAAAAGGTCCATACTCCCCAAAGTAATCTACAGATTTAATGCAATCCATATTAAAATACCAATGGCTTATTTTACAAATCTAGAGAAAAAACTCCAAAAATTTATATGGAACCAGAAAAGACTTCAAAGTCTTGAGAAAGAAGAACAGAATTGGAGGGTTCACAATACCAGTTATCAAGTAATACTATAAAATTACTATAGTCAAAACAGCTTGGTACTGGCATAAGAACAGGCATATAGATCAATGGAACAGAACAGAGAACCCAGAAATAGACCCAAGCCATTACCGTAATTAATATTTGACAAAGGAGGCAAGAGCAAACAATGAAGTCACAACAATCTCTTCAAATGGTGTTGGAAAAAATGGACAGATACATGCAAAAATATGAAGTTGGACTACCAACTTAACCATACACAAGAATAAACTCAAAATAGATAAAAGACCTAAATGTAAGTCATGAAACCATAAAAATCCTAGAAGAAACCATAGGCAAGAAAATCATCTCTCATAGCAATATGTATATAGACACTTCTCCTAGGGAAAAATAATAAAGGAGAAAATAAACAAGGAGACTACACACAAAAAAAGCTTCTGCACAACAAAAGAAACCAGCATTAAAATTAAAAGGGAACCCACTGTATGGGAAAATATATTTTGCAATGATACATCTGATAAAATTTACTATCCAAAATATATAGAACTCATACAACTTAAAAAAAGGAAGACAAATAATCCAATTAAAAAATGGTCAAAGGACCTAAATAGATACTTCTACAAAGTGGACATACAGATGGCCAAGAAACATGTGAAAAAATGCTCAAAGTCACTGATGATCAGAGAGATGCAAATTAAAACAACAA
>NW_005356635.1:1555611-1569664 GCF_000412655.1 Myotis brandtii
TTTTAAAAAATAAATAAATAAATAAATAAATAAATAAATAAATAAATAAAAAAATGGAACCCAGTATCCCACTTCTAGAAATATATCCTATGAGACCCGAAATACCAATCAGAAAGAATGTAGGCACCCCTATATTCATAGCAGTGCAATTTACAATAGCTAAGATCTGGGAAAAGCCCAAGTGCCCATCAGTAGATGAGTGGATAAAAAAGCTATATTACATTTACAACATGGAATACTATGCAGCAGTAAAAAGGCAGATCTCTCACCTTTTTTAAATTTAAATTCATTATTGTTTAAAGTATTACATGAGTTTCCTTTCCCACTCATTGACCTCTCCCCAGCCAACCCCACCTCCCAGCACAAGCCCTCACCCTCCTGTTGTCTGTATCCATTGGTTATGCTCATATGCATGCATACAAGTCATTTGGTTGATCTCTTAACCCCTCACCCCCACTTTCCCTCATAGATTGGACAGTCTGTTCAATGCTTCTATGACTCTGGGTCTATTTTTGTTCATTAGTTTATGTTGTTCATTATATTCCACAAATGAATGAGATCATGTGATATTTATCTTTCTCTCTAACTGGCTTATTTCGCTTAGCATAATGCTCTCCAGTTCCATCCATGCTGTTGCAAATGGTAAGAATTCCTTCATTTTTACAGCAGCATAGTATTCCTTTATGTAGATGTACCACAGTTTTCTAATTCACGCGTCTGCTGATGGGCACTTAAGCTGTTCCAAACCTTAGCAAGTGTAAATTGTGCTGCTATGAACATAGGGGTTCATATATCCTTTCTGATTGTTTTTTCTGTTTTCTTGGGATTCATTCCCAGAAGTGGGATTACTGGGTCAAATGAAAGTTCCATTTTTAATTTTTTGAGGAAACGCCATACTGTTTTCCACAGTGGCTACACCAGTCTGCATTCCCACCAGCAGTGCACAAGAGTTTCTTTTTCTCTGCATCCTTGCCAGCACTTGTCATTTGTTGATGATAGCCATTCTGATAGTTGTGAGATTATACCTCCTTGTTGTTTTGATTTGCATCTCTCAGATGATTAGTGACTTTGAGCATGTTTTCATATGTCTCTTGGCTTTCTGTATGTCCTCTTTCAAAAAGTGTCTATTTGGGACCTTAGCCCATTTTTTGATTGGGTTGTTTATCTTCCTTTTGTTAAGTTGTTTGAGTTCACTGTAAATTTTGGAGATTAAACACTTATCTGAGATAACATTGGCAAATATGTTCTGCCATGCAGTGGGCTTTCCTGTTGTTTTGTTGATGGTTTCTTTTGCTGTGCAGAAGCTTTATATTTTGATATAGTCCATTTTGTTTATTTTCTCCTTAGTTTCCATTGCCCTAGGAGCTGTATCGGTAAAGATTTTGCTACAACATATGTCTGCTATTTTGTTTCCTATGGCATCTCCTAAGCTTTTTATGGTTTTCCATCTTATGTTTAAGTCCTTTATCCATTTTGAGTTTATTTTTGTGTATGGTGTAAGTTGGCGGTCTAACTTCATATTTTTTTAAATATTGTTCAATTTTCCTAACACCATTTATTGAAGACACTATCTTGACTCCATTGTATGCTCTTGCCTCCTTTGTCAAATATTAATTGAGCGCAATGGCTTCAGTCAAATTCTGGGTTCTCTGTTCTGTTGCATTGGTCTATATGTCTGTTCTTGTGACAGTACCAAGCAGTTTTGAGAACAGTGGCTTTGTAATATACCTTGATATCTGCTATTGTGATGCCTCCAAGTTTGTTCTTCTTTCTCAAGATGGCTGTAGCTATTCAGGGTTTTTTTTCTTACTCCAGGTGAATTTTTGAAGAGTTTGTTCTAGGTCTTTGAAATATTCCCTTGGTATTTTAATAGGGATTGGATTGAATCTTTTGATTGCTTTGGGTAGGATGTTGATTCTACCAATCCATGAATACAGTATATTCTTCCATTTGTTTATGTCTTCCTCTATCTCTTTTTTCAGTGTCCTGTAATTTTCTGAGTACAGTTCCTTTACCTCCTTGGTTAAGCTTATTCCTAGGTATCTGAATTTTTTTGTTTCAATGGTAAATGGGATTGTTTTTTAGTTTCTCTTTGTGTGAGTTCATTATTGGTGTATAAAAAAATCCATAGATAGCTGGGTGTTAATTTTGTATCCAGCTACATTGCCAAAGTCATTTATTAAGTCTAGTAGTTTCTTGATGGATTTTTAAGGTTTTCTATGTACAAAATCATGTGATCTATAAATAATGACAATTTTACTTCTTTTCCAATTTGGATGCCTTTTATTTCTTCTTCTTGTCTAATTGCTATGGCTAGCACTTACAGTACTATGTCGCACAAGAGTGGTGAAAGTGGGCATCCATGTCTTTTTCCTGTTCTTAGGGGAAATGGTTTTAGTTTTTGCCCATTGAGTATGATGTTGGTTGTAGGTTTGTCATATAAGGCTTTTATTATGTTGAGGTATGATCCCTCTTTTCCCACTTTGCTGAGAGTTTTTATCAGAAAAGCGTTTTGGATTTTTGTTAAATGCTTTTTCTGCATCAATTGATATGATTATGTGATTTTTGTTTCTCAATTTGTTTATATGATGTATGATGTATCACGTTCCTTGATTTGTGTATATTGTAGCAGCCTTGCACCCCTAGAATAAATCCCACTTGGTCGTGGTGTATGATCTTTCTAATGTAATGCTGGATCCGATTTGCTAGAATTTTGTTGAGGATTTTAGCATCTATGTTTATCAAGAATATTGGCCTGTAATTCTCTTTCTTTATAGTGTCTTTATCTGATTTTGGGATTAGGGTAATGCTGGCTTCATAGAAAGAGCTTGCAAGTGTGCCTTCCTCTTGAATTTTTTGGAATAGTTTGAGAAGGATAGGTGTTAGTTCTTTGAACGTTTGGTAAAACTCCCCTGTGAAGCTTTCTGGACCGGGGCTGTTGTTTGCTGGAAGTTTTTTGATTGCTGTTTCAATTTCATCAATAGTTATCAGCCTATTCAAGTTTTTTTCTTTTGTTTTTCCTGATTGTTTTGAAAGCTTGTATTTTTATAGGAATATGTTCATTTCGTCAAGGTTATCCAGTTTGTTGGAGTAGAGTTGTTCGTAGTATTTTATTTTTTTTTATACAATCCTTTGTATGTCTATGAGGTCGGTTGTTACTTTAACTCTTTCATTTTTGATGTCATTTATTTGGATCCTCTCTCTTTGTTTCTTGGTGAGCCTGGCTAGCAGTTCATCAATCTTATTTATCCTTTCAAAGAACCAGCTTTTGGTTTTATTGACCTTTTGTTTTTTTTTTGTTTTTTTTTTTGTTGTTGTTGTCTTTTTTGTCTCTATGTCATTTATTTCTGCTCTGACTTTTATTATCTCCTTCCTCTGGTTACTCTGGGATTTTCTTTTTGCTCTCTAGTTTTTTAGGTTGCAGGGTTAGATAATTTATTACCATTTTTTTCTTGTGTTTTTTTTAATTAGGCTAACTTCCCTCTCAGGAGTGCTTTCACTGTGTCCCATAGATTTTTGAATTGTTTTGTTTTCATTGTCATTTGTTTCTAGGATGCTTTTTATTTCTTCTTTGATCTCTTTGGTAACCCAATCATTGTTTAATAGCATGCTATTTAGCCTCCAACTGTTTGATTTTTTTATTGTGTTTTTTTGTAGTTGATTTTCTACCTTTATGCCGTTGTGATCTGAGAAGATACGTGATATGATTTCTATCTTCTTGAATTTGAAGAGACTTTGCCTGTGTCCTAATATGTAGTCTATCTTTGAAAATGTCCCATGTGCACTTGAGAAGAATGTATATTCTGTAGCTTTGGGGTGAAATGTTCTAAAGATGTCAGTTAAGTTCATCTGATCTAGTGAGTCATTTACGATTGCTGTTTTGTTGCTGATTTTTTGTTTAGAGAATTTATCCAGTGGTGATAATGAGATATTAAAGTCCCCTACTATGATTGTATTGCTGTGGATCTCTCCCTTTATATTTTCCAGAAGTTTCTTTTGTGTGTGTGTGTGTGTGTGTGTGTGTGTGTGTGTGTGTGTGTGTATTTGGGTGCTCCTGTACTGAGTGCATATATGTTTACCAGAGTTATGTCCTGTTATTGAATTGCTCCTTTAGTATTGTGAAGTGGCCCTCTTCATCTCTTGTTATGGCCTTCACTTTGAGGTCTATTTTGTCGCATATAAGTATTACTACCCCAGCTTTTTTCTCATTTCCATTTGCCTGAAAATTTTTTTTCCATCCCTTCACTATCAGTCTGTGTGAGTCCTTTGTTCTGAGATGGTTCTCTTGCAGACAGCAGATATATGGGTCATGTTTTCTTATCCTTTCAGCTAATCTATGTCTTTTGATTGGGGCATTTAATCCATTTACGTTTAACGTTATTATTGATAGGTACTTGTTTATCACCATTTTTATTCTTTATGCTTGTGTTCCTTCTTCCCTTCCTATTTCTTCTTTTTACAGCAGTCCCTTTAGCATTTCTTGCATTGCTGGTCTGGTGGTAATAAACTCCCTTAGCCCTTTTTGGTCTGTGAAGCTCCTGATTCCACCTTCAATTTTGAATGATAGCCTTGCTGGTTATAGTATTCTTGGATTCAGTCCCTTGCTTTGTATCACTTTGTATATTTCATTTCATTCCCTTCTAGCCTGATGTGTTTCTGTTGAGAAATCAGTTGATATTTAATGGGAGATCCATTGTAGGTAATGTTCTATCTCTCTCTGGCAGCCTTTAAGATTTTTACTTTGTCATTGATGTTTGCCAATTTAATTATAATGTGTCTTGGTGTTGGTCTTTTTGGGTTTATCTTGTTTAGGACTCTGTGTGCTACTTCAACTTGTGTGAGTATTTTTCTTCCCAATATCAGGGAAGTTTTGTGTCATTTTTTCTTCAAACAGGTTTTCTATTACTTGCTCTGCTTCCTCTCCTTCTGGTACACTTATTATGTGGATGTTGTTTCATTTTGTTTTGTACTAAATCTCCCTTAGGCTCTCCTCCTGCTTTTTAAGTTTTTTTTTTGCTGTATTTGTATCTTTTTTCCTACCTGGTCTAATTTGCTGATGCGGTCCTCAGCCTCTTCTAGTCTACTTGTTAAGTCTTCCATTGTGTTCTTTATTGAAGCTAGGTCATTCTTCATTTGCCCTTGATTCCTTTTCATACTGGTGACATTCTCATTCAGCTCTTTATAATTCTCATTGAGTTGTGTGTATTTGTCATCCAGACATTTGAGCATTCTTTTAGCCATTACTCTGAATTCTTTCTCTGACAAGTTACTTGCCTCCATTTCATTTAATTTCCTTTCTGGTGATTTCTCTTTTTCTTTCCTTTGGGGGTTCTTTTTTGTCTCCCCATTTCTTGCTGTAATTTTAATTTTTTCTATGTCTTAGTTCCAACTGCTTTGCTACCCAGGTTATTTTGGGGATGGTGCTATGTATTTGGTGATTTTTGGGACCCAGTGGTGCAGTCTCTTAGATCCTCTGGGCTTGGTGATCTAGAAAAGCCCCCTATTTGTGCTATTTGTGTTCTCTTGATGTAGTTGGGTCTTGAATGTTAGTTTCTTATTCATGGATGAAGTCTCATCATGAATTGGCAATGTGACTCATCCCCGGCTTTGTTGTGCAAGCTATTGTGGATGTGATCATGGTTCCATCTTTTGTGGAAAAGGTTTCCTGAGGTCTCACTGGTATGTGCTCACTGTGAGTTCCCAGGGTCCATGGCCTGGAAGGAAAAGGTCTTGGGGCCTGAGGCTCAGGTACTGTGACTTTGACCAGTGTTGTGTGACTCTTGCTGGAGTAGTGTCACACTGCAACTCACTACGAGGGTACCCCATGACAGTGGGGGGCAGCCATCCCATAGTCTGCAGTTGAGGCAGTGGGAATCTGGCCAAAGTGATTTCCCTCTCAGAATCAGGAGGGGGTTCAGGAGCCAGAATCTGTGGGAATCTCAGAGTCTGTGGCTGAAACAATATGACTTTGTCTGGGGAGGCGGGTCCTCAGTAACTCACCAAGGTGTCTAGAGGTAGGCAACTGGGAGGGGGATGTCATGGATCCTTCTGAGAGAGCCATGTGCCCTTGGTTGGAGAGGCATGTGCCCAGTGGCAGCTCTCAAAGGAGTCCAGGAGCCATCTTCTGCGGCTGTGTGCTCATAGGGCCCACACACTGGAGCAGCACTATCGTTGTGTGCGATTGTGGTGTCCAGACACTGACCCCGGTGAGGGAGAAGTCCCAATTTATGCTTCGGGAGCTTTGCATCCTTGGTAGGATGCGCACGCCCAGTGGTGGCTTACAGAAGCACCCAGGAGCTGCCTTCTGGGGCAGTGGGATCAGGGGACCTGCATGCTGGATGCTGGCAGCTGGGGTCGCACCTTGCAGTGGCTCAGAGATGCACCCAGGAGTCTCCTGCCGGGGCAGTGGGCTCAGAGGGTCCACACACTGGATCGGTGTGACTGCAGTGTCTGGAGGTCAGCAGCTGAGGAGGGGGATGTCCGAGTTTCTGCTGCCAGGACCTTGCACCCTTGGTTGGATTCACACATGTGCACCTGGCAGCAGCTCACAGAGTCGCCCAGGATATGTCTGCCAGGGCAGAGGACTCAGGGTGCCTGTGCACTTGATCAGTATCTGGAGGTCGGCAGCCAGGGAGAGGAAAGTCCCACTTACTGCTGCAGGAGCCACGGGCCCTTGGAAGTGGATGTCCTAGGGTCTGCAGGTCTGCAGGCGAGGCAGCAGGACTTTGGCTGGTGTGGCTGCAGGGTCCCAGACAGTGTCCAAGGCCAGTCTGGGTGATGGTGATGATGAGTTCCTAGAGGAGGCCACTCTCCTCTTCAATATGACATGGGCCCCATGCCTGAACCCCGTAGCCTAGGGAGTGCCTGCAGCAGTGGTATGGGCTCCCTGTCCAGGAGAGCCTGGTCTGCCAGCCCTTGATACTCCTGCCAGATTTAACTGTCCCTCACTCACTCACACACAACCACACACGTCCACACACTCCCCTTTCATCCCTTCACTCACTCACACCCTCTCCCTCACCTCCGTCTTGCCAGCTGCCATCTTCCTCCTTCTCGATCTCTCACCTTTTGAGACAGCATGGAGAGTCCTGAAGAATATTATGCTAAGCCAAATAAGCCAGTTACAGAAAGACATGTATCACATAATCTCACTCATATGTAGAATCTAATTAACGGAACAATCTGATGAACAAAATAGATTCAGAGACATAGAAGCATGCCAGACTGTTGAATCTCAGAGGAAAGGTGGGGGTGGATGGAATGAGATCAAGCAAAGAACCTATATGCATATATGCATAACCCATGGACACAGACAATAGGGTGGTGAAGGCCTGGGGCTGGAGGGTAGAGGAGGCTAGAAGAGGTAAATGGGGGGAGGGCATATGATATACTTTCAAAAATAAATATGTAAAAAACTTAAAGATAAAATATTGTAGAATCCTTTTTAAAAAAAGAAACTTCTACTTTTCATTCAAGACGGCAGTATAAACACAATACTTTCCTCCTTGCACAATCACATCAAAATTAAAACTAAGTTACAGAATAACCATCATTCAGAACCACCTGAAATTGAGCTGAATGGAAGTTCTACAACTATGGAATTAAAAAAGAAGCCACATGGAGACTGGTAGGAGGGGCAGAGATACAGACACACAGAACTGGCTGGTCCCACACCCATGTGTGGTGGGTTAAAACATGGAGGGAAGTGCCCTGTGAGGAGCAAAATGTTTCAGTCCCAATCCAGGTCCCCCAGCCCAGGCTTCCAGTGCCAGGAAAAGAAGTCCCCATAACTTCTGCCTATAAAAACCAGTGGGAATTGAGGCTAAGGGAGAAAGAGGCAGCTGCCTGGAATTTCAGGTAGTTCCTCTTAAAGGAGCCACACATGGACTGACTTGGACTTGCTCCCTTTGAGCTCCAGCACTGGGGGCAGCAGCTTGAAAGGCACCAGGGACATATAGGGAGGAACTGGAGAGTCATATTTCTTCCAGAAGAGGCCATTGTTCCTTTAATGATCCCTTCCTCCAAAGAGTTGGCAGGCAGATGCCATATTTGAGACTGTTATCAGTAATGTTTCCATATAAATGAACTGCCTTAGCTCATGCTTCAGATTTTGCTAAAAATCTCTCAAATAAACAGCATCTGGGCCTCAGTGAATCCTGTACCTCTCACTAAGTGGCCCCAAGTCTTACATGGCAGCTGGCCTTGGTTCCCAGCTTGGCCTTGCCTGGGCACCTCCAAGATCAGCACAAGCAGCAGCCATCTGCAGATTACTTTACAGCTCATGTTGGGTGAACCCATTAAGAACACAGGCAGTGACTGAACTTAACCTGAATCTTACAGGAGTCACCAGAGCCAGCACACCAAGTGTACAGTTTCAGATCACATCAAATCACCACCACCCAATCACCTCCACAAGCAATACACTCAAGGGGCAGACTCAACAAGTATCAGAGCCCTGCTGAAGTAAGTCCTGTTCTGTGTGGTGGGCCCTTGCACACCTGATCCTCCACAGTGGTCAGAGGTTGGTGGTCAGTGGTTACAACTAGTCCTTGCAGCCAATCAGCCTGAGAGTATATCCCTCCCATTTATGTGCCAACAGAAATCAAGGATTAACTACCTGAGGAAGATGTACAGTCCACACAGGGGGCACACCTCGATTTCCCATCTTGAGTGATCAGGAAGGCTGTGCCACTGGACCTACAGGACAACTACTACATTAGGCCATGCTACCACGCCTGGGAGACATAGCAGCTCTACCTAATACATAGAAACAAACACAGGGAGACTGCCAAAATGAGGAGATAAAGAAAGATGGCCCAAATGAAAGAGCAGAACAAAACTCCAGAAAAGAACTAAACAAATAGAGACAAGGAATCTACAAGATGCAGAGTTCAAAACAATGGTTATAAGGATGCTCAAGGAACTTAGTTAGAAAATCAACATCATAAAAAAAGGACCTGTCAGAAATGGATAAACTAACTGAAATAAATAATAATTTACAGGAAACTAACAGTAAAGTATATGAAGCCAAGAATCAAATCAGTGATATAAAGAAGCAAAAAACACCCACTTAGAACAACAAAAAGAAAAAAAGAATCCCCCCCAAAAAAGGATAGTGTCAGGAGCCTTTGGGACAACATCAAGCATACCAACATTTGCATCATGGGGGTGCCAGAAGGAGAAGAGAGAGAGCAAGATATTGAAAACCTATTTGAAGAAATAATGACAGAAAACTACCTGGTGAAAGAAATAGACTTACATGTCCTGGAAGCACAGAGAATCCCAAACAAGAGGAACCCAAAGAGGCCCATACCAAGATGCATCATAATTAAAATGCCAAGATCTAAAGAGAGAATCTTAAAGCAATAAAAGAAAAGCAGTTAGTTACCTACAAAGGAGAGCCCATATGACTGTCAGCTGATTTCTCAACAGAAAATTTGCACCACCGGAAGGGAATGGCAAGAAATATTCAAAGTGATGATAAGCAAGGAACTACAACCAAGATTATTCTGCCCAGGAAAGCTATCCTTTAGAATAGAAGAAAAGATAAAGAGCTTCCAAGTCAGGAAAATGATAAAGGAGTTCATCACCACCAAACCAGTAGTATGTGAAATGTTAAAGGGTCTTCTTTCAGAAGAAGAAAAAGATAAAAACATGAACAATAAAATTGCAATAAATACATATTTATCATTAAGTTGAATATCAATATCTATACAATAAATTGAATCTAAAAAACAAAATAAACAAACATGCTGAACAGAGACAGACTCACAGATACAGAGAACATTTTCAGGGTTGCCAGATAGGAGGGCAGTTGGAGGGATGGTCAAAAAAGGTGAAGGGTTTAAAAAGCACAAATTGGTTATTACAGAATAGTCATGGGAGTATAAAGTACAGCATAGGAAATATAATCAAGAATCTATATTAATAAAAGGGTAATATGCTAATTAGACCAGACACCTTCCGGATGTCCTTCCGGACAAAGCCACGGTAGCAGAGGCCGAGGCAGAGGCGGTTAGGGGCAATCAGGCCAGCAGGGGAGGGCAGTTGGGGGTGATCAGGCTGGGAGTGGAGGGCAGTTGGGGGCAATTAGGCCGGCAGGGGAGGGAAGTTAGAGGTGATCAGGCTGACAGGAAGATGAGCAGTTAGGAGCCAGAGATCCTGGATTGTGAGAGGGATGTCCAACTGTCGGTTTAGTCAGACATCCAGCAGTCAGACATCCCCCAAGGGGTCCTGGATTGGAGAGGGTGCAGGCCTGGCTGAGGGACCTTCCCCGTGTACAAATTCATGCACTGGGCCCCTAGTCCTATATAATAAAAGCCTAATATGCAAATTGACCAATCGGCAGAATGACCTGTGGAACGACGGGTCGCTATGATGCACACTGACCACCAGGGGGCAGACATTCAATAGAGGAGCTGCCCCCAGCCCACAGGCACCAGGCCAGCCAAGGCGGGTGCCAGCAAAGGCCCTCCTATTGCCCCACTGGTTACCCTGCAGAGGGAGGCAACTGGCAGCAGCGGCAGGGCATGGGACCAGCAAGTGGGTGGTACCAGGCCAGCCAATATGAGTGCCAGCAGGATCACCCTGCCGGTCGCCCCACATATCAGCCCTGATTGCCAGCCAGGCCTAAGGACCCTACCCAAGCATGAATTTTGTGCACCGGGCCTCTAGTATTCTAATAACTATGCATGCCGTCAGATGAGTGCAAAATTTATTGGGATGATCACTTAAGTTATGTAATGTTTAATCATTAGGTGTACAAGCTGAAACTTATTTAAGAATGTATGTTGTCCTGGCCAGTGGGCTCAGTTGGTTGGAACATCATCCTGTACACCAAAAGGTCAGAGCACATACCTAGGTTGCAGTTCAATATCCTGTACTAGTCAGTTTGTGTGGGGAAAGCAACTGATCAATGTCTTTCTCTCTCTCTCCTCATTTCTCTCTGAAAAAAATAATCAATGAACATATCCTCAGGTGAGGGTTTTTTAAAAAGTATTTATGTCAACTGTAATTGCAAATAAAAAAAGTTTTACGAAACTAAGGAGAAACTTCTGCCCATCCCCCTTAACTATCTAGAGGAATTTGAATTAGGGGCTTTGTCCATAATAATAAATTAACAAAAATATAACCTTTTTTTACTTAATCGATATGCCAGGCCAAACTACTAATTGCTGAACATCAGCTCATCTTATGGTCCTGCAATTACCTTCTGAAACCTCAAGGTGCCTGACTTCATGCTTAGCTCAGAATATCATCTATTTTTCCTTTTTATCTTTGAATTTCTCATGTAGACAGGGTCTCCAACTCACTCATGTATGTGGGGTTCCCAGGCATACAAAATTAAATTTGATTTTCTCTTGTCAAATTATCTCATGTCAATTTGATTCAACCAGCCAAAAACAAAACAAGCAAACAAAAGCACAGAGAAGGGAAGAGGGCATTTTTCCCTTTTCCCACAAAGCAAAGAGGGAAAAGTAGTTAGATGATATTGGAAGTTGTTTCAGAAAGTTGCAGTAGTGGCTCTCCAGAAATTAAGTCAGGTCCCAACCTAGCCTAAGTGATGAAGCAACAAATACCTCTAGATAATAACAAACGTATTTTGAATAGACATGTCCTTGCCAGCTTCTGTAGAACAACACTTTATACATTTCTCACAACACCAAAGATACTGGCTCTGAATAGAAGTTAAATATGTGCAGAATGAATGAATGAATGTTCTTTATTTTACAATATAATTTGAAGCTTTCAGAATTGTAACTTCTCTGATATATCAATTATGGAAAATGGTTTAAGCTTTATTGAAATACTATTGTTAAGCACTGTTATACTGACTTATGTAGGATGAAATAATTCAAGAAAAGTAAACAGTACATAAACTGCCTTTTCACTGAGTGGGATGGCTGGCATTTAAGCACTATGGTTTTTATGTTCTGTGCCAATTGTCTGCCAGAGTCTAGCTGAAATTTAACATTTAATAATGTTAAGTATGTGAATTTGGGGGAGAATTTGCATTTATATCTCAGATGGCTTGTTACCCAAGCAGAATTGAGTGGCTACATTTTTCTATTTTTTTTTTCATGCCTTATTTTGTTAATCATTCCAATCATATTTGTTCCATTCCATAAAAATGAGAAGCTCACCTTCCACCTTTGTGAAATTATTGTTAATCATTCTCTAATGTCTGCATTATCCCATTTAAGCCATCCCCCTGTGGTTTTACAATTCCTTCTGCTCACTAATCCAACAGGAGAAATAATGTGCAAACAGGCAAATATAGGTTTTTCTTGTAAATCATCATTGTTTCTTCAGCAACATTAGAGTTTCTCAAAGTGTTATTTAAGAATCAAATAAATCTCTAGATAGAGCATCCAAGTCAAAGGAGACATAAGGTTGGAAAAAAATAGAAAATGATCCACACGCACTGCACCCAGCCTTAATCTTGACCAATAGAACATTAATTTTAAAATTTGATCATGATGAAAGAATAATTGGAAAGAAGAGACATATAATGGAAAATGAAAATATATATAATGTCCTAAGACCCATGTCCTTCTTGCTACCCAAACTTATCTTAGATGTAAAGGATTTCATATCTCCACATACTGGTTGCATGAGTAAATACATCAATAAATACTGCCAAATATCTGCATGGAATACAAAAATACACAACTAGTTAGCTGGATATTTCTGAAATATCTGGATATTTGGTGTTATATAAGTAAAGTATCCAGATATGTAACCAGAAATTATCATTCTCATGTGCATATTTCATATTTTATACAAAAATACCTGAATATGTATTTTGGGTCATTATTTTTATCTGGCTTTATGGGATTATCTTACCGAATAATAAACAAACATGTAAATTGACTGTACCTTCGCTACGCTAACCAGCCAATCAGGAGCTTATGCAAATTAACCCAACAAATATGGCAGTTAATTTGCATACGTAGGCCCCAAGCGGCGGATCGAAGCCTGACGGCTCCGGGGCCGGAGCAGCGAAGCCTGATGTAAGCCCTGTGTGTTTATGTCTCCCATCAGGCCCCAGCAGCTACAAGCCCCGCCACCTTGGTGCTAGGGCTGCTGGGGGCCGGATTGGAGACACAAACATGCAGGGGAGCCCGGCACCCAGCAGCCCCAAGCCCCCTGAGGCGGTGCTGGGGCTGCTGGGGGCCGGATCAGAGATACAAACATGCAGCCCCAAGCCCTGCCATCATGGTGCTGGGGCTGCTGTGGGGATCAGAGACACAAACCCACAGGCCTGGCACCCAACAGCCCCAACACCCAGCAGACCCAAACCCTGCCATCACGGAGCTGGGGATGCTGGGGGCAGAATCAGAGACACAAACCTGCAGGCCCAGCACCCAGCAGCCCCAAGGCCCACCACCTTGGTGCTGGGGCTGCTGGGGGCCTGATAGAAGACACAAACACACAGGGGGGGCCTGTACTCAGCAGCCCCAAGGCCCACCACCTCGGCGCTGGGGCTGCTGGGGGCCGGATCAGAGACACAGATCCACAGCCCTGGAACCCTGCAGCCTCAAGCCCCGCCATCAAGGTGCTGGGGCTGCTCGGAGTATCAGAGACACAAAACCACAGGCCCTGCACCTAGCAGAACCAAGCCCCGCTACCGCGGTGCTGGGGCTGCTGGGGGCAGGATTGGAGACACAAACCTGCAGCCCCAAGCCCTGCCATCGTGGTGCTGGGGTTGCGGGGGAATCAGAGACTCAAACCCAAAGGACTGCCACCCAGCAGCCCCGGCACCCAGCAGACCCAAGCCCTGCCACCATGGCGCTGGGGCTGCTGGGGGCCAGATCAGAGACACAAACCCGCAGGGGGGCCCTGAACCCAGCAGAACCAAGCCCCACCACCACAGTGTTAGGGCTGCTGAGGGCAGGATCGGAGACACAAACCCTGCGAGCCCTGCACAGGACGTATGCTCTGCTCCAGGTGACCCCTCTCTCCCTGGGAGTCTGGTGTGGAGGGCGCTCTCCCTGGGAACCCAGAAACCCGCCTCTGGGGCAACTGTGCAGCAGCCACGCCTGGCGAGCCA
>NW_005356635.1:1571996-1588845 GCF_000412655.1 Myotis brandtii
TTTTTTTTTTATTCTGGGATTTATTTACCTTCTATAATTGAAACTTTGTTGTCTTCAGGGGAGCTGAGAGCCGGCTTCTGCTTGCTCCAGCTCTGTGGCCACGGCCGGCTGAAAGCAGGTATCTGGGGTTTATTTACCTTCTATAATTGCAACTTTGTTGCTTTTGAGTGGAGCTGAGAGCCGGCAGCAGGCTGGCTTCCTCCATCACTGGAGCAAGCAAGCCTCCTGCTCGCTTCACCTCCGTGGCTGCCGGCCACCATCTTGGTTGGGTTAATTTGCATACAGTCATTTTGATTGGCTGGTAGGTGTGGCTTAAGGCATAGCGAAGGTATGGTCAATTTGCATGTTTGTCTTTTATTAGATTAGATTAAAAATTTTCAGATTTAAAATTTTATTTGGTTCTTTTTTAAATTTTATTTTTCATTTACAGTTCACATTCAATATCCTATCCTATATAATAAAACTCTCATATGCAAATTGACCGAGTGGTGGAATGACTGGTGGCTAAGAACTGACCACCAAGGGGGAGACGCTCAACGCAGGAGCTGCCCCCTGGTGGTCAGTGTGTTCCCACAGAGGGAGTGCCACTCAGCCAGAAGCGGGGCTCACAGCTGGCGAGTGCAGCGGCGGTGGCGGGAGCCTTCACAGCAGCACTAAGGAGCAGCAAGCTGAGCGGTAGGAAGCAGCAAGCAGGTGGGCAGTAAGGAGGGAGGGGTTCCGGACTGAGAGAGGGCACAGGCCGGGCTAAGGGACACCCCCCCATCCCCAGTGCACAAATTTCGTGCACCGGGCCTCTAGTATAGTATACAACTATGTATCCACGATCATGTCATAATTATTTATTTTTAATAAATACTGCAACTTGTCAGATTCGTCAATTAAATGTTCAGGTCCACACTGACCCTGTTTACATGCTAAACCAGTATTAACTGATAAGAGTTCACTAGAGCCAGGGAAGGGGGTAGACAGGAACTCTTACTGGGTATACATCTTATTTGCTCATTTTCTTTCCAAATACCTTCTGAGATATTATAGGAAATATACAAAGATAATAAATCAGGAAGTTGATTACCAAAATTACCAATACTACATTTAAACCTTGAAATGAAACTTTTCTCCATCAATTAGGACACACGCAACTTTTTTTTTTTTACCTTAATAAAGAACAGTACTCTTTTTATGCCACAATTTTATTTTTTTATTATTTTTTTTAATATATTTTATTGATTTTTTACAGAGAGGAAGGGAGAGAGATAGAGAGTTAGAAACATCGATGAGAGAGAAACATCGATCAGCTGCCTCCTGCACATCCCCCACTGGGGATGTGCCCGCAACCCAGGTACATGCCCTTGACCGGAATCGAACCCGGGACCCTTCAGTCCGCAGGCCGACGCTCTATCCACTGAGCCAAACTGGCTTCGGCATATGCCACAATTTTTAAATCCTTCCTTTTCATGACTAGGATCCTTTTAGTAATGTCCACACTATTGTTATGCTAAAGTGTGTGAGTAGGAAGTTAGGATATTCCCTATCTCTTTCTCCTTGCCTTGTGAGAAGTCACAGAAGGATGTCATGCCTCTGCTAGACAGCCCACTTGACTGCCATCATAGGAAAATGTGATCCAAACATGACATATACCACTGCTAATTTTCACTGTCACTGTATACTCAGTATAAATACAAGATAAATAAATAAACTAAAGTCTCCTTAACCTCTGATGATGACCTTAATTCTAATGTTCTTTTATAATTTATAGCACCATTGACATAAACTCTTATAAACCTGCTCTTATCTCTACTAAAGTCTTTTATAGACTACCTTTTTCTATGACTTACACCTCATTATAAAAATCATTATCTGTCACAAAGAAAGTGAGTGAAGTAAGCTGGGAACTAGTTCTTTGACATATTGAGATGGTATATCAGTCTGGAGGTGTAATTCTCAAAACAGAAAGTTGGAATTATAGATACCACCCACATTAATTCATAAATAGAAGAAATAATGTTGGTACAGAATAGTGATTTTCAAGTTATAGTGCAAACGAGTCAAAATAGTATTTTAATTTTAAAAAAATTGATTTATGACTCAATATATCAAAATTCACCAGGACTCATTTCTTTCATGTATTATAAATTAATATCACATTTATCTTATTTGAAAAAAAATAAAGATATTGATGATTTATAAAATGAAATATAGAGGTTCAACTCTCTTCAGAAGGAAGATCTAGCAGTTTTCTTGAAGCTCTCTACTGATCTGATAACAATAGTTATTTTTGCTATTTGAACTTTAATCTGCCCCTTTGATCCATTTGCTATAACTAATTATGAATTAAAGTTTCTCAAAGGATTTACATAAATTTGAGTCATGTGAAAAGAACTAACAATTAGACTAATGAGTTTCATAAGTCATTTCTTCTGCATCCACTATTTACTCATGCATCCATTTTTTAAAAGAATCATGCATTTTTTTTTTACTCAGCTCCCTACACTCATTCTCTGACCATCAGCATCTAACGTACTGCTTTCACATGTTCAGTAAATGTATGTAATGAATTTATGTGTCTATTAGTGTATGTGTGTGTGTGTTTCTTTCCCACTAATAAGAAAGGGTGGAGAGGTCCATCCCTGGAGAGTTACAGGAAGTGAATAAAACCTGTATTTTGTGTGATGCATTATTCCCCTCAGGAGCCTGGGACAGATGATCTCTTAAAGTCATTTTTTTGATCTATAACTAAATGATCAGTGAGCCAGCTTCAGGTTGCCCTGTACTATTTAACTCATAGTGCTATTACTCAAGAGTACTAAATAGTGCCCCTGGGCTCTGAAAAAATTAATGCACAGCCCTTAAGGTCAAAATTACTGCCAGGTAGTGATTTAAGTAATGGGAAATAAATCCCATTAAGATATAGCTAAGTAGTTAATCAGCAAGTAAAATAATAATGATAATAATGAAAAATAAGGAGTTAAATTTGTTTTCTCATTCTGCACTCCGTGGACAGAAATAACTGTTAGGTGTGTTCCTCATATAAATCTTTAATAAAAAGTAGTGATCAAAACTTCCCATGGGTTTCTCATCTCTAAACTAAATATGTCCTATCCCTTTCATTTTTACGCATAGTATTTGTTTTCATCCCTTTTATTTTCTTTGCTTTTTCAATGTCCTCTTCAGTTTTATCACTCTTTATCGATGTGATGACCTACAATATTAACCTAATAAAAAATGAGAATTTATTGTAAGAAGTGCTCCATTTTGCCTATATTTTAAAATATTTCCTTAATCTCATAATAAACAGCAGCTTTATAAATGGCAGATCTGTTGTTTTTGTAGTGAACTGCTGCAATCATGGGTAGCATTCTTGCTGGTTATGAAGATACCTAAAATATCCTTGGTTTATGTACTAAGCTTATGAACTAGGCTCTGTTTAAAAATAATAGTTTTGGCAACAAAGTATTTCATTAGCCACAGAAAGGTAAGGAGATTCATTTAGCAATATTAGATGATTTACTGTGGCGGGACTGTAAAAACATGCATACAAGTCTTCCAAGTCTGAGAACAACAATTGATGCCCAGCATTATTAAACTGCTCCCTCAATAACTCTATTGATAGGATAATACTGAATCTAATGAAGAAATATACAATCATTTGTGATTTATGTTTTTGTGTTAGTGTGGTAACCTCTGCTTAGTACTTCTCACCTTTTTATGACGTTATTAAATAATTTAGCCAATCAGTATTTTTGAAAATAGCCACTTTAACAGTTAAAAAAATTATACAAAACACAAAGGAGTCAAATGTAAGAGAGAGATACCATAACATATTCCTGGTTGTTTTTTTCTCTCCCTTGAACTAGCAATTTCTTGAAAGACTGGGAATACTAGTCATCTGAACATATCAAGTCTCCCTAACCAAAGTGAAAAGGAAGTATATGCCCTGTAAACCATTGCCTAAGGTTGGGGCTTAGTATAAAATTTATCAAAATCTGTTCATTTTTTCATTTGTGAGAATTAGTTATACTCAAAGTCTTATGCTATCTTACACAAACTCTTTCCAAAGGAAAGAGTTAATTTTAAGGTTGTATTATCACTTAGCTCAGGTATTTTGAAAGATAGTTCACCAAAACATGACCTCACTAAATTTTGCCATTGGTAAAAGAAGAAAGGAAAGGAATCCAGTAAATAAAGACCAAAAATATATGGCCTCAATTCATGTATCTTTTGTGGCATATTTTCTTGTCTTTCCAAAGTAATTATATCCTATCTATTGAGCATAGTAATCTCAATAGCTCCTTTAATTCTTGAAGGTATCATCTTCACCCAGTAAGGAAGAACTTGAAAAACCATGGTCAGTCAAATGAGAGAAAGTTCTCAAGCCTACATCCATAACGCTGTGTATGACACCACTAGTTTTATTCACATGAGGATAATGGATACTTCTTAGAGGAATGATACAGAACACTATGGAGAATATTTTATTGAGACTCTAAAAAAGAAGATAAAAGCAATCCTTAACCTATGAGAAAAGTAACTCAGATGGTAGGTGAAAAATCAAAGGGATTGGTCATAATCCTGGGGTATCAGGTGTAGTCATATCAGACAGGTATTATTTAGATGTCATTGAGGGAACATTCAGATGTACATATGTACTTAGGCCTGAGGAACTTCAAGGTTATCCTTAGGGAATGTATGAAATGCTCTGAGATCCTTTTGATAACAGACTTTACTTCCATAATAAGGTCAATAAAAGCAATGCAAGTATCATTGGCAATGTTAGATATACCACAATCAAATTGTTGAAAGAAAAAGATACTTGAAAGTAACAAGAGAAAAATAATTCATCATACATAAGAGATTCTCATTAAAATTAACAGGTAGCTGACTTCTTATCAGAAACCACTGAGGCCAGAAATCAGTGGGATGACACGTTCAAATTGCAAAAAAAAAGGACTCTCAACCAAAAATTACATATCCAACAAAACTACCTTTCAACAATAAGGAAAACATTAAGACATTCCCAGATAAATAAAAATTGAGATAATTTATCACTACTGCTACAAAAAAACACTAAAGGGAGTCCTTAAGGCTGAAATTAATGGACACTAGACAGTATTTAATTCACATAACAAAATAAAGAACTGATTAAGACAACTGTGTAGGTAAATATAAAAATGTGTTTAATTATTTTAACTGAATAATTATTTTCTTCTACCTAATTTAAAAGCCAACTGCATAAAGCAATAATATAAAACTGTGTTGATGGGCTTATCTATATATATATAAAAGCCTAAGCGACCGGCCAATCAGCCGACCAGCCAACCAGCGGGTAGCTATGACATGCACTGATCACCAGGGGGCAGACGCTCAAAGCAGGACAGCAACTTTGCAGAGTGCCCTCTCACACTTTGGGACACCTTGGGAGATGTCAGACTGCTGGTTTTGGCCCGATCCCTGCAGGCCAGGCTGAGGGAACCCACCTGCTGGAGGGACACCACTCACTCCGCAGATGCCCTTCGAGCCCTGGTGCTGCCCCAGGTGAGGCCAACCAGGGAGGGACCATGGGATGTTGTCTCCAGAACATGTCCGGCCCGTCTCACCCAGTCCTGTTCTGCCAGCGACCTTCTAATTAATTTCTTTTCAATGTGCAGGAATCCGTGCACCGGGCCTCTAGCAATATATAAAGATGTAAGTTGTATTATAGTAATAGCACAAAGGGAGGGGAGGGAATAGAACTATATAGAAGCAAAGTTTTTTAAAATTAATATGGCATTAATCTGAAATAGATTGTTATAAATTAAGTTTTCATTTTATTTCTGGGACAACAACTAAGAAACTTTAAAAAAATAATGAAATAAATGACAAGGCAGTTAACATATACAATAGAAAATAAAATATCTATTTAACACATAAAGCATAATGGAGAATAGAGGAACAAAAATTATATAAGACAGAAAACCAATATCAAAACTTAAGAAATAAATTCTACCTTATTGCCCTAACCGGTTTGGCTCAGTGGATAGAGCATCGGCCTGCAGACTGAAGGGTCCCAGGTTCGATTCCAGTCAAGGGCATGTACCTTGGTTGCAGGTGCATCCCCAGTAAGGGGTGTGCAAGAGGCAGCTGATCAATGTTTCTCTCTCATTGATGTTTCTAACTCTCTATCCCTCTCCCTTCCTCTCTGTAAAATATCAATAAAATATATTTAAAAAAATTCTACTTTATTGATAATTACATTAAATGTAGATGGATTAAGCACTGTAATCAAAAGACAGATTGACAGTGGATAAAAAAGATCCAACTATCTACTGTCTTTTGGTTCAAAGACACAAATAGGTTGAAAATAAAAGCATGGAAAAAGATATATTTCTACACTTCACTGGAATTAGTAAAATGTCAAGTCTATTACATTATGATAAGTTATATATGTATATTATAATATCTAGAACAACCACTATATAAAATATACTAAAAAACTAAAAATAAATCAAAATAGTACCCTAAAAATTAACTCACAGAAAGGCAACTCACAGGAAGATAAGAAAAGAGAAACAGGGATATGAGAAAGAGAAGGAATAAACAGAAAAACAATATGACAGACTTGAAACCTATTATGTAAATAATTAACCTTCAATATAAATGATCTAAATATACCAATTAGGAGACAAAGTTGGCAAAATGGATATTAAAAAGGCCCAATTATATGCTATTTATAAGAAATTCACTTCAAAACAACATAGATAGGTTGAAAGCAAAATAAGTCCATCGAAGAAAGCTAAGAACCATATGATTTCATTCATATGTAGGATATAAAACTGAAATTTATAGATACTGACAATAATATGATGATTACTGAAGGAAAGGGGTGGGGAACAGTAAAAGGCAAAAGGAGCCAAATATATGGTGACAGAAAATGATATGACTTCATGTGGTGGGGGAATATATCATAGAAAGGTACACTTGAAACTTATATAATCTTAGTAACCAATGTCACCCAAATCAATTTAATAAAAAAAGAAAGTAAAAGAATGAGATATGGTATACTATGCCAATAAGAATTTTTTAAAAGATTGGAGGGAACTCTTTGTACCTTTATTAAAACACTCATGTTGTTCCAATACTCTATTACATGGTGGGGCTCAGTCTTTGTGAAATTGATTGATGACTACAGGTATGTAGCCTTTCTTACATTTTCATGAACCAGATTACTCAAGTATTAAGTCAAGATCTTACTAATATATAAAAAAGAGTAGTAACTAGAAGACCTTCTAAACCAGCACACTGATATGAAATAGCTGGTGTGAGGCTGCTGGTGGGAAGAGCAGCCAAAGCTAAAGAAAACACATATGCAGCATCAGTTAAGTAACTGCGGGCCCAGCTTCGTATTTTACATTGGAAAGAAAGTTTTCATGTATCACAAAAATAGCAATAGAAGAGGGTCAAGTGGAAAGATGATTTTTATTCTCAGTTCTCTGGTGTGGTTTGTGGTTCTTCTTTCAACATCTGTCAGTCTCCATCAATATATACCTGAAAAAAAAATCAGGCAATTATTATTTGAAAGGTTATAGAATTGTCCACATTGTGAATTTCACCTTCCTAGTTGTCACTTCACAGCTAGGTTGCTAACTTAGATCCCAATAAAATTAGCCTTGAGTAAGATACTTTAACATTTACTATTAGAAACTGCCTGGTACACACAACCCTTTGGAGAAACAGGAGCCTCATCCAAATGGACCTAAAATACTGTGGACCAGACTTGACAGCCACAGTCCACTGAAATGCTGGAAGCCTGGAGAAAAACAAATTCTTGTCCCTTGCTTTCCCTCTTCCTCTCATAGGCCACTGTAGAAAAATAAAGTGTTGTTTTTTTTTATGTGAAGGGAAATATACTAGACTTTCTACACTTCAATCAATTTTAGGATGACCTGTGGGATCTAGAACCACTAAGCTCTATCCTGAACCTAACTCACTTGTTAACTCTCATAAAAATTGCCACAGATTTATAGATGACACTGAACTAGGCCCTCCATAATTTGATAAGAGGAGCTACAAGAGAGTTAAGTATGACATTAGAATGGAAATAAAATATGATACTCCTACAACCCTCATGCAATCTTTCATGGCGAAGCATCATTCTCATTATAAATACTAATTTAAATATTTAGTCTGAGGGCAAACTTTTATCTCTCAACCACATTCTCTCCCAAGCCAGATGCAGTAAAGAGGCATGCTCTAGGAACAGAATGAGCAGTAAACTGATTTCATATTTCTAACACCAGATTATATTATGACCTTACAGGGGGATAAGAATGATGGGCTTGAGTCAACTTTGTGAGGATTTTTGAATTTCTTCTTTCAACTCATTTCAATTCTATTCAATTCAACTTGACAAAAATGTACTTCACAGTGCCAATAAACCAGGGGAAAACTACAAGAAGTTGTCAATATCATAAAAGCATATCTATATATGTAAAAGCCTAAGCAACCATCTGACCGTTTGACCATTCAACTGTTCGACCTGTAGCTATGATGCCCAATGACCACCAGGGGGCAGATGCTCAGCTCACAGGCATGGAAACATGGAAAAGACTGATTAATCCCAGAGGGAAGGGGGGAGGGTGGGAAGAGATTAACCAAACATCTTATTTGCATACTAGAGGCCTGGTGCATGGATTCATGCACTGGTGGGGTCCCTCAGTCTGGCATGCAAGGATTGGGCCAAAACTGGCAGTCCGACATCCTGCAAGGTGTCCCAGATTGCAAGAGGGTTCAGGCCAGGCCGAGGGACCCCACCGGTGCACATATCCATGCACTGGGTCTCTAATATTAAATACAATGACAACATAACAAGGTAAATCCCTCCCTCTTTTTTCCTTTTATTCTCTTTCTACCTTCATTTCCTTCCTTCCTTCTTTTTCTTCTAGATTTATTAAGCTATAATTGATATATATCATGTAATTTAAGTTGGATAACATGATGATTGGATACATGGATATAGAGTGAAACGATTACCACAATAGGGATAGTAATACATCCATTATCTCACAAAATTACTATTGTGTGTTGGGGCGGGGGGGGGGGGGAAAACATTTCTTTCTAAGGCATTGTCTTCCCAAAGACAAATAATGATTTTCACCTATCATTTCTCTAGCTTCTTTCACTCACCAAAGACATCAATATCTTTCTATAGTATAGACCATAAAAACAGTCACTTTCTTTGCAGTGATCTAGAGAGCAAAGAGGACTTCTCAAGGTCACCCATTACTTTTCCGATGCACACAAGGCAAGCACCAGCACCTCTGCTCTTCACAAGGGGCATCTCTCATGCTGCAGTTTTCTGTCACCAACTGTAATGCACTACCTGTGATTTTCATCTACCTCTATATGAAAACATGATAGAATGCCCCTCTTCCGTGGGTTATTTCCATAGCTACTGTATTTATTATATTAATGTTTATCTCTTGGATGTCATTTAATGAATGTCAGCAGGGAGGAGGGAGGAGATAGAATATTTACAGAAAGAAGCTGTGCCATTAATTCAAAATGGATGGTAAAGACAAGTGTGCACATTCCCGTGGCCACATGGGGACTATTTTAAGGCACTGAAGCAGTTAATTTTGTTTTAGATACATGATTATAGATAAAATAGATCTTTTCAACTTCGTTGAAAATTGAAATTATAACGCATACAAGGCTTCAGATCAAAATGCTATATAGTCTCCCCTCCCCACCTTATCTAAGGAGTGTAATGCCCTTACAATGGCCCACTTCTTGAACTCTTTCCAATTTCAGATATTTCCTATCTCTTTTAATACCTCATTGCTTTTGCATCAATTACAGCCTGACCTAAAGCTGCACTGGAAGTGGAAGTGATATATAGTGGAATCCATTTAAATGAATTTCTGATGAAAGAATAAAACTGTTAAAAGAATAAATTTACTGCACAAATTTATACAAATCCTGTATATGCTGTGAAAACCTCTTAAATGAAAACTGATGAAAGATTAAAATATTAAATTAATTAAAATCCACCATACTGATGATTTAACCTACTAAATAAATGTCTAAAACAAAGATATAATTTTGTAGTGCTCAAGTGTATGTCAATTTTATTTTACTTTTTAAAAAAATATATTTTATTGATTTTTCACAGAGAGGAAAGGAAAGGGATAGAGAGTTAGAAACATCGATGAGAGAGAAACATCCATCAGCTGCCTCCTGCACGCCCCCTACTGGGGATGTGCCTGCAACCAAGGTACATGCCCTTGACCAGAATTGAACCTGGGCCCTTTAGTCTGCAGGCCAACACTCTATCCACTGAGCCAAACCGGTTGGGGCTGTATGTCAATTTTAAATGTGTGGTGAGCTAGCATAACACAAAAGTATGGCTGTCGTTATTCTTTGTTGAACCAGCCATTATTTAGAAACACTTGTATTGGTTCTTCACATGATAAGAAAGGCAAAATATCCTGTTTCTCATACAAGGTAATGTTGTGCATTAGCCTCTTCCTTTTTCCTAATCCTTTATCACTTTAACTCTCTAGGTTATATGTTAGTTTGCATATAGTGCCTAAGAGGTGGATAAAAATTGGGTATCTCCCACAGCCATTTCTACCCTCTAGTAGGATTCCTTAAAAAAAACAGAACTTAAATCTTGCTCACAGAATATACCTTTGCAAAAGTTAATATTAGAACATAAATTTTCAGTGAGACAAAGCAATTTCTATTAAGAATTACTACTCTGCCCATCTAATTCTCAATTTAACATTAAAAAAACCCAATAACTCTGTTGTAAAGTTTCTAGCAATTAAAATAAGTACAAACTAGTTTCTTGCCCAGAAGAATTAGAGTTTCTGACTCAGTTTAGAGTAAAGGTGACATGTGGTTTTTGGTAATACACAAGCTTTGGTCACTCAAAAACAATACTCCCTAATTAGACACAGTTGAAACTGTTTGATTATTGTCAGGAAAAACAAAAATTCAATTGCACTATTGAAAACTTCACCCAGCTGTCCTCTGATCCCTGTTCATATTACAGTATTATAGTCATTGCAATTATTGCAATTAGAAGTCATGGCCAGGAAGAGGTCATTGGCAACTGGTAGTGACCAAATATCTGGGCATATGGCCAAATGCATGTGACCATTAATTCAAATGAATTCTACTGACCATCAGATAAAATATAACTTGTCTTAAAGGACCAAGAGGGAAGGGGTTTCTATGCTAATTAGTTATGGCCAATCCTCAAATTGATTTTAGGGAGAAATAGAAAATTGCTTCTAGTGAGCTTTTGATTTTTCATCAACCCTAGATATTTTGAGGGGCAGAGTGGGAGGGATTGTCCCAACCTTCAATAGAATTCCTGAAAAGGTGGGAATCTCAAGGCATGGTTAAAAATGATCCAGGGTGGTCTATGGTTGTAGTTGGCATAGCCTTGGGCACTGCAGCATCTTTTAAATTACTATTGTCTAAAAGGTGAAGTGTTTCACCTTTAGTGGATAATCTTGATGTAATTTGTCAACTGCAGTAGTTGCCCAACAGCTCTCAAATGTCCCAAGAGCAAGAACTGAGTCTTGGTTTATCTTTGCAATTCTAAGGAAACCCACAGCACTCAATAAATATTTGGTGAAGTAAACTGAAACAGTCCATAGCAATTTTACTCTGGCTGAATTCATAACTAAATAAGACTTGGAGCTTTAGCACCCCCTGGGGGATGCTATACTTGACTTCCCTTATAGTTTTTCATTCTTCCTGAATATTTATGGAGTACCTCTGATGAGGTGTTCGGTACTGGAAATGGGATACCTATCTTTAGGAAGCCTACTATCTGTCAGAAATGCTGAAAGGTCCTAATTGTTGTCCAATAATTATTTATAGAGCAACAATTAACCAGGCACAGAGGTACAGTAGTAAACAAGGTATACTTCCAGTCTAATGGAGTGCTGATAAAAAAAGAGGCAGTTACAATTGAGTATGAAAAGTGTTCTGAGACAGGTAGGAAGGCAATGGAATAGAGGAAATACTATCTAAACTGAAACCTGAAGGATAAACATAGAAGTTAAATAGGTAAAGTGGCTATATAAATAAGAGGGAAGCTAAACCTACGAGATTATTCATTTTGTGGATTCCATATGTTCCCATATTTGAATTTATAGATTCTTCATTAACAAAAAGATATTTTCTTTTTTCAAATAGATAATTAGACAGAATATTTAACTTTGCCAAGTGTTTGATACTTTTTGGATAGCTGATTAGTATCCATAGCTTATTTTTATAATTTCTTTTTGTACATATATTTACCAAATAGGTCAGGTGTTTTCATGTAACATTAAATACTTATTGGTATCACTGTTATCATTAATGCCATCTTAGAGCTTCAAGATATCCAGCACTTACAATGGTCAGAGTGAAAAAGAATTTTGATATCACAAAGTTAAATACAGTGAAAGTGATAGGGAACTCAAGAAGTTAAAAAATTTTAGCTTTAGATATACAGTTTATAGGCTTGGCAATTAATGCATGTGCAAAGCTTTCGTTCCAGGGACTGGAGTGTATGACTGGACCTGGCATGACTTCAGGAGACACGCACACAATTCGACCCTTGTGCCCCAGGAGGACTGCAAGTGACCAAAATGGTATCTGAGCTATTGTGCTCCAGGGACAGAACCTCCACCAGCCAGGACGTACATAAAGAACCACTGGTCAGCAGATGAAGGGATGGTTGGAAAATCACTGGACTGCAGCTTTTATCTGATTAACCTTTTCCTCTGAATTCCAAACCCCTTACCTACTTTTTCCCTGAATTCCAAACCCTTTACCTACACATTTCTTCTCCTTATAAAAATGGTTGGCTTGAAGTGAGATGTAAGACAGTCTTTAGGGTACATAACTCACCATCTTCTCAGATCACCTGCCTTCTGAATAAAATGCCCATAAAGATTTAACCGTTATCTCTGCTTGTTGGTTCTGATAGTGATGGGCAGCACAAGCACTGACTCTTCTGGTTTCAGAAGTATACTAAATTGCTCAGGGTTTTTAAAAATCTACTTATATTATTTAAATTGTAACTAAAAATATGCATAAAAACTATTATTGTTTTTAGAGATATTAATTGAAAATGAGGATATATCTATCATCACATGATTTTAATATAAAATCTAAATATTAATTAGAATTATAGAACATAATTTAAATAAAGACAATATATGTAAATAAACATTAAAATCAACATGAAAGACAACTAGGAACATCTTAGAAGTTATTTTGAACATTATAGAGACTTTTTCTCAAGACATTCTTTCTTGATTTCTAATTTAAATATATTAGGAATTGAAAAACAATGCCTATCTGAAATTCCACATTACAGACCAAACTGCTGAACATCCACTTTGCATGCATTTAATCCTTTCTAGACTGAAACTTGGTCTAAAGTGAGCTAAAAGCAGTATGAACACCTGGTTCACCTGCTGGTGACTCAGACTTCTCAGCGTTTGTGAGCTCCCCCTGATCTGTGTTTAGAACCATCACTGGGGAGTCCCCACAAAGCAGAGTTTCCAGAGAAGTGAGCCTCTGATCACCTATATCAGAATCACCTGGAGAGCTTGAATTTACAAAATGCATGATCCTTGCCCAATGTTAGGTCTATTGGATCAGAACTGGGTGAGGATGGCTTGAGGAAATTATTTTTAACAATAAAAATTTAACAAAATTAATTATTATATGTACGTAAGTTTTTAAAATGGTGAAACCTGATAGAAGGTAAATCTTCAAATTATGAAACTTTGCAGTGGAGCTCAAAACCCAAATTTCCATGTTGACTTGAATGTGACCAAGAATAACAGAAGAATTGAAAAGAAGAAAGAAAGAAAGAAAGAAAAAGTCCCTGGTAGCATCTAGAGAAATTGCAGGGGATCACAATGGTGATAAGAAGGAAAAGTGATTTTTTCCCAAGCAAGAACTGGCAGTGCTCAGGAAGAACTGCAGCTCCCTTAAGGATGGGGTATAAAGACTATAAGAAATCATTAGAAAACATCAGTGGGGACAGGGTGTACTCCCTGGAGCTCTGGCAGGTATCACACATGCTCTGGGGCAAGTACAACATAGGCCCTCAACAAATTTTGGTGGGATAGATGGATGGACGAATAGATCGATGGAGGGATAAAATGAAGGACGGGAATTCTTGAGTGTCATTTTTAGTATGTCAGTATATTGGGAACTTCAATTGCAGAGATTCCAAGAAAATAGGTGTCGGGTCCAAGTCCCTCTGCCAGGAGCTGGACCACCTGGGATGCTGGGTATTCGATAGAGAAGCCACGAGAAGTTGTGGGTATATAAGAGAGTCTTTATTGTAACCCAAGTGGCCATTGCTATGACAGGAGCTGTTAGACAAAGCAGTTCTTCAAAATAAAGTCCCAAACAGTAGCCGTACACCAGCTAGGTAACAATACATCTTTCCTACAAAGTAGCTGTAGCCTCCAACATAGGAGCTATACAGGAGCCATTCTTAGAGCTACAGCCTCACTAAGCAGCTGCCTCCAAGCCCACAGCAGCAGACTGCTGGTCAGTAACATACTTTAATACTAACTTAGACAAACGCGGCTCCTTTCCAAATAGTGACCTCACTATTTTGGGTTATAGAAGGGCATGCTTGCACAGTGTACACAGTCAGATTACTGTGTCCTTGCTTCTTGCACCTGCATATAGTATCTCAACCTTGAACACTTTTATAAAGATCCCTACACTCAGAGTAGCCTTGAACATTCAGCATACTCTGAACAGGGCCTCCACACTCCCATTTGCCTTGAGCATCCAGCATACTCTGACAGGATCCCCACGATAGGATTTCATGTATTTCAATTAGAAAGGTATTCTGAAAATTGAATTGTAAATTACTGTTTGAATGCTTACAAGTGTGAAATGCTGGACTTCTCATAAGGCATTTCCCTGGATACCTATAGGAGACACACCAAGTAATATGGATACTTTGTGCCATGACCAATCTAAAGCAAGGTTTCCAAGTATAAATCAACAATTGTGATTAGTTCATGTTTACTAGTACTTGACAGTAAATTTTGACAGAATGTATCAGACAGGCATCATTTCACCGGAAGATTAATCTAGGACTTAGTATGTAGGTCAAGACTATCATTTTAGTTGGGGATTAAAAATAGACAACAGATAATTTTACTGGCAAAATGTTAAAATTTAAATGCCTATGGATCTGGAAAACAAGATTATGGCACTAATTCTGCCACTAATTCACTGTACAAATTTGGACAGGTTATTGTATACTGCTTAATAAAATAAGAAAATTAAAATATAATTTCAAAGGCCTAGTCCAGGTGTAATCCGTATTGTGCTGGTAGTTAACAATGGGATCTCCTGGGGAGTGGTAAAGAGCCCTTATTTGTATCATTTTTACATTTATATGGAATAAATACTCCCATTGTATTTCAAGATGATGTCACTGAATGCAGAGTTGAGAAGAGATGCACATAATTCTTGCAAGCTGGTTGGAGATAATATTCTATGGTAACATAATGCTATTTTATGTACCTACTAGAGGACCGGTGCACTAATTCGTGCATGGATGGGGTCCTTCGGGGTGGCCTGCAGGGATAGGGCCCCAGCTCACACCCACAGCCTCGCAGCCCTGCAGCCCCACCTGGCACCCCACCTTGGCCTGGCGCTGCCCCCTCACCTGCTCCACCATCCCGCCTGTGGGGTGATTGATTGGAGCTGGGTCCCCTACCCAGCTCCCTCAGTGCCTGGTAGCCAGGCAGTGGCCCCACATCCCACCACCACCACTGGTCGCCATCTGCAGGGTGATTGGCAGGGCGATCGGGCCCTTGCTCGCACCTGCCTTGGCCTGGCACCACCTGCTCACCTGCTGCACCATCCAGCTGTGGTCCTGCTCTCGTCGGAACCAGTAGCACCGCCACTGCTGCCACTGCCAGCACTGCGTCATCAACGCCCGCCATGGTCACATCGCTTCCTGGTCATAGCGCACGTCATAGCAAATGGCTGAACTCCCAGTCAAATGACCACCCGAGGGAACAATTTACATATTAAGCTTTTATTTTATAGGATTCCCCAATCTGAATATTTGCTCTATGTTCCATTTTTGCTCTTCTTCATAAATATATAGGTTCCTAGAATTAAAATGTCTGAGTCCCATCCCCCAACCACATTGTATGTTCTCATATGTAATTTATTTTAAATTTAAGTTCTTTATTATTTAACACTAGAGGCCCGGTGCACAAAAATGTGTGCACTCGTGGGGTCCCTCAGCCTGGCCTATGCCCTCTTGCAGTCTGGGACCCCTCAGAGGATGTCAACCTGCTGGCTTAGGCCCGCTCCCTGGGGGATCGGGCCCAAGCTGGCAGTCAGACACCCCTCTGGCAGCCCGGCAGCCCTCGGGGGATGTCCATTTGCCAGCGGGGAGTAGGCCTAAGCTGCAATCAGACATCCTTAACACTGCTGAGGAGGCAGGAGAGGCTCCCACCACCACCGCTGTGCTGGCAGCCATCAGCCTGGCTTGTGGCTGAGCAGAGCTCCCCCTGTGGAAGCACACTGACCACCAGGGGGCAGCTCCTGCATTGAGCATCTGCCCCCTGGTGGTCAGTGTGTGTCATAGTGACCAGTCTTTCCCAGTTGTTCTGCTGTTAGGGTCAATTTGCATATTACCCTTTTATTATATAGGATGGAGGCCTGGTTCACGGGTGGGGGCCGGCTGGTTTGCCCTGAAGGGTGTCCTGGATCAGGGTGGGGGTCCCGCTGGGGTGTCTGGCCAGCCTGGGTGAGGGGCTTATGGCTGTTTGCAGGCTGGTCACACCCCCTTCAGGGTGGGGGTCCC
>NW_005356635.1:1589400-1599368 GCF_000412655.1 Myotis brandtii
CCGTGGCTGCTGGCCTCCATCTTGGTTGGGTTAATTTGCATATAGTTGCTCTGATTGGCTGGTGGGCGTGGCTTAAGGCATAGCAAAGGTACAGTCAATTTGAATCTTTGTCTTTTATTAGTGTAGATACTACATAAGTCTCCTTTTTATGTCATAAGTTAACATGAAAAGGTATTTTTTATTTTATTATATATTTTTCTGTTCAGCCTAACAAAAATGGAAATAACTTTTTATGAAGCCTTTAGCTTCTAGCTTGAAACTTGTCTGTTAAATTACTATTTTTTAATGATGTGAGAGGTGTTGTTTTATTAATTCTTTTTTCTCTGACCTTGAAATATAATAGACTACTTTAAAGGTCTCAATGGTATAAGTCATTAGGAAGATAAAAATATATGTGATTAAAGTAAAACATGATAAGACTTAAATTAAGTAATGATGTTAATAATCTTACTTTATGAAAATGGGTTATGTGATAAATTTTAATTATCATTATAATCAGGGTTTATCAACTAAAAATGGTTTAAATTTTTTAAAGTGAATGAATATTTAAAAGTTTACTAGAGAAAATACAGCTGTAATTCAAAATTATTAAATGACTTCACTGCAAAAAAATATTTAACAATTTTAAAAATAAGAAAAATTTTAGTAGCATTTACCAAAAAAATATAGTCTATAATGAATATTCAAATACTGGAAAAAAACAGCAACATAACACATACTGTCACTACATGTAGTGTACACATAACTTAGTACTTGTATTTCCTAGCAAAGTAAACAGTGACTTGCCAATTAAGGCCATTTTTCTTCCAAAACTTGTTATTTCTCTGAATACCACTCATTGGATTTGTATAAACTCTATTTTCCATACAAAATTGTTAATATTTTATGTAAGCATAATTCACTTTTAGCAGCTAGACAGGGACACATACACATGCTTACCACATGGTCAACACCTACAAGTTAGATCTGGATCAATTCTTTCCTTTGCATTCCTCCTCTAATTCCTGGAAATGTCAATCTTGACTTTTTATCTTATGTGTTAGTAAATTTCTTGGATCCAGTAATGTCTCTAAGTTAGTTGTTAAGTTTTAATCTTACAGAAGAGTTATAATACTTTCTTGCATTTTCCCAATTTCTTAACTGATATTTTTGGTGATTTAAGAGTCAGAAAAGCATATATTTTCTAAGTAATGCTTGGAAAAAGTTCCCACATGTGCACACTACCTGAGTTATACCTGCTTTCTCCATTTGTGCTTAGAGAAAAGCCTTGTAAAGTCAGTCCTATAATGTGACATATGCATTCCTAAAAAATCACTGTTCTGTGCAAAATCACACAAGAAAACACCACAGGGCTTTTGTGGAAAAATGGGGCTAGTGATATAACACATAAAAACTTCATCAGTAACACATAAAAGAAAGATAAGAGGCAAATAAAAATGGTAGTACAGTTTCATAAATAATTAAAGAATAAAGACATATGTAAATACCGCAATAAATATAACACTTTACTTCAAAAAAAAATCTGAGTCAAAGGTAAATGTAAACATTTCTGAAGTTCTTGATCAATACTGCTAAAATATGTCCAGAAAAATTATACTAATTTATGTACCCACAAACAGTGAGAAATTAATGTCTCACAAAACAATGGCCAACAAAGGGCATTATTAAAAAAAACAAACAAACAAAAAAATAACCAGCTTTTTAATCTAGCAGTTTAGTTTCTGAATTTACATTTTTAACTAGATAAGCATGTAAATATACTAATTAACAATTTATATTTCTTTCTTTGAAAAATGTTTATTCATGAGCTTTGTCATTTGTCCATTTATTCTTAATGGGTTTTTCTAATTAATATTTATGTCTATAACCCTTTGTTAAGCTATTGCAAATATATAATTATAAAGTTAATGTCCAGAAATATTACATCTTTAATAATTAAATCTGTGGATGTTTTTCCCATTTCTTCTCCAACTTTTCTGGCTTGTTTTACATTTAATAATTTAAACCACCTTAATTTATTTTGAATATAGTATGAAGAAAGAATCTATGATTTTCCTCCCCTGCCCCCCAAATTTAGTTAATTTCCTCCTATCTCTTTTTCAAAAAATCTCTCTCCTTTCAACCTATTTTATACTGTGATTTGCATCAAATGTGAAATTTTATATATAGGCATCTCTTTTTGCCCATGTATCCTTATCTATTGATCTGTTTATTCTTATACAAGTATATTCCTATGATAATATATACCCCATTGCAATCAATTTCAGTATCTAACTAGTTCAGTCCCTACTAACTCCTTTACTTTTCTAAGTTTTCTTAACATTTTTATGTTACTTATTGTTAGAAGGGTTTTAGCATGTTTCTTAAAAACCCAACAGGGATTTATGTCTATTTTATTAAACAAATATTATTAATATCTCTATAGTATAAAACTATTTGTCTTTTATTTATGTTCCCTGATAAATACCGTGGTTTTCTTTATGTTTTTTATTGAAATTATTAGTAGACATGTAATGCTTTTACGCTATTACTAGAGGCTCAGTGCACGAATTTGTGCACCAGTGGTCCCTCGGCCTGCCTGTGGGATCAGGCTCAAACAGGCTCTCTGACATCCCCTGAGGGATCCTGAATTGTGAAAGAGTGCAGGCCAGGCCAAGGGACCCCACTGGTGCACGATTGGGGCCAGGGAAGGACATGGGAGGTTGGCCAGCTGAGTAAAGATTGTGGGAGGGCTCCAGGACATGTCTGGCCTGTCTAGCTCAGTCCCGATCAGCCAGACCCCAGCAGCAAGCTAACCTACTGGTCGGAGCATCTGTCCCCTGGTGGTCAGTGCACATCATAGTGAGTGGTTGAGCGGCCTTAGCATATCATTAGCATATTACACATTGATTGGTTGAACTGCCAACCAGACGACCAGACACTTAGCATATTAGGCTTTTATTATATAGGACTAGAGGCCTGGTGTACAAAAATTCATGCACTGGAGGGGTCTCTCAGCCAGGCCTACACCCTCTCACAGTCTGGGAGCCCTCAGGGGATGTCCTACTGATGGCTTAGGCCCAGGGGGAGTGGGCCTAAGCTGCAGTCTGGCCTCCCTCTGCGGAAGGTGACTGGACCAATCAGGAGAAGGCGCATCCCCCATTACCCCACTGCTGCTGCCACTGCCAGTTGCTGTGGCTGTTGGCCCTCGGCCCTCGCTTCTTAGTGCTGCCCCCTCCTCCAACTGGAGCCAGGCTGGCTGGGGGAGGGACTGTGGGAGGTTGAGGCAATGCATTCACACCCTGTTCAGACTCTACAGAAGCTCCGGGACTGAAGTGCTGTGGCCTCTCCCATCACCACCTCTGCAGGAGTGGCTGCAGCACAGGTGGAATTGGACCAGGGCCCATGGTGCCACGGCCTCTCCCGCCACTGCCTCTGTGGAAGGAGGGGTCACAGCATGGGTGGGATGGACCTGGGCCCGTGGCACAGCTGCCTCTCCCACCGCCACCTCTGCAAAAGGGGCCATGCCACTGGACTGGCCTGCGCCACCACCTCTCCCTCACTTCCGGCCCTCGACCCATGCAGCCACTGCGGCTTTGTCCGGAAAGACGTCCAGAAGATGTCCAGTCTAATTAGCATATTACCCTTTTATTAGTATAGATAAGTAGAATCTGTTTTCAATCTATTTTCCAGTACATATGTTACATCTATACATTTTGTAATGTGTCAATGATAAGTACAAAAGTCATTGATTTTTATATATTTATGAGAGGCCTGATGCACGAAATTCTTGCAAGAGTAGGCCTTCCTTCCCCTGGCTGCCAGCACCACTTTTCCTCGGCACCCGGGACCTAAGATTTCCTCCAGCTGCTGGCAGGCACCAGGATCCGGGCTTCCCTTGCAGCCCCGACTTCATCCGGAAGGTCATCCGGAAGGACATCTGGAAGAATGTCTGGTCTAATTAGCATATTACGCTTTTATTATTATAGATCACAAACTTATTCACAGAAATTTTTAGATTAATCTTGGAGAGTTATATTTATACTTTATGTAAATAATGACTTGTTTATTTTTAGTTTTACATCTTACTGTACTGGCCATGAATTTCAAAACAATAATAATGTTAATGATGAGCATTATTTTTTTCTTTCTTTGGTTTATATTTATTTAGAGAAAGTTGTCAATTATATGCAACTAGAGGCCTGATGCACGAAATTTGTGAATGGGGGTGGGGCGTCCCCTTGGCCCAGCCTGCTCCCTCTCCAATCTGGGACCCCTCGGGAGATGTCCAACTGCCGGTTTAGGCCCTATCCCTGGGATCGGCAGTCGGACATCCCTCTCACAATCAGGGACCACTGGCTCCTAACCACTCACCTGCCTGCCTGCCTGATTGCCCCTAACTTCCCCCCTGCCAGCCTGATCACCCCTAACCACCTCTGCCTGCAGGCCTGGTCACCCCCAACTGCCTCCCCACCTAGCTAGCCTGGTCGCCCCTTACTGCCCCCCCTGCCAGCCTGGTCACCCCATGCAGCCTGCTGTTCATTTGTTTGGTCGTCCCTCACTAAGCCCCTGATGGCCTTGTTGCCCCACGCAACCTGCTGTTTGGTCGTTACTATTACTGTGATGGCATCCTGGACAATTTGCATATTCCTCTATTATTACTATAGGTAGGGAAATTTGTATATGTGTGCATCTTTACATATTTTGTTAACTCTTTGTTTGAAATACATATTCTTTGAGTTACGAAGCATATTTATATTTTAAGAACATTTTAAGAACATTTTTAAGAACATTTTTGTTGTTATATTTTTAATTGTTTGCTTTTGATTAATTAATGAGTATTACATTTTACCAGATAGATTTTTGAAATTTATTGATATGACACATATGGGGTTTTATTTGACCAATTAATTTTTGCTATCATAGGCTTTTCTATTTAACAAGGTAGAGATTTTTCTTGTTTAGAAAGAACTGACACTTTAATACTGCTAAATTTGATTTACTAATATTTATTTAGAAAATTTATATTGATATGTATAATTTTTCCCATTCTATGCTAGAAATTTTATTCAGATTTTTGTGTAAAAATCTAAGATTTTAAAAGTACATTGGGTGGTTTTGGAAATTTTTGGTAGAGCCACTACAGATAACATGGCAATACTCTTTTACTATAAAATTCAAAAGAATGCATCTATAAAAACTAGATGAGTCTTTTATATTGAAGTAATTCTTTGATTGTGCATGTCTGTTTTATTTTTCTAATTGATATCTGTAAAGTAAGTTTCAGTCATGTAAATTTTTGTATCTCTAAATGATAATCACTATTTCTAATTCAATTAGCATAAAATTATGAATAGTATTTTATATTTTTTCTAAATTTCAATCTATGGAATAAATAATGGATTCAAATTTTCACCACTTTGCAACTGCTAATGAATTGACAGATTTAGGCATTTATCATTTTCAGTTTGGATGGCTCTATTTTTCCTTGCATAAATTTACCAGGAATTTATGTTTTATTGTTATTCTTTTAATAGTTCTGTTTATCTATGTCTTATTCAATAATTTCTATTTTTATCTTTAATTATTTATCCCCATGTACTTTAATTATCTTTATGGTAAGCTAGAGGCCCGGTGCATGAAATTCGTGCACTCGGGGGGAGGGGTCCCTCAGTCCAGCCTGTCCCCTATCACGGTCCGGGAGCCGTCAGGGGATGTCCTACTGACAGCTTAGGCCCACTCCCCGTGGGCGTAAGCTGCAGTCTGGCCTCCCTCTGAGGGAGGCGACCAGGATTATTAGAGGAAGGTGCCACCCCCATCACCCTGCTGCTGCTGCCACTGCTGACTGCCACAGCCGGCAAGGTGTTTTCATCAACACAGACTCCAGTCCCTTCACCACGAAGAAATGACAACTTTCTTTAGGCATTTTCAAGATGTCTCTTTTATTTTTTTTTTATCCTCACCTGAGGATATTTTTCCATTGATTTTTAGAGAGTGTGGAAGAGAGAGGGAAAGACAGAGAGAAACATCAATGTGAGAGGCACACTTTGATTTGTTGCCTCCTGCATGAGCCCTGACCTGGGCCCCAGCCAGGGAGGAGCCTGCAACCTAGGTACATGTCCTTGATCAGAATCAAACCTGGACCCTGCAGTCCACAGGCCAAGGCTCTATCCACTGAGCCAAACCAGGTAGGGCAGGATATGACATTTCTTAGCCCCTCCAGCAGTGGACCTTCATTTTTCCTCCAGGAGTGAGGTAGAAAAACCCTAGATCACCTTCTTGGATTCTTATTACCCAGGTTACCAAGAACACTGCAAGTGGTGTACTGGGAGCTTAGCCAGTGAGCGGTCAGAAAAGTTGTTTCCTCTGCAGCTCATGCACAGAGGCGGGACTGCTAGTGCTCGGTGGCATGGGAATGCCCCTGTCTCTGCTCTGGGCCTGCTCAGGCCACCGCAGCAGCACAGGCACACCCCCCTGTCTCACATCACACGCAGTCCCCTCCCGCCCACCTACGCACACAGCCTGCTCCTGAGTTGTCATGACGTTATGGCGTCCCGGACAATTTGCATATTACCTCTTTATTTATATATAGACAAGGTTAGTGTTTACTGTATATAACATGTTAACAAAAAATGAGATACCTTAAACAAAAAAGAAGTTTATTTCTCAGAAAAGTATAAAAGAAAATCCATATGTAGGAGGCATTTGGTTTCTTATAGAGAGGGTCCCCAAAATTGTCAGAGTACCTGATCCCTTCCATCTAACAGCTCTTTCAACTTTCTATTTGTAACCCATGGAAGTTCCTATATATGAATATCCTGTTGATGCTATAACTGCACAGATAGAATGTTTCTAAGAGGGTTTTAAAATGTGTTAGTTTATATGTTCCTGGTGGTATAAATCCTAAGGTTGAAAAGATCTTACTGTAAAGGGCCTGAATAGATATTTTTCTAAAAAAGGTATACAGGTGGCTAATAAATATATGAAAAGATGCTCAACATCTTTTCTAATCTTCAAGAAAATGCAAATCTACACCACAATGATATGTCACCTCATACTTGTTAGGATGGCTATTATTAAAAGACAAAGAGCATTATGCTAAGGGAAATTAGCCAGTCAGAGAAACATAATTATCACATGATCTCACTCATATGTGGATTATAGTGAACAACATAAACTGATTAACAAAAATAGATCCAGAGACACAGAAGCATCTAACAGACAGTCAAACCTCAGCAGAAAGGCAGGGGAGGGTGGATGGGTGGGAAGAAATCAACCAAAGAACTTGCATGCATATATGCATAACCCATAAACACAGGAACTAGGGTAGTGAAGGCCTGGGGTGGGGGTTGGGGTGAGGTAGAAGGGGTTAATGGGGAAAAAGGGGGACATATGTAATACTCTAAACAATAAAGATTTTAAAAAAGACAAGAAAGGAGAGAAAAAGAAGGTGATTGGCAAGAAGATAGGGAGGGAGAGTGTGTGAGAGAGTGAGGGAGCGATAGAGGAGTGTGTGGATGTGTTGGTGTGTGTGTGTATGAGCTAGGGACAGTTAGATCCTGCAGGTCCTCCAGTGGGCTGCCAAACTGGGCAATCTTAGATGGTGAAACCCCGCTGCCACACTCGGGGGGAAGCCAGTGTGGGCACAGAGACCACACCATCTTGAAAAACAGAACTGCTTGAGACTAGGATACTAGCCTCACCACTACCCAATTTGATCTCAGACACAAATTGGGACCCTACAGCCACTCAGGACAAAGACCTGCAACCACAGCTGTAGACCCACAGACACCAAGAATCCAGACATCCTGGCTGCAGATTTCTGTGAGTCACAGAGCACATCCCCCTCCCCTGCAGGCCCGCTGCAGCAGCATAGGAACAGCTAGACCTGCTCATCACAGGCAGGCCTCCTGCCCACAAGGGGTGGATGCGCTACCTGACTTTGAGCCTGGGCACACGGACACGGGGAGTCTGTTTCCCACAGCGTGCACTCATGCAACCAGACCGTATGCCCACACAGGGCCGCTGTGTCACCTGACTTTTATTCTGGGCAAGAGCACAAGGAAGTCTGTTTCCTGCAGCTCAGGAGTGAACCTCCCACCAACTCAGGGCAGCTGTGCAACCGGTCCCCCAAGCAGACCAGGGACCCTGATTCTCCGCGTGAGAGGCAGCACTGAGCACCACTGACTTGACTCTGTTTCTCATCATGCGTGCCTGGGATCCCTGAATCTAAGAGCACACTAAGAGCCAGTGACTCCAATTCTCAGCGCATGCACACACAGGAACCTTAATTCTTGGTGCAAGGCCACAAGAAGCAGCAGAGACTTTGATACTCAATTCTTGGTGTGGACACAGGGGGACTCTGTCTCCTGGCATGCAATAGGGGACTCTGATTTTCGGTACATACCAGCAGGGTCTCTTTTTCAGCATGGCACAGGTGGGGTCCCTGATTCTAGGTGTGTGCATGAGGCCACACTGAGCACAGGTGACTCTGATCTGGGGTGAACGTGGCTCCCACCAACCCACGGCAGCAACACGTCTTGATGTCGGAGCTCTTCTGTGACACTCCAGTGGTACTAAGCTCCCTTTGCACACAGCCCAGGCCCCTGCAACTCAGCATTTGAGCCTTCTGGGGATAGTTAGAATGGGGAGACAATGAAACAATCCCCAGAGGAAAGAAAAAGAAGAATCGCCAAAAAAACGAAATAACTGAAACGGAGACATGCAACATGAAATAAAAAGAATTCAGAGTAATGGTCATACCATGCATAAACTAGATGGATGAGAAATCAACAACCTTGCAAAAATCAGAAAGAAATAAAAAAGTGATATAGCTACAATAAAAAATGCCATGGAAGGTTTCAACTGTAGACTTGAAGAAGCAAAGGATGAAATTAGTGAGTTAGAAGATAAGGTAGAGAAACAAGCCCAATCTGAACAGCAACTGGGGAAAAAAATTAAAAAGTAGGAGGAGAGCCTAAGGGACAATAGGAAATGAAGTAACATACATATAATAGGGCTGAATAGGAACAAGACAGGGATGCCCACTCTCAAAAGAAGAGCAGCAAGGATTGGAGAATCTATTTGAAGAAATAATGACAGAAAACTTCCCTGATATGGTGAAGAAAAAAGTTACACAAGTACAGAGAGTCCCAAGCAAGATGAATCCCAAAAGACCCACAACAAGACACATCATAATTACAATGGCAAATGTTATGGACAAAGAAAGAATTTTAAAGGCTGCAAGAGAGAGACAGAGAGTTACCTACAAAGGATTCCCCATTAGATTATCAAATGATTACTCAACAGAAACACATCAATCTAGAAGGGAATGGAATGAGGAATACAGAGTGATGCAAAGCAAAGAACTGAGTCCAAGAATACTCTATCCAGCAAGACGGAATAAAAAAAGACCCCGAATACCTGCAGCAGTCTTGAGAAAGAAGAACAATGTTGGAGGGATCACTATACCAGATATCAAGCTGTACTACACAGACACTGTTCTCAAAACTGCCTGGTACTAGCACAAAAACAGAAATATAGACCAGTGGAACAGAACAGAGACCGCTGAAATCAACACAAGTCATTATGCTCAATTAATATTTGACAAAGGAGACAAGAGCATACAATGGAGACAAGACAGTCTCTTCAATAAATGGTGTTGGGAAAATTGGTCAGATACATGCAAAATAATAAAATTAGATCACCAACTTACACCATACACAAAAATAAACTCAAAATGGTTAAAGGACTTACTTAAATGTAAGATGGGAAATTATAAAAATCATAGAAGACTCCATAGGCAGCAAAATAGCAGACATGTCATAGCAATATCTTTACCGATACAGCTCCTAGGACAATGGAAACTAAGGAAAAAATAAACAAATGGGACTACATCAAAATAAAAAGTTTCTACACAGCAAAAGGAACCATCAACAAAACAACAAGAAAGCCCACTGCCTGGGAGAACATATTTGCCAATGTTATCT
>NW_005356635.1:1599594-1602229 GCF_000412655.1 Myotis brandtii
CTGGAGAGGATGCAGAGAAAAAGGAACCCTCCTTCACTGCTGGTGGGAATGCAGACTGGTGCAGCCACTGTGGAAAGCAGTAAGACATTTCCTCAAAAAATTAAAAATGGAACTTCCATTTGACCCAGTAATACCACTTCTAGGAATATATCCCAAGAAAACAGAAACACCAGTCAGAAAGGATATATGCACCTCTACATTCATAGCAGCACAATTTACAATAGCTAAGATTTGGAAACAGCCTACATGCCCATCAGCAGATGAGGTGATTGGAAAACTGTGGTACATCTACACAATGGAATACTATGCTGCTGTATAAAAGAAGGAATTCTTACCATTTGCAACAGCATGGATGGAACTGGAGAGCATTATACTAAGTGAAATAAGCTAGTCAGTGAAAGATAAATACCACATGATCTCATTCATTGTTGGAATACAAAGAACATTATAAACTGTTGAACAAAAACAGAGACAAAGAAGCATTGAACAGACTGTCAAACTCAGCGGGAAGGCAGGGGACGGTTGTGGGAGTAAGAGATCAACTGAAGGACTTGTGTGCATGCATATAAGCACAACCAATAGATGCAAGACACTGGGTGGGTTGAGTGCAAGTGCAGGGGGGTAGGGAGGCCAGGTGGAGGTCAATGGGGGAAAAAAAAGGAGACATATGTACTACTGTTTTTAATACCTTAAACAATAAAAAAAGACAAGAAAAATATGAATAAATAAAATAAAATAATTTAAAGCCACTTCCTATAAATGTAGTAAATATAACAATGCTAATAGTATGATATTGCTCTTTTTAGATTGTTTTCTGGGTAATGTGGGATAAAGCAAAGAAGATAAAAAAGTGATATTTTATTTCTAGCATTTCCAGTATGACGAAAAATTAAGATTTTCTGTGCAAGAGAAAAAAACAAGTAGGGTAGGATAGGCTAAGTATAATCCTGTAGTTTTGGTTTTGAATTAGAATTAGAATTAATAGCATGAATTTTTAAAGCATTTTGTCATATATATATATAATGACCAACCTGGTAGCAATAAATCCCCTATTATGTTCTCTGGATACCATTTCCCACTGGCTTATTACAAACCACACAGGGCATAAAAATACAAGAGCCTGGACATCATATAATACCATAAAGCAAGGAAACTATTTCAGATTACTAGAGACATAGCAAAAGCACTCAGAAGCTGACTTCAAAAGGCTCCCACAGGCCAAAAATGATGAGTTACCCAAGATTAAGAATAATAATTACAGTGAATAGAAATACAGAAAATATCTTTATTCAGGAGTATTAAATGATTCTAAATCATGCACACACAGAAAAAGACAAAGGGAACAAATATCTAATGGGTCATCATCTAGGGAAACAAGTCATTGTTTTGGAAATTGATAAATACAGAGAAAGGATTAAACATTTATCTGTCTCTCCTACATAAACTATACAACTGGATAATCAAATGAAACAATAACATACATTTCTCTGTATAAAAATATTCTAGCCAATAAATAAAAAGTGAATGATAAATCAGAATTTCACAATTTTGTAAACTCTAAAGAACTAATGGAATAAGACACAGGAGGAATCCCCAGAAAAAGAGATATGTGAAAAGAATGCAAGGAAATTATCATGTAGAGAGTTCAAAGTAATAATTAAAAGGATGCTCAAGACCTTAGTGAGAAATACAACAGCATGAAAAAGGACATACAAACCATAAAAAATAACCCATTTGAAATAAAGAATAACACCAAGCATACACTGGAAGGAATAAAAAGTAGATTAGATGAAACAGATGATCAAATCAGTGACTTAGAAGACAAGGTAGAAAAAAACTGACACAATCTGAGCAGAAAATGAAAAAAGAATTTTAAAAGAATGAGTTTATGGGAAGTTTGGGACAACATAAAATGTAATAACATATGCATCATATGGATACCAGAAGGAGAAGAAAAGTGAGCAAGTGATAGAGAACTTGCTTGAAGAAATAGTGTCATAAAACTTCCCTAACTTGGTGAAGGAAAAAAACCACACAAATCCAGGAAGCACATAGTCCCAGTCAAAATGAAGCATAATAAAAATGGCCAATGCTAAAGACAAAGAGAGAATCTTAAATGCAGAAAGAAAGAGACAGTTATCTACAAGGGAGTTTCCATAGGCTGCCAGCTGATTTTTGAACAGAAACACTTAAGGCCAGAAGAAATTTGTCATGAAGTATTCAAAGTAATGAAAATCAAGGACCTGCATCCAAGAATACTCTATTCAGCAAGGCTATCATTTAAAATTCAAAGCAAAATAAAGAGCTTCCCAATAAAAAGAAGGCTAAAAGAGTTCATTAGCACCAAACAAGTATAGCAAGAAATGTTAAGGGTCTGCTTTAAGTTGAAAAATATATAGATATATATATAGAGAAATATAGGTATAAGGAAAAATGGTAATAAATAAGTACCTATCAATCATAAATGGATTAGCCCAGTCAGTGTGGCTCAGTGGATTGAACATCAACCTAGGCACCAGAGGTAACAGGTTCGATTTCGGTCAAGGCACATGCCCAGGTTGCAGGCTCAATCCTCAGTAGGGGTCATGCAGGAGGCAGCCAATTGACATTTCTCTCTCATCAATGTTTCTCTCTC
>NW_005356635.1:1602314-1606900 GCF_000412655.1 Myotis brandtii
TCAAAAGACATAGGATAGCTGAATGGATAAGAAAATATGACATATACATATGATGTCTTCAAGAGACCCACCTCAGAATGAAAGATTCACACAGGATGAGAGTGAAGAGATGGGAAAATTTTTCCATGCAAATGGAAATTAAAAAAATAAAAGCTGTGGTAGTAATACCTATATCTAACAAAATAGAATTCAAAACAAAGACCATAAAAGAGACAAAGAATGTCACTATAGGGATCAATCCAAAAAGAGGAAATAACCCTTATAAACATATATGAATCCAATATAGGAGCACCTAAATAAAACTAATAATAATACTTGGTGGGCTTTAAGGTAGCGATTGACAGCAATATAGTCAGAGTAGGGAACATTAACACCCCACTGTCATTAATGGATACATCTTCCAGACAAAAACTCAACAAGGAAACTGTGACAAATGGCCAACTAGATCAGATATTTAATTGATATTTACAAAACATTTCATCCCAAAGCTGCAAAATATACATTTTTCTCAAGTGCACATAGAACCTTCTCAAAGATAGACTACATGGTACAATACAAAATAAGTCTTAACAAATTCAAGAAGATTGAAAGTATATCAAGCATCTTCTCAGATGACAATGGCATGAAAATAGAAATAAACTACAATAAAAAAACTCAGAATTCTTCAAACACATGGAGGCTAAATAGTGTTATTAAACAGTGAGCAGATTAGCAATGAAATCAAGGAAGAAATAAAAAATTACCTGGAAACAAATGAAAACTAACACACAAAAACACAAAATCTATGTGACAGAAGAAAGCATTTCTGAGAGGAAAGCTTATAGTATTACAGGCCTACCTCAAGAAGCAAGAAACATATCTAATAAACAATCTAACCCTACAACTACAAGAACTACCAAAATGAAAAATAAACAAATTCTGGAAGGAAGGAAATAATAAAATCTGAGCTTAAATAAATTACATAGAAAAACAATACAAAAAATCAATGAAACCAAGAGCTGATTGTTTGAAAAGATAAAAAAGATTGATGGCTAATCAAGAAAAAAAGAGAGAGGACCCAACTAAATAAAATCAGAAATAAAAGTGGAGAAATAACAACTGATTCCAAAGAAATACAAAGGATAGAAAGAAAATACAATGAATAACTATATGCCAGAAAATTGGACAACCTGGGTAGAAATAGACAAATTCCAAGAAACATACAACCTTCTAAAACTGAATCAGGGAGAATCAGAAATCCTGAATGGACCAATAACAACTGATGAAATTGAAGCAGAAAAAAAAAATCCCAGCAATCAAAAGTCCTGGACTGGATGGCTACACAGGTGAATATTACCAAACATTCAAAGAAATAACACCTCCTCTCCTCAAACTATTCCAAAAAATTGAACAGGTGGATAAATGTCCAAGCTCTTTATATGAGGCTTGCATTCTCCTAATTCCAAAACTAGATAAAGACATTCCAAAAATGAAAATTATAGGCCAATATCCCTGATGAACATAGATGCTAAAACACTCATCAAAATATTAGCAAATCAGATCCAGCATTACATTAAAAAGATCATACACCATTATCAAGTTGGGGATGCAAGGTTGGCAAATCAATAAAGTGATACATCACATAAAAAATTAAAAAACAAAAATCACATGATCATATCAATAGATGCAAAAAAAAGCATGGGACAGAATACAACATCCATCCTATCTAATAAAAGAGTAATATGCAAATTGACCACCACTCCAACACACAAGATGGCTGCCCCCATGTGGTCAAAGATGGCCGGCAGGGGAGAACAGTTGGGAGGGGACCTAGGCCTGCAGGGGAGGGCAGTTGGGGGGAACCAGGCCTTCAGGGAAGGGCAGTTAGGGGTGACCATGCCGGCAGAGGAGGGCAGTTGGGGGGAACCAGGCTGGCAAGGAAGGACAGTTGAGGGTGACCATGCCGGCAGAGGAGGGCAGTTGGGGGGAACCAGGCCTTCAGGGAAGGGCAGTTAGGGGTGACCATGCCGGCAGAGGAGGGCAGTTGGGGGGAACCAGGCTGGCAAGGAAGGACAGTTGAAGGGAACCAGGCCTGCAGGGGAGGGCAGTTAGGGGTGACCAAGCTGGCAAGGGAGGGAAGTTAGGGGTGACTGGGCCAGCAGGGGAGGGCAGTTGGGGGTGACCAGGCTGGCAGGGGAGGACAGTTAGGGGCAACCAGACTGGCAGGGGAGGGCAATTAGGGGCAATTGGGCCAGCACGGGAGCAGTTAGGCGTCGATCAGGCTGGCAGGGGAGTGGTTAGGGGCAATCTGGCAGGCAGGCAGGCGAGCAGGTGGGAGCCAGCAGTCCTGGATTGTGAGAGGGATGTCCGACTGCCTGTTTAGGCCCAATCAGGCCTAAACGGGCAGTCGAACATCCCTTGAGGGGGCCCAGATTGGAGAGGGTGCAGGCTGGGCTGAGGGTCACCCCCCATGCATGAATTTCATGCACCAAACCTCTTGTTTTTAATAAAAATTCTTAGCAAAGTGGGAATAGATAGAACATACCTTAAAGTAATAAAGGCCATATAAGACAAAACCACAGCCAACATCATATTCAATATGCAAAATCTAAAGGCCTTTCTCCTAAGATCAAAAACAAGATAGGGATGTCCACTTTCTCCACTCTTATTCAACACTAGAGGCCCAGTGCATGAATTCATGCATAGGTGGGGTCCCAAAGGGGATGGGGAGTGGGGGATAGGGGCAGGATGTTATCAGCCCTCCTGGCAGGAGGTGACACACCCTTGCTGGCCCCGGATCTGGATCCATCCCACTGACGTTCTCGCCGGTTGTTGGGAGCCACCTGGTGGCCGCTTTATATCCTTTCTTCCTTGCAGAGTGTCTAGGGAGGTGAAGCAGCCATGGTACCCAAGGCCAACTTCCAGGAGGCCGGCTGTGCTATCGGGATCGTGCCATGGCACTGGTCCATCAGTGCCTGGCCTGTTCTCTGAAGATTGGACCTGCAGGACTACTGAGGGAATGAGTGGCTGCCACCAGGCTGGTGGGCTGCTGGAACAAGTGTGTCAGCTGAATGGCACTCTGACTGTGGGAGCGCACTGACCACCAGGGGGCAGCTCCTTCACTGAGCGTCTGTCCCCTGGTGGTCAGTGCGTGTCATAGTGACTGGTTGTTCTGGTCATTCTGGTCATTTGATCATTCGGTTGCTTAGACTTTTATATATGTAGATAGTACTAGAAGTCCTAGACACAGCAATCAGATAAGAAGAAGAAATAAAAGGCATTGGAAAGAAGGAAGTAAAACTGTCATTATTCTCAGATGACATGATATTATACATAGAAAACAGTATAGACTCCACCAAAATATTACTAGATCTAATAAATGAATTTGGCAATTAGTAGGATATAAAACAAATATTCAGAATTTAGTGTCATGTTTATACACCAATAATGAACTATCAGAAAGAGGAACTAAGAAAACTATCCCATTTATGATTGCAACAAAAACTAAAGAAGGTCCATAGGAATAAATTTAACAAAGGAGGTAAAGGACCTGAACTCAGAAAACTATAGGACATTGAAGAAAGAAATTGATCAAGATTCAAATAAGTAGAAGCATCTACTGTGTTTATGGATTGGAAGAATTAACATCATTACAATGTCCATACTACCCAAAACAATCTATAGATACAACTCAATTCCTATTAAAATATCAATGGCATACTTCACATCTTTAGAACAGAAATTTCAAAACTTTATATGGAAACAAAACAAACAAACAAAAAACAAATAGGCACAGCAATCTTGTGAAAAAAAAACAAAGTTGGATGTATCATACTACCTGATATCAAACCATACTGCAAGGCCACTGTAATCAAAACAGCCTGGAACTGGCATGAAAACAAGTGTATATCAATGGAACAGAACAGAAAGCACAGAAATCAGCCTAGGTTTCTATGGTCAATTAATATCTGATGAAGGAGGCAAGAGTATACAATGTAGAAAGATAGTCTCTTCAAGTAATAGTGTTTGGAATATTGGACTGGTACATGCAAAAAATAAATAAACTAGACCACCAACTTACACCATACAGAAGAATGAACACAAATGGATTAAAATACTTAAATGTAAACTATGAAATCATAACAATCATAGGAGAGGAAATAGGAAGTAAAATTTCAGAAATCTCTCATAGCAAAACTTTTGCTGATATATATCCTAGGGCAAGGAAAAAAATAAACAAATGGGACTATATCAAAATAAAAAGCTTCTCTACAAGCAAAGAAAATCTCCAAAAAACTAAAAGGGAACCACTATATGGGAGAACATATTTGCCAATGATACAACTGATAACGGGTTAATTTCCAAAATACTAGTATTTTCTACAGCATGTATGGGTTTGGAGATTATTATGCTAAGTGAAGTAAGCCAGAAAGAGAAAGACAAATACCATATGATCTCACTTATATGTGGAATCTAATGAACAAAATAAACTGATGAACAAAATAGAACCAGAGGCATTGATGGGGATGGGATGAAAGTAGGTGAAGAGATTACTAAAGAAAATATACGCATAGCCCATGGACACTTACAACACTGTGGTGATGGCT
>NW_005356635.1:1606940-1615266 GCF_000412655.1 Myotis brandtii
ATAGGGGACCTCTGTAATAGAATCAATAAATAAATAAATAAATAGACATTCACAACCAAATATCAATTTCCTTCATATGCAGAAGACCAAATACCCATTAAACATATCATGGGGGAGCCACTAGCCAAATATACATGCTGGTAAACTCCACAAACAACCTGGTTATTTTAAACAAATAAATCATAAGAATTAAAATGTATAGATAGAGAACAAACAGATTTTTTAAAAAGCTTTAAAAACAACTCATCAAATTGTACACTTTAAGCAGATGCAATTTATTTAAAAGAAATTTAAAAAATATATATCAAAACATCTAATGCATGGATCTTAATTGTGTCCTGATTTTTAAACATATAACAAAAAAGAATCCAAAAATGTCATTTGGAAATGTCATTGGAAATTTAAACCCTGGATAGTTGAATTAAACATTGGATAGCTGAATTTAATATTAGGTAAAATTTTAATATTATGATAATCTTAAATGAGTTCTTATCATTAAAGGGACATAATATATATTCATGGATAAAATATGTTTCCTGGAATTCTGTTCAGAATAACAGGAAAGGGGGAAATGAAAAGAAGTATAAAAGCATCAGATTGGCCTGAGCTTGGTGCTTATTGAGGCTGAGTGACGGAACTTTACTATGCTATCTATTTTTATGTATGATTACAAATTTCTGTGTTAAAGGATAAATGTTAAAAAGGGTATAATAGTGACTTTCATAGACTATAAAATGAACATATATCAAAGATTGTAATATTAATTAATGAGGACACCAATAAAATGTTACAATTAGTACAAAGATATTACTTATTAGTACTTATTACTTATCAGTATTAATGCTGAAATAAATTTATAAAACTGGCTTATTCCATGGGTAATGCAGTGGTGATAACGGTATGGGGAATCAATTGTATTTTCAGCAAACAAAATGTATTTACATGTCTATATTCAAGATTCCTCTGCTTGGTATCAAGTTACCTGCAATTTATAGAGTTGTTTAAAAGTTTAAAGGAATTGAAAGCTCAAGAAATGCCATAGAATTAGATAACCCAAAAGAATATGCTAAGACAACACTTAGTTTTCAAAAAAGATAGCCCGTAATCTTTTTGGATAATTTCAAAGTTTTTCATACATCTTCCTTTAAGTTACTATGGTAGGCAGAATAATAGCCCCCAAAATGTCCATGTCCTAATCCCCAGAGCCGATATGTTGCTTATATGTAAGAGATTGTGTTTATGTGATTACATTGAGGATCCTGAGGTTGGGAGATTAGCCTGAATTATTTCTTATAATGAAAGAGTCAAGAGAATTAAAATTAGAGAAGATGTGATGATGGCAGCAGGGGTTGACAGTGCGACTGCTTGCTTTGAAAATGGAGGAAGGAGGCCATGAGCCAAGGAATGCAGGCAGTGTCTACAAGCCACCAAGGCAAGGAAACAGATTCTCCCCTAGGGCCTCTAGTAGAAATGCAGGCCTGCTTACATCTCTATCTTAGCCTGGTGTAACCTATTTCTGATTTCTGACCTCAGAACTTTAGGGTAATAAATTTATGTTGTTTTAAGCCACTAAGTGTGTGATTATTTTACAGCAGCAATAGGACATTAATTTGGTCTTTAATCATCCTCCCCCATTTTAAGATCATAATTATCTCAAAGAAGGATTATTCTTGATCACAAAAAAGGCTGGTCCCACTATTTTTGGCCTGACTATTTGCACAGAAGTGGCAAGAATGTTAATAAACCCCTCTGCGTTGTTTTGCAAATCTAGAACTGTATAGTTTCAAACAACCATTGAGGCCTTAAAGTTAATTTCTTTCTCAGTTATCATCAGAAATCTCTGATTAGACCTTTATTAACATCTCATTTGTTTTCCTAAGACTAGAAAATCATGCCCAAGAAAATATGTACTACATACTTAATCTTCAGTGCCTTATAAATTTGAGTGAATTTCTCTAATCTAAGGGTTTCCAAATTTTTAAGGCTTCTACATCACAAGAAAGTGAACATCTTACCACCTATAAGACTGGAACTCCATATAACAATATTTCTTAGAGGGTTTTGTAGCCCTTGGCTCCTTATATAAAATCAACTTTAGTTTCTTAAAAGTGACTTGTCATACTTATTAAATGTATATTATTTTCAAAAATGATATTTAAAGCAGGGAATTGGTTGCATAACTGACTAGTCCAACTACCTATATATATCAAAGCACAGCAAATGGAACGGTAGAATGACCAGAACGACCGGAATGACCAGTACTATGACATGCACTGTGGAAGCCAACCAGCCTGATTCAGGCCCTGATCGGCCCACACCCCCTGGCTGGCCCAGCCACCGATCAGCCCCCAACCCCAATTGGGGGTAGAGCTGTCCCCCAACTGCCTGCAGCCCCTCCCCCCAACAGGCCCGGCCCCCAATCGGCCACCAACACCCCAATGGGGGATGGGGCCATCCAGCCAACTGCCCTCAGACCCTACCTCCCTGGCCTGGCCAATGGGCCTCCGTCTGGGTGGGCTGGCCAGACCCCACCCATGCACGATTTGTGCAGCGGGCCTCTAGTAATCTCATAAAACAAAGGAAAGATTCTTATTGAACCTATACACATAACTATATTAGCATCAAAAGTGAAGACAAAATCACTAATCATCAGAGAGATGCAAATTAAAACTACAATGAGGTTTCACCTTACACCTGTCAGAATGGCTACCATCAACGAATCAACAAATAACAAGTGCTGGGGAGGATTAAGAAAAAAAGGAAACCCTAATATACTGCTGGTTGGAATGTAGCCACTATGGAAAACAGTATGGAGTTTCCTCAAAAAATTAAAAAATGGAACTGCCATCTGACTCAGTGATCACACTTCTGGGAATATATCTGAAGAAACCCAAAATACTAATTTAAAAGAATATATGCACCCCTATGTTCATAGCAGCACTATTTATAATAGCTAAGATGTGGAAACAGCCCAAGTGCCCATCAGTAGATGAGTGCATAAAAAAGATGTGATACAATTATACAATGGGATACTATGCAGCTATAAAAAAAGAAGGATCTTTTACCCTTTAAGACAGTATGGAGGGACCTGGAAAGCATTAGGATAAGTGAAATAAGCCAGTCAGAGAAAGATAAGTATCACATGATTTCACTTACATGTGGGACCTAATGAACAAAATAGATCCAGAGACATAGAAGCATGGAACAGACAGATAAATCTCAGAGAGAAGGTGGGGGTCGGCGAGTGGGGGAGGGAAGAGATTAACCAAAAAACTTATATGCATATATGCATAATCCATGGACACAGACAAAAGGGTGGTGAAGGACTGGTAAGGAGTGTACTGGGTGGAGGGGATCGATGTGGGGAAAAAATGGGGCATCTATAATTCTTTCAAAACTAAAGATAATTTTTTGTAAACAAGTGAAGACATTAAAAGCTTTGGAATTCTAGAAAGTCTGTGAGAATCAGTTAATTTTTTTATTGTTTAAAGTATTACATGTCTCTTTTTTCCCTGATTGACCACCCCCCCCCACCACCACCACTCCCACCCTCGAGGACAAGCCTGCTGGAGGCTAATTCCAGCAGGTCATAATTCTTCAAGAAGTTCATCAAAAGGTTGATGAACCTTGGGACTTCAGCAGGGCTGAAGATCTGCATGTTATTGCCTACTGCCAGACAGCTGAGGGCAGTTCCCCCAACCTGATACTTTATTGTTTACCAAACCTTGCCTTTGACATGTATATTTGCTTTGCTATAGGGAAAAATGTGGGAATAAAAAGCCCTGGGTGTGGAGATTCGAGGAGCTTAGTTACTAAAGCTAAGCCTCCCCTGGCTTCCCCAAAATACCTCCCAAATTTATATTTCATGTCTAGTCTCTTTATTAATTTATGTCACAACCCCTTCAACAGATTCTTGAACCCTTCTAGATGCGGATAAGACCCCAGCACAAACCCACACCACCCAGGTATCCATGTCCATTGGTTATGCTATATGCATGCATACAAGTCCTTTGGTTAATCTCTAACACACACACACACACACACACACACACACACACCCAGCCTTCTCTCTGACGTTGGACAAACACTGACAATCTGATCAGTGTTTCTTAGTCTCTGGATCCATTTTTGTTCATCACTTTATGTTGTTCATTATATCCAACATACGAGTGAGATCATGTGATATTTATCCTTCTTCAACTGGCTTTTTCGCTTAGCATAATGATCTCTAGGTCCATCCATGCTGTTGCAAATGGCAAAAGTTCCTTCTTTTTTATAGCAACATAGTATTCCATTGTGTAGATGTACCACAGTTTTCCAATCACCTCATCTGCTGATGGGCATGTAGGCTGTTTCCAAATCTTAGCTATTGTAAATTGTGCTGCTATGAATGTAGAGGTGCATATATCCTTTCTGACTGGTGTTTCTGTTTTCTTGGGATATATTCCTAGAAGTGGTATTACTGGGTCAAATGGAAGTTCCATTTTTAATTTTTTGAGGAAACGCCTTATTGCTTTCCACAGTGGCTGCACCAGTCTGCATTCCCACCAGCAGTGAAGGAGGGTTCCTTTTTCTCTGCATCCTCTCCAGCACTTGTTGTTTGTTGATTTATTGATGATAGCCATTCTGGCAGGTGTGAGATGGTACCTCATTGTCGATTTGATTTGCATCTCTCAGATGATTAATGACTTTGAGCATGTTTTCATATGTCTCTTGGCTTTCTGTATGTCCTCTTTCAAAAAGTGTCTATTTAGGTCCTTTGCCCATTTTTTGATTGGATTGTTTATCTTCCTTTTGTTAAGTTGTTTGGGTTCACTGTAAATTTTGGAGATTAAACACTTATCTGAGATAACATTGGCAAATATGTTCTCCCAGGCAGTGGGCTTTCTTGTTGTTTTATTGATGGTTTCTTTTGCTGTGCAGAAGCTTTTTATTTTGATGTAGTCCCATTTGTTTATTTTTTCCTTAGTTTCCATTGTCCTAGGAGCTGTATCGGTAAAGATATTGCTATGACATGTCTGCTATTTTGCTGCCTATGGAGTCTTCTATGATTTTTATGATTTCCCATCTTACATTTAAGTAAGTCCTTTAACCATTTTGAGTTTATTTTTGTGTATGGTGTAAGTTGGTGATCTAATTTTATTATTTTGCATGTATCTGACCAATATTCCCAACACCATTTATTGAAGAGACTGTCTTGTCTCCACTGTATGCTCTTGCTACCTTTGTCAAATATTAATTGAGCATAATGGCTTGGGTTGATTTTTGTGTCTCTGTTCTGTTCCATTGGTCTATATGTCTGTTCTTTTGCCAGTATCAGGCAGTTTTGAGAACAGTAACTTTGAAATGTAGCTTGATATCTGGTATTGTGATCCCTCCAACTTTGTTCTTCTTTCTCAGTATTGCTGTGGCTATTCGTGGTCTTTTTTTATTCCAGATGAATTTTTGGAGAGTTTGTTCTAGGTTTGTGAAATATGCCATTGGTATTTTAATGGGGATTGCATTGAATCTATAAATTTCCTTGGGTAGTATGGACATTTTAATGATGTTGATTATACCAGTCCATGAACATAGTCTGTTCTTCCATTCGTTTATGTCTTTCTCTATCTCTTTTTTCAATGTCCTGTAGTTTTCCATGTACAGATCTTTTACCTCCTTAGTTAAGTTTATTCCTAGTTATCTGAATTTTTTTGTTGCGATGGTAAATGGGATTGTTTTTTAATTTCTCTTTCTTTGAGTTCATTATTGGTGTATAAAAAAGCCATAGATTTCTGGGTGTTAATTTTGTATCTGGCTACATTGCAGAATTCATTTATTAAGTCTAGTAGGTTTTCTATGGAGTCTTTTGGGTTTTCTATGTACAATATCATGTGATTGTGAATAATTACAGTTTTACTTTTTCTTTTCCAATCTGGATGCCTTTTATTTCTTCTTCTTGTCTAATTTCTATGGCTAGCACTTCCAGTAGTATGTCGCACAAGGGTGGTGAAAGGGGGCATCCATGTCTTCTTCCTGTTCTTAGGGGAAATAGTTTTAGTTTTTGCCCATTGAGTATGATGTTGACTGCAGGTTTCTCATATAAGGCTTTTATTATGTTGAGGTATGATCCCTCTATTCCCACTTTGCTGAGAGTTTTTATCAGAAAAGTGTGTTGGATTTTGTCAAATGTTTTTTCTACATCGATTGATATGATTTCGTGATTTTTATCTCTCAATTTGTTTATGTGATGTATCACTTTTATTGACTTGTGGATATTGTACCATCCTTGCTTCCCCAGAATAAATCCCACTTGGTCATGGTGTATGATCTTTCCAATGTAATGCTGGATCTGATTTGCTAGAATTTTCTTGGGTATTTTAGCATCTATGTTCATCAGGAATATTGACCTATAGTTCTCTTTTTTTTTGTGGTGTCTTTATCTGGTTTTGGGATTAGGGTAATGCTGGCTTCAGAGAAAGAGCTTGGAAATGTGCCTTCTCTTGAATTTTTGGAATAGTCTGAGGAAGATAGGTATTAGTTCTTTAAGTGTGTGGTAGAACTACCCTGTAAAGCCATCCGGACCAGGGCTTTTCTTTGCTGAAAGATTTTTTATTACTGCTTCAATTTTATTATTAGTTATCTGCCTATTTAGGTTTCTTTATTCTTCCTTATTGAGTTTTGGAAGCTTGTATTTTTCTAAGTATATATCCATTTCGTCTAGGTTGTCCAGTTTGTTGGAGTAGAGTTGTTCATAGTATTTTTTTTTATAATCTTTTGTATTTCTGGGGTCTGTTGTTACTTCATCTCTTTCATTTCTGATTTTGTTTATTTGGGTCCTCTCTCTTTGTTTCTTGGTGAGCCTGGCTAGAGGTTTATTAATCTTGTTTATTCTTTCAAAGAACCAGCTCTTGGTTTTATTGATCTCTTGTATTGTGTATTTTTTGGTTTTTGTTTTTGTTTGTTTTTTTGTTTGTTTGTTTTGTTTGTTTCTTTTTGGTACTCTATGTCATTTATTTCTGCTCTAATTTTTATTATTCCGTCCCTCTGCTTACTCTGGACTTTTCTTGTTGCTCTCTTTCTACATCTTTAAGTTGCAGGGTTAGATAATTTATTGTAGACCATCTTCTGTTGTTTTTTGAGGTAGGCCTGTAGAGCTATATACTTCCCTCTCAGGACTATTTTTACTGTAACCCATAGATTTTGGATTATTGTGTTTTCATTGTTGTTTGTTACCAGGATGCTTTTTATTTCTTCTTTGATCTCTTTGGTAACCCAATCATTGTTTAATAGCCTCCAAGTGTTTGATTTTTTTCATTGTTTTTATTGTAGTTGATTTCTAGTTTTATGCTATTGAGATCTTCTCAGATGCTTGATATGAGTTCTATCTTCTTGAATTTGAAGAGACTTTGCCTGTGCCCCAATATGTGGTCTATCTTTGAAAATGTCCCATGTGCACTTGAGAAGAATGTATATTCTGTGGCTTTGGGGTGGAATGTTCTGAAGATGTCAATTAATTTTCTTAAGATGTCAGTTAAGTTCATCTGATCTAGTGAGTCATTTAGGATTGCTGTTTTGTTGCTGAATTTTTGCTTAGAGGATTTATCCAGTGGTGTCAATGGGGTATTAAAGTTCCCTACTATGATTTTATTGCTGTGGATCTCTCCCTTGATATCTTCCAGAAGTTATTTTTGTTTGTTTGTTTGTTTGTTTTTTATGTATTTGGGTGCTCCTGTATTGTGTGCATATATGTTTACCAGAGTTATATGCTCTTTTTTTTTTCTCTTCTACTCAGAATGTATACAGAGTTATATGCTCTTGTTGAATTGCTCCCTTTAGTATTATGAAGTGGCCTTCCTTATCTCTTGTGAGGTCTATTTTGTCTTATATAAGTATTGCTACCCCCCATTTTTTTTTCACTTCTATTCGCCTGAACATTTTTGTTTTATCCCTTCACTATCAGTCTGTGTGAGTCCTTTGTTCTGTGGTGGGTCTTTTATAGACAACAGATATATGAATCACATTTTCTTATCCATTCAGCTACCCTATGTCTTTTGATTGGAGCATTTAATCCATTTACATTTAAGGTTATTATTGACTTGAGGCCTGGTGCACAAAATCTTGTATGGGTAGGGTCCCTCATCCTGGCCACAGATTGAGGCCATTCAGGGCCGTGGGTAGTTGGCTGGAGGTAGGGACCATGGGAGGTTGGCTGCCTGGCCTGTATCAGGCTGGCCGGGGAGGGGGGGAGGAGGGTGCGGGGCCATGGGAGTTTGGCTGGCTGATCATATCAAGGCCATGGGGCCTGCCAGGTTGGGAGGGGCTGCGGGAGTTTGGTCAGCCAGGGGAG
>NW_005356635.1:1635061-1637928 GCF_000412655.1 Myotis brandtii
AGGGAGTGTGGGAGGTTGACCGGCCCAATCAAGGTCATTGGTGCCAGCTGGCTGGGGGGAGGAACCTCAGTTGGCTGGCTGGGTGTGAGGGGCCGTGGGAGGTTTCCTGGCCATTTGATTGGGGCCATGGGGCCAGCCAGCCTGGGGGAGGGGCTGTGGGAGGTTGGCTGGCTGGCCAGTGGGAGGGGACATGGGAGATTGGCTGTGGGAGTGCACTGACCACCAAGGGTCAGCTCCTGTGTTCAGCGTCTGCCCCCTGGTGGTTAGTGAGCATCATAGAGACTGGTTGACCAGTTGTTCAGTCATTTGGTCGTTTGGCCATTCAGTCCCTTAGGCTTTCATATATAGAGATGGGTGCCTGTTTGTTGCCATTTTTATTCTTTATGCTTATGTTCTTTCTGCCCTTCCAATTTCTTCTTTTTACAGCAGTCCCCTTAGCATTTCTTGCATTGCTGGCTTGGTGGGAACAAACTCCCTTAGCCCTTTTTTTTCTATGAACCTCCTTATTTCACCTTCAATTTTGAATGATAGCCTTGCTGGGTATAGGATTCTTGGATTCAATCCCTTGCTTTGTATCACTTTGTATATTTCATTCCATTCCATTTTGGCCTGATGTGTTTCTGTTGAGACGTCAGTTGATAGTCTAACAGGAGATCCCTTATAGGTAACTTTCTGTCTCTCTCTGGAAGCCTTTACTATTCTTATTTTGTTTTTGGTGTTTGCCAATTCAATTATGATGTGTCTTGGTGTCAGTCTTTTTGGGTTCATCTTGTTTGGGACTGTGTGCTTCTTCAACTTGTGTGAGTATTTTTCTTCCCAATATCAGGGAAGTTTTTGTCATTTTTTCTTTAAACAGGTTTTCTATTCCTTGCTCTGCTTCCTCTCCATCTGGCACCCCTATTATGAGGATGTTCTTTCGTTTTGTGTTGTTCCAGAGCTCCCTTAGGCTCTCCCCCTGCTTTTTAAGTGTTTTTTTTTTTCAGTTGTTCCTCTGTTTGGGTGTTTTTTCCTTCCTTGTCTTCTAGCTCACTGATGTGGTCCTCAGCTTCTTCTAGTCCAGTGGTCAGCAAATTCATTAGTCAACAGAGCCAAATATCAACAGCACTTCTTCAAAATAGACTTGCCCAGGCCGAAAACCGACTTCTGCGAATGGGCAACAAAGTTTCAATCGCACTGTACGCACGCCCGCACGTGGTATTTTGTGGAAGAGCCACACTCAAGGGGCCAAAGAGCCGCATGTGGCTCGCGAGCCGCAGTTTGCCGACCACAGTTCTAGTCTACTGTTGATGCTTTCTATTTTGTTCTTTATTGCAGCGATGTCATTCTTCATTTCTTTTTGTTCTTCTTCATTTCCTCTTGATTCTTACACACGTTGTTGAATTTGTCTTCCATCCTTTTCAGCGTCCTTATGACCATTGCTCTTAATTCTTTCTCTGACAAATTGCTTGCCTCCATTTTGTTTACTTCCTTTTCTGGTGATTCCTTTTTTTCTTTTGTATGGGAGCTGTTTCTTTGTCTCCCCATTTTTGCTCCTCTAAGGGTGTCTGGTTATATGGCCCACTCTCTACCACTTTGACTGAAAGGCACAAAATACAATTTGACAAGATATGTCACAGCAGAAACAAAACACAAATGTATTTCTGACACCTATAACCCCAATAAAGGTAACCACCAGATAAAAGAGAAGTTGGGAGAGAAAAGAGTGCAAAAAATGATATTGAGAAAAGGAAAAAAGGTAAGAGAGAAAAGAAGAAAAAAAGAAGGGCAAAAATATATGTATGTAAGGCAAAAAATCCACAAAACAAACAAATAAACCAAAAAATGCAAACTACAAATACCCAGAAAAAAGGGAGGGAATAGAATCTGAAGAGGTAGAGCTTATTTCCAGAGGGTAAGTTAAAGGAATTGAATGAATGGGGGAATGGCCACATTTAAGTACAGTGGAGGTAGAAAGAGAATGAGTGGATAAGAAGAAAAGTAAAAAACAAAATAATCAATCAATAAAAAATAAAATAAATAAAAAATTTCCCCTTTCTTTAATCTATCATCTATCTATCTATCTATCTATCTATCTATCATCTATCTATTCATCTATTTTTGGAAAATAAGAATAGAGTAGAGAGCAAATAGGCTTGAATTTGGTGAGTGAAACTAATTAAGCAATTAGGAGAAGAAGAGAGAAAGCGAGAAGAAAAACAAAAGCATAAAAAAATGGCTAGTGAAGAAAAAGAGAAGGGTGCATGGACTTGGAGCAGGGGGGAGGAAATTAGATATATGAGTAAGCCAACAGAGACTACTATAATAGTAATGCACCAATAAGGCAGATAAATAAGATCAATTTTTAACAAGGAGTAAAAAGAAAGAAGATAGAAAAACTAAAGCAGGAACAGGAGAAGAGAAACAGGATGAAAAAGGGAGAAGTCAGGAAGAAAAGGTTGGCAAAAAGGAAAAAATGAGATAAAATAAAATAATGATAAAAAATAAAAATAGAATGTAGAACACTAATCCAGAAAAAAATAAAATGTTAAAAAAGATAATAATAATAATAAATAATAGTAATAAAAAGACAAAAAAGAAAAATTTTTTTTCCTTTTCTTTCTTAAGTAAAAGATAAAAAGTAAAAATGTGAAGTAGTGAAGTGTTGTTCACTTCAGCTGAGTTTTAATGTCCCATGGGAGCTGGTTTAAGACCCATCTCTAGCCCTAACCGGTTTGGCTCAGTGGATAGAGCGTCGACCTGTGGACTCAAGGGTCCCAGGTTTGATTCCGGTCAAGGGCATGTACCTTGGTTGCGGGCACATCCCCAGTAAGGGGTGTGCAGGAGGCAGCGGATCGATGTTTCTCTCTCATCGATGTTTCTAACTCTCT
>NW_005356635.1:1637947-1652173 GCF_000412655.1 Myotis brandtii
AAAAAAATCAATAAAATATATTTTTTTAAAAAAAGACCCCTCTCTAGTGCTTTGTCTTCCACCTCTCAGCTTCCTGTTAGGTAGTCAGCACCATGTTGAAGTTCCCAGACACTCACCCCTCCTCTGTATCTATCTCCAAGCCTTGGTTTTAGGCAGGGGGATCAATCTGCCTACTTTGTTTTTCTGCCTGCTTTCAGTCATATTTACACAAGCATCTATTTCTGACATGGTTTCTAGGTGGTGGTGTTGCTGTATTAGTTTCTGGGACCAAATGGCTCCTCACTCAGTTCCCAAGGGCTCCCTGGGGGTATTGAGAATCCTTGTTCCCTGCAGAGCTTGAGGCTGGGTACAGCTGCACTGCTAGGAGGGGCTGGCTCCTTCAGGAAAAAAAAATGGCTGTTTAGGATTGGAGGAACTGGACTGTCCCAGAACTGGATTCCTGGTCACCTTTCCCCACTTTGTTACCCAGCCTCCACAAAATCACCTTCACCTGCACTGCAGCCTCAGTGAGTGTTTGTAATTGAAAGATCCTATGTTCTGGGTTTAGTGAGTTAAAGCAAGGAAAATATAAAGACAGAGCTACCGTGACCCTGCATGTTTCTCTCCCCCTGGCACTGCATGGCCAGTGCAGAACCTCAGGCTGTCTTTCTGGGTGCAGCCTCCCATGGCTGTGGACTTAGATTTAGAGTCCCCAGATACCAGCAGCCCTGTGGACCCCCTTCCACAGTCGAATGTTATGCGTGTCCCAGAGGGACATGGACTTGGTGCAGTGCAGTTTCCTTCTGACCCTCTTGTCCCTGTGGTTGTGTGTCTCTCTCTCCAGCCCAGATGCCCGATCCTACCATTTTCCAGGCATCTCTGTCCTTTCAGGCTGTGGATTGTCTCACCAGCTGTGTATAATTTGCCAACTCCAGGTGGATGTTATTTGATTTAGTTGTTTCTTCTTCTGTTCCATGAAAAGGCACAGGACACATCTGCCTATTCGGCTGCCATTTTGTCTCCCCCCAGTCAAAATTTTTAGGAACCTGTGGCCGTGGAGGCTGGAGTCTCAGTGTTTGTAGGTTTGCAGCCAAGGCAGCAGGTCCCTGGCCGGTGTGGCTGAGGGTCCCGGGTGGTGTCTGAGGGCTCCCTTGGTGGAGGTGAGGCTGGGCTCCCAGTCACAGCAGCTCTCCCCTTCAAGACGGTGTGGTCTCTGTGGCAGAGCCAGCTGCCCTGGGAGAGATTGCAGCAGTAGCAGAGGCTGCCCGGTTAGAGGAGCCTGGTCCACCAGCCCCCAACAGTCCTGAAGAATATAACTGTCCCTTACCACACACACACACACACACACACACACACACACCACATCCACACACTCGCCTTTCTCTCTCTTACTCACTCACACTCCCTCGCTGCCATCCTGTTGGCTGTCATCTTGGATTTCCCCAGAGAACCAGTTATTATTATTATTACTTTTAAAATCTTTATTGTTGAGAGTATTAGAGATGTCCCCTTCACCCTCCTCATTGCCTCCCTCCACATGGTTCCCAACCCACCCTAGGCCTTCAACCCTCTACTGTCTGTGTCCATAGGTAAGATCTTTGGTTAATCGCTTCCCACGTCTCCTCCCCACTTCCTTCTGAGATTCATCAGTCTGTTTCATGCTTCCATGCCTCTGATTCTATTTTATTCACCAGTTTATTTTGTTCATTCATTTTCTTGTATGTTTATTTTGATTTTTAGATTCAATTGTTGATAGATATGCATTTGTTACATTTTATTGTTCATATCTTCTTCTTCTTCTTCTTCTTCTTCTTCTTCTTCTTCTTCTCCTTCTTCTTCTTCTGTCTTTTTCTTCTTAAAGAATACATTTCAACATTTCATGTAATACTGGTTTGGTGGCGATGAACTCCGTTAGTTTTTTCTTATTTGTGAAGCTCTTTATCTGACCTTCAATTCTAAATGATAGGTTTGATGGGTAGAATATTCTTGGTTGTAGGTCTTTGCTATTCATTACTTTGAATATTTCTTGCCACTCCCTTCTGGCCTGCAAAGTTTCTGTTGAGAAATCAGCTGACAGTCATATGGGCACTCCCTTTTAGGTGACTAACTGCCTTTCTCTTGCTACTTTTAAGATTCTCTCTTTCTCTTTTGCCCTTGGAATTTTAATTATGCTGTGTTTTCGTGTGGGCCTCTTTGGGGTTCTCTTGTTTGGGGCTCTCTGTACTTCCTGGACATATAAGTCTGTTTCTTTCACCAGGTAGGTGATGTTTTCTGTAATTATTTCTTCAAATAGGTTTTCAATATCTTGCTCTCTCTCATCTCTTTCTGGCACCTCCATAATGTGAATGTTGGTACCCTTGAAGTTGTTAAAGAGGCTCCTTAAACTATCTTCATATTTGGGGGGTTCCTTTTTGTTTTTGCTCATCTATTTGGGTGTTTTTTGCTTCCTCACATTCCACATCATTGATTTGATTTTCAGACTCCTCTACTCTACTGTTAAAAATCTGAAAATTATTCTTTATTTCAGTTAGTGTATGTTTAATTTCTGACTGTTCCTTTTTTATGCCTTTGATTTTCTCACTAAGATCCTTGAAAGTCTCATGAAGATCCTGAGTAACCTTATTACCATGGTTTTGAACTCTATATCTCAATGTTTGCTTGCTTCCATTTCTTTCATTTGTGACAAGTTTCTTTGTCTCCCCATTTTGGCTGCTTTCTTGTGTTTGTTACTATGCACTAGGTAGAGCTGCTGTGTCTCCTGGAATTGGTAGACTAGCCTTGTGTAGTAAGTATCTTACAGGGCCCAGTGACTCAGCCTCTCCAGTAACCTGAGCTTGGCACTCTAGGTACATCCCTGTCTGGGCTGTTTATACAACCTGTCTGGGCTGTTTACACAATCTTGTAGTTGAGCCTTGATTTCTGTTGCTGTCAGTGGGAGGAATTTACCTCCTGGCCAATTGGCTATGAGGACTAGCTGTGACTACAGTGGGAGAGCTGCTGTGCAGGAAACATCCCTATGGAGCAGGACTTGCTTCAGTGGTGCTTTGGTGCTCACTGAGTCTGCCCTTTGAGTGTGTCACTTATGGATGTGTCGAGTTGTAGTTTGCTGTGGTCTGAAGCTGTCCACTGGGTGCACTGACTCTAGGACCTGCAGGGAGGTACCAAGTCAGTCACTGCCTGGGGCCCCCTGCAGGCGCTATTTGCATTGGGCTTGGAGGTGTCCAGGTGAGGCCCAGCTGTGAAGCAAGGCAGGCTCATGCTAGTGCAGTCTTGGGCATTTTCCTGATAGGTTTGGGGCAGCTGGCCCAGCTGCATCTTGCTGAGAGATTTTACCAAAGTCTGAATCCTGAGCAAGGACAGGCTATTCATATGCAAAAGTCACTGCACTCAGGCTGGGTGGAGCTTTAAATTGGATGGGGCAGGGTCTCAGGGAATCACCATGGCAGAGAAAACAGATATGGCTGCCAGTCAGCCCTGAGACCAAGGAGGTCCAAGCACAGGAACAATGACCCTTCAAACACCTCCATCTGGAAGGAAGCTGCCCCTGAGTTTCTGCCTCGATGCCAGACAATCCAGTTCCTCCTCATATGTGTGTCTGGGTCCCTGAGAGCCTCACCCTGATCCTGGAGCTTAGAGGAAGCAGGACTTTATAAGTTCAGTTTGTGCAGCAGTCCTTTTAAAGGAACAGCTAGGTCTCTGGCATCCTCCAAGTCACTGAGTCCCAATTCCTGCTGGTGGTTACAACCTGAAGTTATAATGACTTCTCTTCCCAGCTCTGGAAGCCTGGGCTGGGGGTCTGGTGTGGATCATCTCCGCAGAGATGATCTCCCTCCTGATTAAAAGAACATCACACATAGGTGCTGGCCCAGCCTGTTCTGCACCTCCGCCCCTCCTATCAGTCTCAGTGTGCTTTCTTCTTTACTTCTCTAGTTGTAGGACTTCCACCCAGCCACATTTCAGGCAGTTCTGAATGACAGTTGTTCTGTATCTTATTTGTAATTTTGATGTGGTTGTTGGAGGCAGCAAGTGCAGGCATTTACCTATGCCACCATCTTGGTTCTCGAGAATTAGTTATTATTTTAAAATATATAATTTAATTTATAAATGCAGTATTGACAAAATTTTTGTGGGTTATAAATGCTTTCAAAAACAGGCCATACTCATATATACAGAAAACAGAAAAATAAAACAACAATGTTTCAAAAATATTAACTATAATAAAAATGTTTTTGTTAGTTCACTTAGACATCTTTAATTATTATTCTGCTAGATATTAGATTACCAGTTTTATAAAGCATCTACTTTTTGACAAAAGCAGTTGTGAAAATCCAGACCCATCTATCGGTATAGTCTGAGAGCAAACTTTTTCTGTAAAATCTTAGATGGTAAATATTTAAGAATTTTGAGCCAGATCTGATACAACTATTCAACATCACCATTGTAGCAAATAATCATCTAGAGACAACACATAAATAACTGGGCATGACTGTGTTCAATAAAATTTTATTTACAAAACCAGGCAGTAGATATTTTTGGTCTGCATGCCATAGTTTGCTGACTCTTGCTGAAAGCAATGCAAGATCAGCCTTAATATGTCAACAGTTTGAAGTACAGTACTTTTCCTTGATGTTTTTAAACTTTCCTTCTTTGTTGAACATATAAACTCTTTCCTATAGCTTATGGCAAAGCCCCCATGTAAGCATCAGAGTAAAACAGATATTAAATGCAGATGACAGAGAATTAACGGCAGTGGTTAATTTATTACTGATCATTTTCAAATGTGAAGAAACGATGAGGTTTCTTGCTTCTAGTCAAGATAATAAATGTGGTACTCATATCTTCCCACAACCACATCAAAATTACAAGTAAACTAAAGAATAACCATCATTCAGAATCACCAGAAATCTGGCTGAACAGAAGTCCTATAATTAAAAATAAAAAAAAAGAAGTCACATCAATATTGGTAGAAATGGCAGAGACTCAGAAAAGGCAGGTCCCACACCATGTGTGATGGTTAAAAATCAGGAAGTATATTTTAGCTGCAGAGGTCCCCCCGAAGAAGCGAGGGGTCCCAGCCCTTCATCCTAGGGTTGCAGTACAGAGAAGTCCCCATAATTTCTGGCTATATAAAACCAGTGGGGATTATGGCTGAGAGATAGAGGGCTGCTGGAGTCCCAGACATTCCTGTTAAAGGGCATGCACACAGACTTAGACTGAATCATTCTGAGATCCAATGCTGAGGCAGCACCTCAAAAGGTGCCAGGGACGTACAGGAAGCACTGAATTGTCTGGCTTTGAGGCAAGAGTTGGAGGGTTAGATTTTTTCCAGACAGAAATGTTGGCAAAGGCCATTGTTTCTTGGCTGAGCCTTCTCCCTGCAGAGCTGGCAGGCAGGAACCACATCTGAGTCTCCAACAACCTGACAAATACTCTCTCCCTTCCCCCACCCCTCCAATGATTCCCTAAGACTCCAACTTTTGGGCCCACCTATGCCATTTCCAGTGGCTTTTCTACACAAACATCTTACCTTGGCTCATGCTAAAGACTTTCCTAAATTCTCTCCAAGGTTTACAAATCCCAAACAAACAGCATGTGGCCTCAATGTACCCCATGCCTTAGGCTAAGTGGCCCCAGGCCTGGTCTAGTGACAGCCAGCTTCGGTTAGTATCTGGCCTCTCCTGGGAACCTCTAAGCCAGCAGTGGGCAAACTACGGCCCGCGGGCCGGATCCAGCCGTTTGAAATGAATAAAACTAAAAAAAAAAAAAGACCGTACCCTTTTATGTAATGATGTTTACTTTGAATTTATATTAGTTCACACAAACACTCCATCCATGCTTTTGTTCCGGCCCTCCGGTCCAGTTTAAGAACCCATTGTGGCCCTCGAGTCAAAAAGTTTGCCCACCCTTGCTAAGCTCAGCATAAGTAGCAGCCACCTGCAGGCCACTCTATAGTTCATGCCCGGTGGCCCCAGGCAGAGCAGAAACAATGGCCGACCTTAGCCTGCACCTCGTGAGAGACCCTGGATCCAGTACACCCAGTTTTTATCTTCAGACCATTCCAGAGCACCACCCAACCACCTTCATAAGTGACACACTAGAGACAGACTCATATGACACCAAAGCCCCACTGAAGTGGGTCCTGCTGCATAGGGTCAGCCCCTACACAGCAGTTTCTCCATTGTAGTCTCCACCAATCTTTGTAGCCAATTGGTATTAGGGGTAAATTCCTCCCATTGACATGCCAAAGCAATCAAAGCTCAACTACAAGAGGAGGTGCATATAGCACACACTGGGGGCACAGCTAGAGTGCCCCACTCTGGTGACTGAGGAAGCTGTGCCACTGGGCTCTACAGGACACCTACTATATAAGGATGCTCTACCAAGACTGGGAGACATAGCAAGCTCTACCTAAAACATAGAAACAGAAATAGAAAGGCAGCCAAAATAAGGACACAAAGAAACATGTCCCAAGTGAAAGAAGAGAAGAAAATTCCAGAAGAAGAAGAAAACAAAATAGAGACAAATAATATACCAAATGATTATTAGGATACCCAATGAACTTAGGGGCAGAGTAAATGAACTTACTGAGAACTTCAACCAGAGAGGAAACATAAATATAGAAATAGGAACATAAAAAAGAACCAGTCAGAAATGAAGAATGCAACAACTGAAATAAAGAATATGTTACAGAGAATCAAGAGTAAAGTAGATGAAGCAGAGGATCAAATAAGTGATTTAAAATATAAGAAAGCAGAAAACACCCAATCATAATGGCCAAAAGAAAAAGAATACAAAAAAAAAAAAAAGATAGTGGAAAGGAGCCTCTACAGTGGTTCTCAACCTTCTGGCCCTTTAAATACAGTTCCTCATGTTGTGACCCAACCATAAAATTATTTTCGTTGCTACTCCATAACTGTAATGTTGCTACTGTTATGAATCGTAATATAAATATCTGATATGAAGGATGGTCTTAGGCGACCCCTGTGAAAGGGTCATTCGACCACCAAAGGGGTCACGACCCACAGGTTGAGAACTGCTGCTCTAGGAAAACTTCAAGTATAGCAACATTCACTCACATCATGGGGGTACCAGAAGAAGAGACAGAGCAAGGAATCGAAAACCTACTTGAAAAAATAATGTTGAAATATATTTCTAACTTGGCAAATAAAATGGACATACAAGTCCAGAAAGTGCAGAAAGTTTCAAACAATATCAAACCAAAGAGGCCAAAACAAAGACACATAAAAATTAAAATGCCAAAAGTTAAAGACAGAGAAAGAATCATAAAAGCAGCAAGTAAAAAGCAGTTAGATACTGTGAGATGCAGTGAAAGCACTGCTCAGCTCTAGTGCTCTGAGGTGCTCTGAGTCCATATATTCTTCTAAATTCTTACTGACTATGCCAGAGTAAGTTCCTTCTCGAACCCTACTCACTACACTAACTGCTGGGAACTTAGTCCAAGTTCCTCCTTTGTCTTCTGCTCACTAGTTAGAGGTATCAGGTCCAAGCCCCTCTCTCTAGGGACTGGACCTTCTCGGACATTCGGTCTTAGATGGAGAAGCCATGAGAAGTTGTGGGTATATAAAAAAGAGTCTTTATTGCAGAAGCCAATGGCACGACAGTCCTACACAGGGAAAACAGTCCTTCACAGCAAAGTCCATACAGGCAGGCAGCCGTACACTGGCTGATGAAAGATACATTTTTCCCACAAAAGCAGCATTAGTCTCTGTACCCACAGCTATTATCTGAGCAGCAGTACACTGCTTCTAAACCCACTGCTTTACATCATAGCAATATCTGAGCTCTCTGCCTCAGCAGCTTCTCCTGTCTCCCCTACCCAGCACAGTGGCTAGTCTCTATAGCCTCACTTAGTAACTACCTCTGAGCTTCTCTCTTAGCCCATGGGCTGGTTAACAGGGTGGCTATATCTGAGCTCTCTATGAGCTCTTAGCCTTACATCGTAGCAGTACCAGCTCACAGCTCCATCTAAGCTCTCTAGCCTTTTTCCCCTCGCTCCAGCACACTCCTCTCCCCAGCACACTTCTTGACACTCCAGCAGACTAGCTGGACAGTAACTTGTGTATTATTCTAGAGATAAAGAAGGTTTCATGCCAATAGTTACATCAATCATTTGGCTATAGAAGGGCACAGCATACTGGGTGATTGCTGTGGCCTTGCACCTGCTTATGGTATCTTAGCCTAGGCACAGAGTGGCCTTGGATATTTGGTGTATTGACAGAAGTGCTTTAATTAGCCTTGACTATCAAGCGTCTCTGGCATGGTTCCCACAGATACCTACAAGGGAGCTCCCATAAAACTGTCAACTGATTTTTCAACAGAAACTTTACAAGCCAGAAGAGACTGGCATGAAAAACGTACTCAAAGTGATAAAAAGCAAGGACCCACAACTAAGATTACTCTACCCAACAAAGCTATCATTTAGAATTGAAGGTTAGAGAAATAGCTTCCCAGACAAGTAAAAGATAAAGGAGTTTATAACCACGAAAGAAGTATTATAAGAAATGTTAAAGGGTGTTCTTTAAGAAGAAGAAAAAAGGTAATTATAAGAATAACAAAATGACAATCTATACTAATAAAAGGGTAATATGCTAATTAGACCAGACATCTTCCCGACATCCTTCTGGACAAAGCCACAGTGAGGGCCAAGGCAGAGGTGGTTAGGGGCAATCAGGCTGGCAGGGGAGGGCAGTTAGGGGTGATCAGGCCAGCAGGGGAGGGCAGTTAGGGGAGACCAGGCTGGCAGGAGGGCAACTAGGGGGTGATCAGGCTGGCAGGCAGAGGCAGTTAGGGTTGATCAGGCAGGCAGGCAGGCGAGAGGTTAGGAGCCAGTGGTCCTGGATTGCAAGAGGGATGTCTGAGGGGTCCCAGATTGAAGAGGGTGCAGGCCTGGCTGAGAGACCCCCATCCCCATGCACGAATTTTGTGCACTGGGCCTCTAGTAAATACATATGCATGAACAATTACTTTAAATGCGAATAGATTAAAATGTTTCAATCAAACATATGGTGACTGAATAGATAGAAAAGTAGGATATGTTGTCTACAAAAGACTCAGTTTTGATTGAAAATCACATACACTGAAAATAAAAGGATGGAAAAAGATATTTCATAAAAATGGAAACAAACGAACTAAAAAAAGCTGGGAGAGACATACTTATACTAGACAAGCTAGACTTTAAAACAAAGGCTAGCCCTAACTGGTTTGGCTCAGTGGATAGAGCGTTGGCCTGCAGACTGAAAGGTCCCAGGTTCGATTCCGGTCAAGGGCATGTACCTTGGTTGTGGGCACATCCCCAGTAGGGAGTGTGCAGGAGGCAGCTGGTCAATGTTTCTCTCTCATCGATGTTTCTAACTCTCTATCCCTCTCTCTTCCTCTCTGTAATAAATCAATAAAATATTAAAAAAACAAAAACAAAGGCTATAACAAGAGATAGTGAAGGAACCAGCAATTTCACTTCTGGATATTTATCCAAAGAAACCTAAAGCACCACTATATCAAGACATGTATCCATATGTTCATTGCAGCACTATATACAATAGCCAAGACAAAAAAGCAGCCTAAGTGTCCATCAGTAGATGATTGGATAAAGAACTGGTGCATATATACAATGAAATATGACTCAGCCATTAAAAAAGAAAGAATGAAATCTTGCCACCTGCAACAACATGGATAAACCTAGAGGGTGCTGTGTTGAGTGAAATAAGCCAGACAGAGATTTCACTTCTACATGGCATCTCAGTAACAAAATAAATGAACAAGCAGTCTAGAAACAGACCCATAAATACAAATAACATTTTGACAGTTGTCAGGTGGTTGAAAAATTTGAAAAGATTAAGAAGTACAAACTGGTAGTTACAGAATAGTCATGAGATGTAAAGTACAGCATAGGGAATATGGTCAATAATATTTTAATAAGTACAGGAAAGGCAAAAGTAGGTTTACAGTTGTAATACAAATACTTAATACAGTGATTAATAAATAATACTACAAGAAATAACTTTGTGGTTCATGTACTCACAACTGCAAACCTAGTTTTGCCCACCCTATATGTATAGTGTCAGATGGGTATTAGATTTATTGAGGTGACCACTTTTTAAGTTATATAAATGTTTAATCACTGGGTGTTACATGAAACTAACATAATAATTGTACATCAATTGTAACTGAAAAAAATAAAAATTGAAATGAAAAAAATAAACTATGTGTTATTGGTGAAAAAAATATACAAATAGATCAATGAAATAATAGAAAGCCCAGAAATAAACCATCATAAATATAGTCAACTGATCTTTGACAGATAAGCAAAGGAAACACAATGAAACAAAGATAGTCTCTTCAGTAAATGGTACTAGAATAACTGAACATACCCATGCAAAAAGAAAAAAATAATCTAGAAACAAACCTTACACCCTTCATAAAAATTTACTCAAAATGAATAACAGACATACAAATGTAAAATGCAAAACATAAAACTCCCAGAATATAATATAGAAAAAAATTTTAATAACCTTAGGTATGTTGATGACATTTTAGATGTAACACCAAAGACACAATCCATGAAATAAATAATTGATTATCTGGATTTCTTTAAAATTAAAATTAACTGGACTTGTTTAAAATTTTTGCTGCTTTAATAAATACCAACATTAAGAGAATTAAAAAGACAAGTCCCACACTGGGAACAAATATTTACAAAAGACATATCTGATAAGGGACTGTTATCCAAAATATACAAAGAATTCTTAAAACTCAACAATAAGAAAACAAACAACCCCATTAAAAAATGGGCCAAAGACCTTAACAAACACTTTACCGAAGAAAATATGCAAATGACAAATAAGCATATGAAGATGCTCCATGGCATATGTCATCAGGGAAGTGCAAATTTAAACAATGAGATACCACTACAACTATGAGCACTGCCACATTCAGAACACTGACAATACCAAATGCTGATGAGGATGTAGAGCAACAGGAATGCTAGTGGGAATGCAAAATTGTACAGCCCTGCCCTAACTGGTTTGGCTCAGTGGATAGAGCATTGGCCTGCGGACTGAAAGGTCCCAGGTTCGATTCCGGTCAAGGGCATGTACCTTGGTTGCGGGCACAACCCCAGTAGGAAGTGTCCAGGAGGAAGCTGATCAATGTTTCTCATTGATGTTTCTAACTCTCTATTCCTCTCCCTTCCTCTCTGTAAAAAAATCAATAAAATATATTTAAAATTGTACAGCCTCTTTGAAACATAGTTTGGCAGGTTCTTACAAAACTAAACACACTCTTACCATATGACCCAGCAATCATGCTCTTTGGTATTTATTCAAAAAAGTTGAAAACATATGTCCACACAAAAACCTGCACATTAATGTCCATAGCATAACTGTCAAAACTTAGAATCAACCAAGATGTTCTTCAATAGGTAAATGGGTAAATAATTCTGATATATCCAGACAATGGAATATTATTCAGTGCTAAAAAGAAATGAGATATCATGCCATGAAAAGACATGGAAGAAACTTCAATGTATATTGCTAAGTGAAAGAAGCCCACATGAAAAGGCTGCATACTGCATGATTACAACTATCTGACATTCTTGGAAAGGCAAAAATTGAGACAATAAAAAGATTGCCCTGGTCAGTGTGGCTCAGTTAGTTGAGCATTGTCCCATTGTACCAAAATGTTACTGGTTTGATTCTTGGTCAGGGTACATGCCCAGATTGTGGGCTCGATCCCCAGTAGGGGGCATGCAGAAGGCAGCTGATCATACCAGGGAACAGATGAATAGAAAGAACACAGAGGATTTCTAGGGCAGTGAAAATACTTTGCATGTCATGATAATAATGGATATGTGTTATTATAAATTGGACTAAACCTATAGAATATATAACACCAAGAATGGCTTCTAAAGTAAACTGTTGACTTTAGATGATTATGATGTGTCAATACAGGTTCTTCCTGGGTGAAAAAAAATTAATATATAAAAATAATTTATGAAATTTCTGACATGAATAATGTAATTTATAGCAGTAAATGATTATTTCTGTGACTTGAAAAATAAAAATAATAGAGCCATTTCAAAAAGAGTCACTAAGTATAGTAAGTCCATTTTCAAATATGTCATTGAATGTTATATCTGATTTATAAAAATGGAAGAACAATTTTAAGAAAATAAATTTTGAGAAAAAGCACACAATACACAATAGTTCTGAGAGATTATATATATATATACACAAAGAATACACCAAGAATATCAAGTAAGAAAATTCAACAAGTCTTTAGTAGAGCCTAAATATGTATAAAACTCCTTGGCTAAGTCTGATGTTCATCTCCAATTGAGAACCATTGGCCTAGAAGATTCTAAGATTGCACCTGCTTATGGTATCTTAGCCTAGGCACAGAGATTCTAACTTTTGTTGTGTGTGAAATTTTATTTTACTCTACTTACAAGCTATTGAGATATTCTGTTACTGTTTTATGGATGCTGGCAGAAGACATGAGATTCCTTGGTCAGAGACAAAGAACTTTATTGCATCATAGCAAGCAGCATGAATATAAAAAGTTGCATTACTTTCCCTAGATCCCAAGTCCCTTGAGGGTGACAGACAGAGGACTGATTGATGCATGAATGAAGAGAGTGTATTTCAGAACCTAAGGAGCACTGAGTTTGGGGAAATTCATTGTTTCTACAGCTAGCAGCATGCAAAGCTAATATTTATGAAATTACTTATGAGTACACAGCCCTGAGAATTGGCCCAGGTGAAAAGCAATCAGGACCTTGAAATATTTGCCTTCCATATGACATGCAAGAGCATGAGAAACCCATGGAGGCCTGTCTATTTCAACATGTTCTCATGAAAACAGTAAGGTTGTGGCAAGGTAAACATTTTAAGTAATGACTAATATTGTGACAGATAATACTATATTGTTCCTGCTTAACATCATCACATAAAGCATTCTAGGACTCTGATAAATATACAAAACCTAGCAGATTATTTCATAAGAATTTTGATCAGTGTTTCACCAAAGATTAAAATATGGAAAGCAAGACATTGACAAATCTCCAGGAACGACATATAAATTATATAATTTCTGAAATATTTTACATTAATAACATTTTACCTTCACAAACTTAACCTAGGGAAGAATTAGTTTCTCATCTAATTTGACAACTTTTCCCATCCACCTCTTAGTAGCATATCAAAGGAAACAAATTAGTCCTAGCACTCTTTTTTTAAGCAAAAGAACACATTTTTGTGTTTATTCTTAGGGGTCCTCTTGCAAAAACCAAAGATAATTTAGGAATAAAATATATGCTAAAATATTTATTTTTTCTATATTTAAGACTTGAATTTGGAAAGGCCAAAATCAAAACACTTTAAGAGGAGATTTGGAGCATTACTAAGACAAGATCCTGAGTACCTGAGAAATACTTAGCTACCTATTTAAGTAAAGTGACAATATAATATTTAAAAATAAACATTGGAAGTAGCATTTTAATAAATGAGGAAACTTTGGTTTTTCTTTTTTTCATTTTACATAATGAAATAACTAAGTCAACAAAAAGTACAGAAAATTATTCTGGTAAAATACAGAATCTCTGTTATCCATGTGGATTATACAGGAGGTAAAGAATAATCTTACATATTGGAAGTGAAGACAATCAGTAAACTAAGTAAGCAGTTTTGAAGATTGAGTAAGCTTTGCTATAATTTTAACATTCCATAGCTTTCTTAAGATCAAGGTAAAAAAACCTTGTCATAAACCAAGGTAAGAAAAATACTTTCTAAATTTCAAACATATATATCTCCTATCTAAAAAAGAGAAAGATGCAAATTGACCGTGGCCCCAAACGCTTCCCATTGGCTAATCAGGGAGATATGCAAATTAACTGCCAACCAAGATGGCAGCCGGCAGCCAGGCCCCTGAAGTGAACAGGGAGGCTTGCTTGCTCCAGTGACAGAGGAAGCCAAGATTCCCTGCCTGCTGCTGCCGGCCTCTGAGCTGCAACTCTAAGAAACATTGTTGCAAATATAGAAGGTAAACATTCCCCAGAAACCTGCTCTCAGCCAGCCGGGCTTCAGCCAGCAGGATCGCAACAGTGTTACAATTATAGAACCCAAACAAACCCAGATCCCTGCTTTCAGCAGCGGAGGTCTCATAGTTGGAGCCGAGCCTCAGAGCTAAAACCGGCTCTCAGCTCCAGTGACAGCCATAGAAGGTAAATAAATC
>NW_005356635.1:1655964-1657655 GCF_000412655.1 Myotis brandtii
TCAGGCTGGATGGGGGCATTTGGGGGCAAGCAGGCCGGTGGCGGGGGGCAGTTGGGGGCAAGCAGGCCAGCAGGCAGAGTGGTTAAGGGCGATCAGGCAGGCAGGCAGGTGAGCGGTTAGGAGCCAGCGGTCCTGGATTGCGAGAGGGATGTCCGACTGCGGGTTTAGGCCTGATCCCAGGGATCGAGCTTAAACCGGCAGTTGGACATCCCCCAAGGGGTCCCAGATTGGAGAGGGTGCAGACTGGGCTGAGGGACACCCCCCCTCTGCACAAATTTCGTGCACCGAGCCACTAGTATCATAATAATACTAGATGTTATTTATGTGTTAGGATCGCCAAAGGAGAAATGCACGAGTCCAAAAGGGGTAAAGAATTATTAGGTCATCTGGAGACCAGATGGACTGAGCCCCAAAATGGCACCACCCCAAAAGATGTGGAGTCAGAGTTTTTTTTAAGAACTCTAGGTGGGCTTTTTCTGGGTAGAGAATTCTCAGGTCTGGATTCTGGAAAACTCTGGAGGGGAGAGATAATGGTCTTAGCAAGTGGAATGTGGTCTAAGCAAATGGAATGTCCATTGTGAAGTGGCCTGAAGGTCAGTTCCCAGGGGAGGGGGTATCAATTCAATTATTTGATCAGACCTAACATTATGTTCACATGCAATTCATTCATCATAGTTGTCATAAAAGAATCAATTAATGTATTTTCAAAATTTATCTTTATTGTTGAAAGTATTACAGATGTATGCTTTTATATCCCCATTGATTCCCTCCATCCTGCTCCCATTCCTTCCCCAGGCCTTCACTGCACTATTGTCTGCCCATAAGTTATACATATATGCATGTAAATTCTTTGGTTAATCTCTTCCCACTTACCCACCCTCCTCTGCCTTCCCTCTGAGATTCTATGTCTCTGGATCTATTTTGTTAATTAGTTTATTTTGTTCTTTAGATTCTACATATGTGTAAGATCATGTGACATTTGGCTTTCTCTGACTGGCCCCTCCATCCTGCTCCCATTCCTTCTCTAGGCCTTCACTGCACTATTGTCTGCCCATAAGTTATGCATATATGCATATAAATTCTTTGGTTAATCTCTTCTTGCCCTTCCCCCTTCCCTCTGAAATACTTCAGTCTGTTGCATACTTCAATATATCTGGATCTATTTGTTCATTAGTTCATTTGGTTCATTAGAAGAATCAATGATTATTTTTTAAATGTCTGTTTTAATTCCTATTTCTAATATAGTAAATATTGATATTTATAACTTACATAAACAAAAACCTCTTTGGGATCCTCAATGAGTCTCAAGAGTATGAGTATAATGAGTTCTGGAGATTTAAACAAACAAACAAAAGGCCTGAGAACTGCTAACAAAGCATTCTTCTTCTAAAGTACATGCATAGTCACATTTCTCTGCCACCATTGTTTCCCAGTGTTATTTCAGTCACTCATATTGATTACAATCTATATATATAAAAGGCTAAGTGACTAAAAGTTCGTCCAACCGACCATCCATCTGTTCAACCGGCCGACCGACCAGCTGGTACATATGACGTGAACTGGCAATTTAAAAATAAATGTTGACTTGCACATGCACGATACATATAAAGCTCTTGGAATGGATATTATTGAAATCCCCTGTGAAATGATTTGTAATGGATCTATTATTGAAGCTACCTTTGGAAATAGTA
>NW_005356635.1:1659400-1662356 GCF_000412655.1 Myotis brandtii
GAATAAGTTTAATCAATTTATCAGTCATTGTTTTTATCAATGTTTTTATATCATGTCTTTGTTGTTTTTATATCATGTTTTTGTTTTCATATCATGTCTTTGTTGTTGTTACATTATGTTGTTATTGTTTATTTGTTAATCAATTTAAATATTATTTTCATATACATTTTACTAATTTTCTTTCATCTCTGACACTTCTATTATAAAGAAAGGTTGAATAGCAATATTAAAATATTTCTTCTAATTAATTTCCTTTCAATGTGCACTAATCCATGCACTGGGCCACTAGTGTTGAATAAACAATCAGAGAAATAAGAACTGTCTCAAATACAAGCATTTTAGCAGATGAGTAAAGCTCATGGACACAAATAAAACAACTTTATACTGCCACAAAAATATCTTTTGCACGTTCTTAAAGTGGCAAAAATGAACACATTTATTAATGGGCACCAAAGATATAGCCTCTAGGTAGCATATACAAATAATAATAAAGTATATAAGCTTAAAAATATGCTTAGTGACCAATAACTATATCACTTAAGAATTTTCTAAGTCACTCGATTTAATATCAATCCAAAATTGCAGTTAGCTATAGATTTTGGAAAATTTCTTCAAACTGATATATCACAAGACATAAAATTACCGTCAAAATAAACTTTTGTCAGAAAAATTAATTTAGGTAAACACACATTTACTAGTACTTTTCTCTATAATCCTAAACATTATATAATAGTAATGTTAGCTTATTTGGTCAGTAACCCTATATAAGTTTAGGAAAAAGGAAACTAAATAGAATAAAGCCTAAATATAACTTAAAATTATATTATTTTAACAATTATAAATCAGAAAATGATAAATCATTTGTTATGCTGATTTACTAAACCAAAATTATTGATCTAGTCTCATTTACAAAAGATTTACCTTTTTATGTAAACTTGATTTCTTAAAATATATTCATGTTAGTTTTTATAAGAATTTTTGTTTGCCAAATACATTCAAAGCATCAGCACTTTAGTATTTGTAATTTTTCTAAGAATTTTAGCAATATTCAATTTATGTGTTAATAATTTAATCAGAACAAAGCTCACTGAACATACAAAATATTCTAATTTATTAAGTATCCTCTGGGGAAATACTCAATGTTAACACATGAGGTAAAAGACTTTCTGAATCATAGAAATATAGACACACAGGCTGATAAAGTGCTTATACCTTCAAATGTAAAACTTTAGCTACAAGTTAATTATAAACTGAGAACACAGAAATCCCAACAGTCTGAATATCAAAAAAAAACCTATATTTTTCCTTAGTGAACATACTATTCTTAAGTAATTTGATCTGGAAAAAATAAATCAACAAACAAAAAGATTAACAAGCTAGACTCTCTTGTCTCTTACTCAATAGAGAACAGATCTCTATGATCTACAGAGATCACAAATATCCAGATTATACAAGCAAATTCCCAGTAATTGCTGCCACCAATAGTACATAACTCACATTAGCCATGTGCAAACCAGAAGCAAAAATGAAACACAAAATCACTATAAAGAAAAAAAAAACTATCAAAAAGAGAGAGAGAGAGAGAGACAGAGACAGAAAGAGAGAGAGAGAGAAGAGAGAGAGAGAGAGAGAGAGAGAGAGAGAGAGAGAGAGAGAGAATAACCCTTAGCAGGTGTTGCTCAGTTGGTTGGGTGTCATTCCTTGCAGCATAAGGTTGATGGTTTGATTTCCCGTCAGGGTACATGCCTGGGTTGTGGCTTCTATCCCAGATGAAGGGCAGCTCTCACATCAATATTTCTCTCTCTCCCTCTTGCTTTCTCTCTCTCTCTAAAAATCAATAAAAACATTAAAAAGAAAAAGAGTATAGTTCTATTGCCACTTGGAATTCACCTCTGGGGTCAAGCAAGAATTGTCTGGGTTTAGGCTGCTTATGAGACACACATCTTCAGCAATGCAGATTACCAGACTATGGCAGGTGAGTCCATTTGGGCTTCTTGGTGGGACCTCCAAAACTGTTACAGGGTAATTTTTAAAAGATGACACAGCCATGGCTCTCATACAAATATAAAATGAACACATCGAAGATTTTATTTAATTATTAGTTAATGAGGGAACCAGGAGGATATTATAACTAGTCCAAAGAATTAACCAAAGAACCACACATGTAAAAGCAGTATTACTGAAAGAAATTTAAAAATAGATGGAAAACTGGATAATTCTGTGGGAGGGATGAATGTAGACAGGGAAATCAATTGTATTTGCACTGGGCAAAATTCACTTGTCTATCAGGGTCAAGAATCATTTGCATAGCTATTATCTACAATTGTAAGATAGCTCAAAGACAACAAAAGGCACAGAGAATGTATGGAATCATAGAATATGATAACCCAGAAGGATGTGCTTAGACATAATCTTTTTGACCCATTTTAAAGTCTTTCATGATTTCTTTCTATATTCATATGAAAAAAATAAAACTATCATTCATTTATAAGTTTGTTATATTTTAGAAGCAAAAATGATCTAGAAACTACAATAAATTATTTAGAAAGGAGTGATCTGAATAAGAAACTATAAGATTTCTGAAAACAGAACCAACTCTCATGTGGGTAATAAGATTCCTGTAAATGAATCCATCTTCTTTTTGTCTTAAAATGCATTGTACTTATGATTTGTTTTAATTCAGTTGTAGGAAGACCCAATGAAAGTCATAGTAACTGAAAGAATCTAAAAGCTAGTAGGTTATATAAATAATCTAAGGCAAAAATGAATTTGAATAACTTATTTGATTATCTACACTAATAAAAGAGAAACATGGTAATTAGCATACGACCACTACCCTTCCCATTGGCTAATCAGTGAGTATATGCAAATTAACTGTCAGCCAAGATGGCGGCCGGCAGCCAGGCAGCTGGAAGCGAACCTGAGGCTTGCTTGCTCCAGTGACTGCAGACTCCAG
>NW_005356635.1:1662417-1671353 GCF_000412655.1 Myotis brandtii
TTATCTCCCGAGGGGTCCCAGACTGCAAGAGGGCACAGGCCGGGCTGAGGGACCCTCCCCTTCCCCCCCGAGTGCACAAATTTTTGTGCACCGGGCCTCTAGTTATATTATAATAGAAATGCTATTTGCTCTAACAAACAAACACCCTATTAGGCTAAAAAAAATGCAGTTTTATTTCCTGCTCAGAGAAAGTTGTTATGCTTTGGGTGGCTTCCAGGGCTATCTCTTCTTTAAGTGATGACTCGGGAATCAGTTCTTTTTGTTACATGGCTCTGCCATTTTGGAGTCTTTCACTTCCAGACACACGGAGAAAGCAAGTGAAGGATTTCACAGGGGATTTTAGGTACTAAACCTGGAGTTGCTTCTCAACAGCTTTACTCACATTGTCTTTGTCTGAACGAGGCACATGGCCCCAAATTAATGGCAAAGATAACTGAGAAATGTGTTCATCTTGTGTGCACAGGGACAAGAACAGGTTTCTGAGTAGCTAGCCAGTCACTTCCATAGTCAGTATGACAGATTTAATTAACTTCCAGTTAAAAATAATTATAAACCATAACAATTGATTGTATTTGTCTATTTTAAATTCTTTTGATTTTTTTAATCTCTATTACTTTACAATCAATAGAAAATTGTCCAGCTCCCTGACTTGTCACTCTGAAGACCCAATCTGGAAGAAGAATATTAACAAAGCAAAACCTGTATCACATATCATGTTTGGAAGAGGACAACGACATGGAAATAAATGAACAACAAACCCAACAGGGGTATCAATGTGTGTTTTGGTGTTTCGTGCATCATCAGCTATTTATTTCAATATTTTATAAGTGTCAACAGCATTTTGACAGCTCCATTTGTTCACTTTTTATACTTCTTTTGTATAAATAGTACATCTAATAGTTCCTTTTTAGAACAGCACATTAATCTTCCCTGTTAAGGGATGATTTGTCCTCAGACTTATCATTACACCTCTTTTGTGATATGACATCATCTTTTCATTTGCTGAGATAAATGCCAAACAACAAAAAATCACAGGCATTTGAATTTCTACATTCGTCTATTTGATTTGCAGCACAACTTAAAAACATAGAGAAAGAGCCCTAGCTGGTTTGGCTCAGTGGATAGAATGTAGGCCTGTGGACTGAAGGTCCCAGGTTTGATTCCAGTCAAGGGCATATGATGGGGTTGCGGGCTCGATCCCCAGTGCGGGGGGAGGGGGCGTGGAGAGGGAGGTGTGCAGAAGGCAGCCAATCAATGATCATTTCTCATCATTGATGTTTCTATCTCTTTTTCCCTCTCTCTTCCTCTCTGAAATCAATAAAAATATATTTAAAAATATATACATATATAGGGAAAGAGGAAAAACTGGTCATTGATAAAGATATTTTTTTCTTGGCACTTTTATATTTTCTACACTGTCTGTACTCAATATTAAGAGACTCTAATAGAACTAAGCCAATTGGGTGGATTGCCCAGTGGGTTAAAACAGCCATGCCAGGACAGCCAAACATACTCCCATCTACAGCACGGTGGAGTGGCAGCAAGTCTTCCTTTGCCTTCTGTGTCCATGAGAAACCTGTCTTCTGGAGCACTGAGTAATAATAGCCATAAGTCAATGGCTGTATTTAAACCAGTTCTGGAAGTTTCCTTAAAGAAGATGAGACATGAAAGTTGTGATTCACTTATAAATAATATGAGTTACTAGTAAGTCCTGTCCAGAAGGTAATGCAGAGAGACAATAGAAAGGACATTCAGCAGCCATGTTTACTACAAGTTAAGCACTATCATTAAGTTCTAATCAAAATCTATTTAGACTTTAATTTACTATAATAGCTTTGGAAATTTCACCTCTAACTCTCACCCTTCTTATTTGTGATCTTAGCTTTGAATTTGATTATTGGAAAATATTAGGAAGAGTTGCTAAATTTAACATTATTATACTCACTATGAAAGATATGTTGAAACTCAAAAACATACATTTCATTTAATTTGGTTAACTTCCATAAAACCCCTAAATGATGGGGTTTCAAGATCTTCCATGTTGGTGAACACTTCCAGGTTCCTGGAGAATGGCACACCTAGAACAGGCATGGAAGTTCTGTACCTGTAACTGTTTTCCTGAACTCGGTAAGCCCTTAGAAAAAAATTATTGAACCTGAGGAAGGGGTTGTAATAACCCCCTTAATTTATTGCCTGTTGATTAGAAGTATAGATGGAAACCTAAGATTTACAACTGTTATCTGAAGTAGAAGAATCTTGTGTGACTAAGCCCTGAACCTTGTATGACCTGTGATAATTCTGAGTTATTAGTGTAAGAATTGAATTGAATTATAGAATGCTCTGTGATGTCCAGAGAATCATAGAATTATTGTTGGGTGGAGGAAAAGAAAACACCCATTTGGTGCAGAAGTTATGTGAGTAGAAATACTATCTGACCTAGCTACGGACAAAAGACATTTGCACATTAAAAAGATGACCATACACAATTTCAGATGCATATATTCCAAATACTATTTCTTACCAATAATATTTCTGGAGTCCTCAGGAAAATTTTCATGGAAGATGAAAGATATTGTGTATGAGGAAGAGTAAATTAGGAAGAAGACTATGAAGAATGAGATCCATGTCCATAAAATCATAATGTTTATACTCGCACCAGAAAGTCACCTCCATGAGGACAGGATCATTTGTTGTATTCAATGCTGAATCACTAGTTGCTGGCAGAGCATAGGTAATCTCTATATAGAATGGCTTTGATGGATGGATGACTGACATGCCCTGACACCCAGGATACTAGACATAAAGAACACATAGACATATTTACAAGTTAGTAATGTACTTGATATAGTGGTTATCAACCTCACAGAACTCTTTCTTCCAAAATAAAGATACAATAGATATTTGAGGTTTAATATTTGTAGCTGATAAATCAACAGTGGATAGAGAAAGGGAACTTAAGAGTATATCTGAGAAAGCAATTATTTTGAAACCTTGATGCTTCTATAAAAAAATTTAAATGAAGTGACAATAACAACAAAATCTAGACCACTTCAGAATTAGTAAGCTTAAAAAAAAAAACTTCTTAGTATATACTTGTTCTGAAGTAGGATGAAAAAAGAACAGAAACAGAAAATATTAATATGTTTTAAATAGTTCTATGTGTCTTAAAAAGAAAGGGTGGGCCTCAGATTCATTTGCAGGCTCTATATCACAAGATCAAACAAAAGATGAAAGGTCTAAAATGACCTGGCCAAGATGTATGTCCACAGGATGCCCATGAAACCAGATAGTTTGGTGCATTAAGTCAAACAACTGCAATTTCAATTAAAAAATCAATCTGGTAATGACAAAAGTTTATTTGTGGACTGTCTTTCTTATCTCTTTTAGCTATTGCTCAAACAACACACAGACTTGAAATTGCATGCACTTGATAATTAAAAGATATAAGATGTATAAAGCACTTTGAAATCTACTATTACTACGTTCAATAAATACTGACTACTCTGTTAAAGTAATAAGTATATTTATAAATACTTCTGCAATTTGATTTCAAAAACTTTTTTATTGTATGTATGAAAGCTTCTTCAATGCCATACCTTAGTTTAACCATGGCTTCACATTACCCTATCATGAAATCTACCCTTTACCCTGTATCCCAATGAGGGGTTCTTGCACCAGAATGCACTTAAACCAAAGCATCTGAAGCATGCATGTTGATGAAAATGTCTACAGTGAAGAACAAGCAGGACTTACGCAATTTGGTCAATGTTCAATTTCCCAGTGTATGTTCTTTGGCTTCTGTTGATCCCACTATCTGCTGTTCTGCTCTATTTATATCTTCATCAAATGACAGCACCAGCAGGAGAGTTGGAGGTAGCGGTTAAGAAAGAAATCTTCAGCCTGTCATAAGTGGCTTTACATGATCAATACTAGTAGGAGGTTTGTTACAAGACTAAAAACAGTGCATAAATATTCATATAAGAATCAGGAGATCAAGGCAGAGTCCAAATGTTGCCACTAACTATCTGGGTGACCTTGGGACTAGTTACTTAACTACTGAGACTGCAACAAACTATTCAAATTAGAAAATCTTCCAGATTCCTTCCAATTTTAAATTCTATGATTCATTAATTCTGAATTTCCCAAAATATTCAAGAATCTCCTATAAATCATGCTCTCATTTCCAAATTGTGCAATTACTCTCTAATTTTTAAATAAAATCCTTTAGAAAAGTCAATGATTCCTCCATTACTCAGCATGAACAAAAGAGCCATATTTATTTTTTGTCTAGAAATATTTAAATAAACATGTGGTATGGTGACAACAGCCCTAGACCCAAAAGATATGGGACTAACCTCTGATTCTACCACTTACTAGCAGTTTTACTGTAAAATGACCTCAAAATTATAGTATTGGCAGTTATCATAGAGATTTTGTCTTTGATTTTACTTGCTTTAGAGGAGAGCACAGACATCTTGTGGAGACATTATGAAAACCTAGTGTTGTGTTTTGTTTGTTTGTTTGTTTGTTTTCAATATTTCAAAACCAATGGTAAGAAAAAGAAATTTTAGCAACAAAAAATGTTCCTCACATAAAATCCAATGTGCAACTTTTATATGTGATCAAATCAAAGTGATGCCAGAGCCTTAAGGCCTTCTGTTTGACCACTTCACAACTTCCTTTACAGTCCCAAGGAAGTAACAACTCTGAGTCCTAGAACTTCCAAAGCCCCTCCTCAAAGTGGCCACCAGCATCACCTGGGAGCATAGTAGCAGCGCAGAATCTCAGGCCCCACCTCAGACTCGTTGAATAGAATATACCATGTGACAAGATCCCGAGGTGGTATGTGCGCATAATAAGCTTGAGAAGCACTTATCTAGAATACAATTTAAAAGCCATCAAATTTCCCCATGCTGCTTCCCCTAATTAAAATCTCTGGCTTAGCCTGCTTATTGCCTACCCCATAGCTTTCATTGTTGGGACCACGAGCATAAACTAATTTTTTTAAAATACATGTTTTATAGGCAAAAGGTCTTCTTATTAAGTTCCAAGTTCTTAGAAGCCCATTCTATCTTACTGCTTATGTTCTAGATAAAATATCCTAGAAATTTCCACTGCTAATTATCCCCATATCTTATCAGCTAATCCATAGGAAAAAATGCTTGATTTGATTATCAAATTTTTGTACAATAAATAATTTTACCTGTGCTTTTCCTCCAATATGTTATTCTAAGTCACTTCCATTGATTGAAATAGTTTGTTTTGTACTGTTTCACTGTATACAGATGCGCTTCATTTGATAAGTGAATGAGTGTTTGTGGGAACCATCCCAGGTCACTGGATAGTCAAGGCCGGTGGGAGCACAAGGCCTTGTTATCAATACACCAGAATGATCAAAGGCCGCTCTGGGCATGTGCCTAAATGGAATGTTCAAGGACTCTGAGCCTGGGAATCCTAATCAGGCCAAGATATCATGAGCGGGTGCAAGGACACATGGTCCACTGTGCCCTTCAGTAGCCAATATGATTGATGTAACTATTGGCACGAAGCCTTCTTTGTCTAAATGGTATAAAAGTAGGTTACTGACCAGCTAGTTGGCTGGAGCTAGGTGGAGTAGGTGGGAGTGTGAAGAAGTCTGCTAGAGAGAGCAGGTGGGCAGGAGAAGCTGCTGAGCCAGAAAGTTCAGGTACCGCTATGATGTGAGGTGGTGAGTCTAAGAGGCAGCGTGCGGCTTCTCAGATAATAGCTGTGAGTACAGACACTAATGCTGCTTTATGGGAAAGATATATGTTCACCAGCCAGTGTCCGGCTGCCTGCCTGTATGGACTTTGCTGTGAGGACTGTCTTGTCTGATGGCTATATGGCCACTGGCTTCAGCAATAAACTCATTCTTATACACCCACAACCTCTCATGGCTTCTCCTAAGACCTGGTGTCCCAGGAGGTCCAGCCCCAGACAGAGGGGCTCAGACCCAACACCTGTTACTAGTGAGCAGAGGATAAAGGAGGAACTTGGACTAAGTTCCCAACAGTTAGTACAGAAGTCAGGGTTCAAGCAGGAGAATTTAGAAGAATACATGGACTCACAGTCACTCAGAACAACTCAGAGCACCAGAGCTCGTGCAGGGCTCCTGCTGCGTGCCCTGACAGTGCTTTATCCAGTTATCATACTTAAATCCCACCTTCAAAATAGCACATCATATCTCAAATATTTGAATAAAGTAAAATCAATTTTTAAAGTTTAATATAGATGAAAATACAGATTGAGAGTTGATTAATAACAAATAGACACTCAAATAAATAGATTGAATGACTGAATGAAAAAAAAATTGAGTAGAATGCAAATAGGTTCAACATATCCCTCCCCTACATATCCATCTCCTATCACTTTGTATTTACATCTCTTGTTTTTAATCTGAAAATACATTTCAAAGAAGTAATTCCTTAGTGCTAGATTTTGCTAACTGATATGTGATGTGTAGCAATATATTTATTTTAATAAGTTTCCCACAAGTTCATACTATGCAATTAACTTGAGTTTGCCTTAAAGCGATTCAACCTGGTATGCTTTTCTTTCTTTTTTAAAAAACATTTTTAATTGATTTTTTTTTTAGAAAGAGAGAGAGGGAGGGGGAAAAGAGAGAGAGAAACATTTATGTGATTGAGAAACATCAATTGGTTGCCTCCTGTAGGTGTCTCTATCGGGGATCAAACCCGCAACCTGGGTATGTGCCTGCTTTGACACGTAATGGAACCTGTCACCTTTTTGGTGTATGAGACAATGTTCCAACCAACTGAGACATAAGGGCTGGGGCCATTATGCTTTTCTCAAATGTGTCTTCACTAGTCAACTAATTTAAGAAAGAAATCCATTTATATTACTGAGCTGTGAAGTGACTGGATAATATCACAATTCTTCTTTCATCCCTTGATTTTCTTTTACTTGATTATAAGACTCATAATTAGAATATTAAAAGCAAAGACTAGTAGAGTGTGGATAGCTTTTTCTCTCCTTTTAATTTCTTCTCTTCCATTATAACGCTATAGATATATACACCTACTGGGTGGGTGGGCGGGTGGGTGGGGAGAAAATAGAGAAAAATTTACTCCATATCTATACTAAATTTTCCTGATTAATGCAAGATATATAATATCTCTAATCACCTGTCCTATACATATCACACTAAATCATGAATTTTAGAGCTAGATTCTTAGAGATTACTCTTAATCCACACTCATACTTATTTTCTTTCCAACCTATTTTCATTTACCTTTTTATATCTTCATATTATTTTATTTTTGCTTTCTTTTTCTCTTTTTACAGTACTCTAAAATTTTAAACTATATTAATATAGCATTAGATTTATAATTTTAAAATGTTGGAGATGAGCAGAAACAAAAGGTTTCTTCAAACAATACCATGTAGAATTTTTAAAAATTAGAAGAAAACTATATACAGCATACTTTCTTACATACAAGTCAAAGAGAAGGAAAAGTGGATTACATACCTTTATTTGTCCCTAAAAATAAACACTTTTAAAAAGCTGTATAGAACTTGTTTTCTAGAATTCAGAACCATGAAAACAGTATTCTTAAACTCTTAAATGCAATATATTTGTTGTTCTTTCATAGACACTTTATCCAAATAATCAATCCAAATATCCAAATTTAATCCAACTATGCATATAATAGATTTTACTCTATTAAAATCTTAAATGACTAATACTATCAGATTCACAAGGAAGCATGAAAAAAAATACGCATCTATCATTTAAGTCTTAATTGGCCATGCTTACCATCATAGCAGGTATGATAACTGGATAACAGAAAACCTTCCAAGAAGATAACATTGGGTTACTCTGCCACCTGTGATCTGCACAGTCTGAAGGAGACTGTGGTTTAGTTTTAAAAACAACATTCATTAGAGACAATCAGGAACTATCAGTGTTCCAGAACTTGAGAATCTAGATCAGCTTGATGCTGTTTGACAATATGTTGAGTGGTCTAGTTGGAGGAAGGCAAAATTTATGCAGAAAAGCTGCTGAATTTGCTAATAATTTTTTCAAATAATATGATGGGAGTTTTTATAACTAGAAAAAAATAGCATATGCATGCTACTTACAGAAAGTATATAAAAAAGAAAAATTAAAATCACCCATAATAATCCACCACCAGAGATAATTGCTATTAATAGTATATATATTTCCTGTCATTCTCTTTACCATGTATCAATATATAGATAAATGGGTACATGCATATACACATATGATTAGTATATGCATGTTAGGTTTAACACATGTAGATACATATATCTATGTATATGTATATAGATGGCTAATTAAACAAAATTGAGGAGAACCAAGATGGTGGTGTAGGTAAATGCCAGTACTCGCTCGCCTCCTTTAACCACATCAAAATTATAAATAAATTACAGAACAAAAATCATTTAGAACCACCTAAAATCTGGCTGAATGGAAGTCCTACAACTAGAGAAATAAAGAAGAAAGCACACGAAGACTCTAGTAGAAGGGATGAAGGTGTGAAACAGGCATGTCCAACACCCACATGTGGCATTTTTTTCAATACAAAATTATAAGTATCTCTCACCATAAAATAGTCTCCGAAATAGTTTTTAATAGTTATAGTATATTCATTGAGTAACAATTTATTTAACTACTAGAGTCCTGGTGCACAAATTTGTGCACAGGTGGGGTCTGGCCGGCCCCGCCCCCGATTGGGGTGGGGGGACAATGGAGGTGGGGGTGGCTGGGGGAAGAGGTGGTGGGTCATTGGCTGGCCACCCCGCCCTCTGGTCGAACTCCTGGTCAAACTCCCAGTTGAACTCCCTATTGAGGGGACAATTTGCATATTAGGCTTTAATATATAGGATTTAGATAAATTTTTTTTCAAACTTTTTTATTATCTTTTAAGGATTTA
>NW_005356635.1:1671448-1688788 GCF_000412655.1 Myotis brandtii
TATGTTTTTCTTAATTTTTAGAGAGAGGAAAGGATAGGGATATAGTAAGAGTGAGAAACATAGATGTGAGAGAGAAACATCGATCAGTTGCCTTGCATGCATATCCTAACCAGGGATCAAATCTTCAACCTGTGTATATGCCCTGATCAGGAATCAAACCCTCGACCTTTTGGTGCACTGGATGACACTCCAACCAACTGAGCTGTACTGGCCAGGGCAGAGGGTATGAATTTTTAAAGAATTTAATAAATAGTTCAAAATTGCTTTCCAGAAAATGTTAAATAATTATTGTAAATAAAATATGCATGTGAATTTAAGTAACTAAATTTATTAACATAGTAAATGCCTGGTGTATGAAATTCATGCACGGGTAGGGTCCCTAGGCCTGGCTGGTCGATCTGTGGGGTGACCAGCAGGGCAACTGGGGGGTCCCCGCTGGCACCTGCCTTGGCTGGCCCAGTGCTGCCCGTTCACTGGCCCCACCCACTGCCGCCACTGGCACCCACCTTGGCTGGCCTGGGGCCTGCAGGCTGGGGGCAGCTCCTGCATTGAGCATCTGCCCCCTGGTGGTCAGTGCGCATCTTAGTGGTCATTCAGCCATTCAGTAGATTTGCATATTAGGCTTTTATTATATAGGATAATTACTATAAACTTTCTTTAACTGAGTTTGAAGTGTCAAAACAAATTTTTTAAGTTGAGAATGAGTTTTGAAGGCATCCTCTATGGGTTTAATTCCACTCTGCTATTTTCTACTTAAGAATTATGTTTTTTGCTAGAGCCTCCATAACAGATTAGCACATGGTATTCTGGGGAGCTTAAACAACAGAAATTTATTTCCTCAGAATTCTAGAAACTGGAAGTCCAAGATTATGCTGCTAGAAATATTGGTTTCTAGTGAGATCTCTCTTTGGATTGTAGATGGCTGCTTTCTCACTGTGTCCTCACATGGCCTTTTATCTGTGTATACACATTCCCGATGTCTCTTCCTTTTCTTATAAAAACACAATTTGTATTGGATGAGGACCCCCTTTATGACCTAATTTAACCATACTTATCCCCTTAAAGATCCTATCTCTATATAGGATCACACTGAAGTTAAACCATCAACATGTGAATTAGGGGGAGACACAATTCAGTTTATAAGATGTATGTTTGGCCAAGTTACCTGATGTTTGCATATCTGAGTTAGCTCATTAGTAAAATGAAGATGATAATACTTACTTAATTGGCTGTGATGAGAATAAATGTATTATAAACAAATCATTCAAAAAAGTGCCTAGCAAATGTTAAGTATTTCATAAATAAATAGTTTCATATTTAAAAAATGAAGGTTTACATGAACACTGTATACATTAATCATGATACAAAATTGAAATATAGTTTTTACCCAGCCCACCTCCTCAGTAGCAGAGAGCGCAGCCTGCCCCAACCCTTCTACACCTGCCTCCCTGACCCAGCATGCCTGACACCTGCCCCAGGATGACTGGCCCCAATACCTTGATGAGACATGACCTGACACCCCCCGGAGGCATGGACCTGCCATAGCGACACAGTTTGTCTAACCCAGTGCCACCAGAAGATAGGCCAATTGCTGCAATTCTGTGCAACAGGTCACCTCTGGGTGCATGGACCCACCCCCATGGACCAACCTGCCTCATCCAGCACCTCGGACTACCGGACTGCTAAAATGGGAAGAACATGAAATAGCCCGCAGATGGAAGGAAAGAAGGAATTGCTAGAAAAGGAACTAAAATAATGGAGGAAAGCAATTTGTCAGATAAGAATTCAAAGTAATGGTTATAAGGATACTCAAACAGCTTAGTGAAAACTACAAACAACTTAATGATAATTTTAAGGAGCTGAATGAGAACTATACCAACATGAAAAAACTGGTTCAAACAATGAATAAGCATCAAGCCCTGCCCAGTGTGGTAAGATGGTTAGAGCATCAGACTGCACACCAAAGGGTCTTGGGTTCAATTTCCAGGCATGGGCATATACTTTGGTTGTAGGTTTGCTCCCCATCCACAGTTGGGGTGTGTGCAGGAGGCAACCAATCAATGTGTCTCTCTCACATTGATGTTTTTCTCTTTTCTTCTCCTTTCCACTCTCTCTGAAAAGCAACAGAAAAAAATAATCCTTGGGTGAGGATTAACAACAACAACAAAAAGAATCAAGTGGAAATGAAGAATGACAAGCTGAAATAAAAAACACCCTGGAAATATTCAACAGTAGACTAGAAGAAGTGGAGGACTGAGTCAATGAATTAGAAGACAAAATAGAAAAAAAAATCCAATTCTGAGCTGCAAATGGATAAAAACTTTAAAAAACAGGAGGAGAGTTTAAGGGAACTTTGTTACAACATGAAACATAACAATATCTGTACCATAGGAATACCAGAGGAGAAGAATCTAAGGAAGAAATAAAGAACCCGTTTGAAGAAATAATGGCAGAAAACTTCCCTGACCTGGTAAAGAAAAAAGTCCAGGAAACACAGAGAGTCCCGATCAAGATGAACCCAAAAAGACCACACCAAGACACATCATAATTAAAGTGGCAAACATTGCCCTGACCGGTTTGGCTCAGTGGATAGAGCGTCGGCCTGTGGACTGGAAGGTCCCGGGTTCGATTCCGGTCAAGGGCATGTACCTTAGTTGTGGGCACATACCCAGTGGGGAGTGTGCAGGAGGCAGCTGATTGATGTTTCTCTCTCATCGATGTTTCTAACTCTCTGTCTCTCTCCCTTCCTCTCTGTAAAAAATCAATAAAATATATATTTAAAAAAATGGCAAACATTAAAAACAAAGAAAAAATCTTAAAGGCTGCAAGGGAGAGACAGAAAGTTACCTACAAGGGAGCACCCGTTAGACCAGTGGTTCTCAACCTTCTGGCCCTTTAAATACAGTTCCTCATGTTGTGACCCAACCATAAAATTATTTTCGTTGCTACTTCATAACTGTAATGTTGCTACTGTTATGAATCTTAATGTAAATATCTGATATGCAGGATGGTCTTAGGCAACCCCTGTGAAAGGGTCGTTCGACCGCCAAAGGGGTCACGACCCACAGGTTGAGAACCACTGCGTTAGACTGTCAGGTGATTTCTCAATACAAACACTTATGGCCAGATGGGAGTGGCATGAAATATACAAAGTACTAAAAATCAAGGGACTGAATCCAAAACTACTCTACCCAGCAAGGCTATCATTCAAAATTAAAGGTCCTCCTGTGAAATTAGGAGCTTCACAGACCAAAAAAAAAAGGGGTGGGGGGAGACTTTATTTCCACCAAACCAGCAATATAAGAAATGCTACAGGGACAGATGTAAAAAGAAGAAATAGAGAGAGGAAGAGAAACACATGCATAAAGGATAAAAATGGTAACAAATAAGTACTTATCAATAATAACTTTAAATGTAAAATGCTTAAATGCTCCAATCAAAAGACATAGGGTAGCTGAGTAGAAAAGAAAACATGACCCATATATATGCTATCTACCAGAGACCCACCTCAGAACAAAAGACTCACACAGGATGAAAGTGAAGGGATGGAAAAATTGTTTTAATGCAAATTGAAATGGAAAAAAAAAATCCTAGGGTAGCAATACTCCGATCTGACAAAATAGACTTCAAAATGAAGTCCATAACAAGAAACAATGAAGGCCATTTCATAATACTAGATGGATTGATACAAGAGGATATAACTCTGGTAAACATATATGCCCCCAATACAGGAGCACCCAATTATATTAAAAAAAACTTCTAGAGTACATAAAGGAAGATATTTACAGCAATACAATCATAGTAGGGAACTTTAACACCTCACTGATGTCACTGGATAGATCTTTTAGACAAAAAAAAAAACAAAAGAAAACAAAAAAACATCAAAAAGGAAACTGCAACCCTAAATGACACATTAGAGCAAATCAATTTAAGACATTTATACAACACTTCACCCCAAAGCTGCAGAATATACATTTTTCTCAAGTGCACATGAAAAAGTCTCAGAGAGAGACCACATGTTAGGACACACACAAAAAAACTACAAGTTTAAGAGGACTGAAATCAAGTCAAGCATCTTCTCAGATCACAATGGAATGAAACTAGAGATCAACTACAATAAAAACATCCCCAAACATTCAAACACATGGAGGCTAAATAGTATGTTATTAAACAATGAATGGGTTACCAATGAAATGAAGAAAGAAATCTAAAATTTCCTGGAAACATAAAAATGAACACACAACTCCCCAAAACCTATGGGACACAGTGAAACCAATTCTGAGAGGGAAGTTCATAGCACTATAGGCCTACCTCAAAAAATAAGAAAAAAATGGTATTAAATATCTAACCCTACAACTTAAAGAACTAGAAAGAGAACAAGAAGGAAAACCCAGAGTAAGTAAAAAGAAGGAAATAATAAAGATCAGAACAGAAATAAATGAAATAGAGACTAGAAAAATAATACAAATGATCAATGAAACCAAGAGCTGGTTCTTTGAAAAGATAAACAAGATTGATGAACTTTTGTCTCTGGATCTGTTTTTGTTCATCAGTTTATATTGTTCATTATATTCCATAAATGAATGAGATCATGTGATATTTATCTTTCTCTGACTGGTTTATTTCACTTAGCATAATGCTCTCCAGTTCCATCCATGCAAATCTTGCCAAATTACCAGAAGGGAAATATTTCCATTGGAATGACTCAGGCTACTCCCCAAATATTTACACTTCCTTTCACACCCTTAACTCTGCAATGAAAAATTTGTGAATTTGGAGATATTCCAGAATCATATAAATCCCCCTATTTTTAATTCAAAATCAAACCTCATGAAAACATCAGGAACACCGTTTATAAATGTCAGAAGATAAAGATATTAAATAATAATTTAAAAACACACAAGATTGATGAACTTTTACCCAGACTCATCCAGAAACAGAGAGAGGACCCAAATAAATAAAATAAGAAACAAAATAGGTGAAATAACAATGACACCACAGAAATACAAAGGGTTGTAAGAAAGTACTATGAACAACTATATGCTAATAAGCTGGATAAGGTTAATGAAATGGGCAAATTCCTAGAAAAATACAATCATCCATAACTAAATCAGAAGAATCAGAAAACCTGAATAGGCCAATAACAACTAGTGAACTTTCCCAGCAAACAAAAGCCTTGGCCTGGATGGCTTCACAGGGGAGTTTTACCAAATATTCAAAAAAAAAAGAAAGAAAGTAGATCACCAACTTACACCATACTTAAGAATAAACTCAAAATGGATAAAATATTTAAATGTTAAGTCTTGAAACCATAAAAACCCTTGGAGAAAACAGTCAGCAAAATATCAGACATCTCACATAGCAAAATTTTCACTGATACAATATCTAGGGCAAAAGAAATAAAAAAAATAAACAAATGGGACTACATCAAAATGAAAAGCTTCTACACAGCTAAAGAAAACAGCATTAAAAAAAATGAAACTAGACCACCAACTTACATTATACACAAAAATAAACTCAACATGAATAAAGATCTTGCCCTAACCAGTTTGGCTCAGTGGATAGAGCGTCGGCCTGCAGACTCAAGGGTCCCAGGTTCGATTCCGGTCAAGGGCATGTACCTTGATTGCGGACACATCCCCAGTGGGAGTGTGCAGGAGATAGCTGATGGATGTTTCTCTCTCATCGATGTTTCTGGCTCTCTATCCCTCTCCCTTCCTCTCTGTAAAAAAAAACAAAAAACAAAAACCAAAAAAAACAAACAAAAAAAAACCCAATAAAATATATTTTAAAAAAATGAATAAAGGTCTTAAATGTAAGATGGGAAACCATAAAAATCCTAGAAGAAGCCATAGGCAGCAAAATAGCAGGCATTTGTTCAAACAATATCTTTACCAATATAGCTCCTAGGACAATGGAAACTAAGGAGAAAATGAACAAATGGACTACATCAAAATAAAAGCTTCTGCACAGCAAAAGAAACCATCAATAAACAACAAGAAAGCCCACTGCATGGCAGAACATATTTGCCAATGTTATCTCAGATAAGGGTTTAATCTCCAACATTTATAGGGAACTCATACAACTTAAAAAAAGGAAGATAAACAATCCAATCAAAAAATGGGCAAAGGACCTAAATAGATACTTTTTGAAGGAGGACATGCAGAAGGCCAAGAGACATATGAAAACATGCTCAAAGTCACTAATTATCTGAAAGATGCAAATCAAAATGACAATGAGATACCATCTCACACCTGGCAGAATGGCTATCATCAACAAATCAACAAATGACAAGTTCTGGCGAGGATGCAGAGAAAAAGGAACCCTCCTTCGATGCTGGTGGGAATGCAGACTGGTGCAGCCACTGTGGAAAACAGTATGGAGATTCCTCAAAAAACTAAAAATGGAACTCCCATTCGACCCAGTAATCCCACTTCTAAATATATCCCAAGAAAACAGAAACACCAATCAGAAAGGATATATGCACCCCTATGTTCATAGTAGCACAATTTACAACAGCTAAGATTTGGAAACAGCCTAAGTGCGTGCCTATTAGCAGATGAGTGGATTAAGAAACTGTGGTACATCTACATAATGGTATACTATGCTGCTGTAAAAAAGAAGGAATTCTTACCATTTGCAACAGCTTGGATGGAACTGGAGAGCATTATGCTAAGTGAAATAAGCCCATCAGATAAAGATAAATATCACATGATCTCACTCATTTGTGAAATATAATGAGCAACATAAACTGATGAACAAAAATAGACCCAGAGTCATAGAAACATCAAACAGACTGTCCAACCTATGAGGGAAGGCGGGGGGTGAGAAGGTAAGAGATCAACCAAAGGACTTGTTTGCAGGCATATGAGCATAACCAATGGACACAGACAGTCAGGGGGTGAGGGAATGTGCTGAGGGGTCAGAGCAGGCAGGGAAAGGTCAATGGGGGGAAAAAGAGACTTATGTAATACTTTGCTAGTAAACAGTAACGAGTTAAAAATGAAAATGGAACCCACTGTTTGGGAGAACATATTTGCCAATGATACATCTGATAAGAGGTTAATATCAAAAATATATAAAGTACTCAGACAACTCAACAATAGGAAGATAAACAACCCAATCAAAAATAGGCAGAAGACCTAAATAGACACTTGTTCAAAGAGGACATACAAATGGCCAAGATACATATGAAAAGATGCTCAAAGTCACTAATCATCATTAAAACAACAATGAGGTACCACATCATACATGCCAGAATGGCTACTATCAACAAACAACAAGTGCTAGTGAGGATGCGGAGAAAAACGAATCCTAGTACACTGCTGGTGGGAATGCAGACTGGTACAGCCACTATGGAAAACAATGTAGAGTTTCCTTAAAATAATAAATATGGAACTGCCATTTGATTCAGTGGCCCCACTTCTAGGAATATATCCTAAGAGGCCTAAAAACCAATCAGAAAGAATATATGCACCTCTATGTTTGTAGCAGTGTTACTTACAATAGCTAAGATCTGAAAACACTCCAAGTGCCCATCAGTAGATGAGTGGGTAAGAAAACATGGTTTCACATTTACACAATTGCACAATGTGCAGCTGTACAAAAGAAGGATCTCTTATCCTTTGAGACAGCATGGTGGGACCTGGACAGTATTCTGCTAAGTGAAAGAAGTCAGTCAGAGGAAGACAAGTATCACATGATCTCACTTACTAGTATATGTGGAATCTAATGAACAAAATAAACTGACAAGGTAGATCCAGAGTCATGGAAGCATGCAACAGACTGAGGATCCTCAGAGGGAATGGGTGGGGAAAGGGAAGAGATCCACCAAAGAACCTATATGCATATATGAATAACCCATGGACACAGACAATAGTGGGATGAAGGCCTGGAGAAGGATAGGGTGTGGGGAGGAAAGTGTCGATGGGTGAAGTAAAGGGGGAGACATCTGTAATACTTTCAACAATTAAGATAATTTATTTTTAAAAAGTGATAATATTGAAGTAAAATAATAGTTTCTATAGTTAGAATTTTTAAATTAGCTATAATCATATTAAGATAAATTAGTATTTAAACACACAAAGCAATATACAGATGATGTATGATAGAATTTTACACTTGAAACCTATATAATTTTATTAACCAATGTTACTCCAAGAAATTTAGTACAAAAGTTGAACATAAAAAAAGAAAAATTAGTATTTAATAGAAAATAAAAATATAAGCAAACCATCTAAGATCATACAATAAATTGACAACACAATGAATAATAAAAACAATGTTTCAAGCAAGGTACAACCTTTTAATTCCTTCAAAATTAAAATAATTGTCTGGAAGAAGTCATCATTTTTTATGATGAATATTAATTTCAGCAAGTGAAAAAAAACAAGACTTATATCATTTGAAATATTTGTTTTATTTATTTAAAGTTTTTCAAAGTGCTTCTTTCACATAGAAAATAAATCTTCCAGTACAACTCTTCCCAATATAGTTTATAAAATGCTAAAGAATGGGAAATATAAGTACCCAAGGCTTACTATCTCACTTCCTTACTGAAATAAACTTATTTGAAAAATCAAACAACCCACAAATATTTACTGAGTTGCATTGTGTGGTTAGTAGTAGTCCAGGTATCTTGGGAAATGCAAAAGAAGTTATGGCACATAAACAGATCATTAAGACAATACAGATATGCACAGTTTGGAGTATAGCTGAGGACATCTAAGCATGACACAGGGAGGTTGGACAGGATTATCAGTATCAGAATGGCCAGGCCAGAAGAAATGGCGAATATGACATTAAGCAGCAGAGGAATAGCAGGTGGCTGGCAATGGAGACAGATGAAAGGGAAGATTAGCCTGGCAGGGAAAAGAAAGCCTCCATGTAAACAGGACCACAGGACCAAAGACATAAACATGAGGAAAAACTTCAAGTGGTCAGTGTTGCTGAACCTGAGTGTTAGGCAGTGAACAGTAAGAAATGAAGCTGGATATGTAACATCATGGATGATTTGTATACACTGTCAAAAGAGTTTGTAATTTAGTCTATATATAATGGGAAGCTGTAGAAAGGTTTTGTAGCTGCTTGATTTAGTATTATTGACATCTTAAATAAATCTCTTCAGCAGTTTCAAAGAGTATGGGCTTGAAAGTGACAAAACTAGAGGCATATAGACTAGTAAGGAGACTGTTGTGATCATCTTGCAAGAATTGATATCCTATATAATAAAGAGGTAATATGCAAATTAACCCTCACACCCTCACAAGATGGCTGCCTGTGACCAGGCCAGCAGGGGGGTTAGTGAGAGATGACCAAATGACTGAACAAGCAGGCTGCATGGGGCAACCAAGCCAGCAGGGTGGTTAGTGAGAGACGACCAAACGACTGAACAAGCAGGCTGCATGGGGCGACCAGGCTGGCAGGGGGGGCAGTAAGGGGTGATCAGGCTGGCGGCAGGGGGGGCAGTTGGGGGCAACCTGGCCTGCAGCGGGGGGCAGTTAGGGGAAACCAGGCAGGCAGGCAGGTGAGCAATTAGGAGCCAGTGGTCCAGGATTGTGAGAGGGATGTCCGATTGCCAGTTTAGGATCAATCCCTGGGATCGGGCCTAAACTGGCAGTCGGACATCCCCTGAGGGGTCCCGGATTGGAGAGGGTGCAGGCTGGGCTGAGGGGACCCCCACCCCCGGTGCACGAATTTCATGCACTGGGCCTCTAGTAGTGGAGATAAAAGAGAAAGGAAAGTCAAGAGGCACTTAAGCATTAAACTGGTCAGAAACTGTGGCTGAGTAGATATAAAACTGTGGGAAAGAAAGATGACTAAACAGAATGTTTAGGTAGAGGAGCAATTTTGAGAGATAACACATTCAGTTTTCAAAATATTAGGATCATGGTGATGATGAGTGGTTGACAGATAGCTGGATATATGAATCCAGAGCACAAGGATGTAACAGTTGAAACAAAATAGTAGACAAATAGTGAATATTTAAAAGGATAAATGATTTGCCCTGGCTGGTGTTTCTCAATGGTTAGAGCATCAGCCCGTGCACCAAAGAGTCATGGGTTTGATTCTCAGTCAAGAGCACATACCTGGTTTCAGGTTCGATCCCCGATCCCCTGCCAGGTGGGTGTGGGAGGCAACCAATCGATATGTCTCTCTCACATTAATGTCTCTCTCTCTCTCTCTCTCTCTCTCTCTCTCTCTCTCTCTCTCCCTTCCCTCTCTTTTCCCTGCCCCCATGTCTTTCTCCCACACCCTCCCTTCCTTCCACTCTCTCTAAAAAAAAAAAAAATCAACGGAGCCCTGCCAGCATGGCTCAGTGGTTGAGCTTCAACTTGTGAACCAGGAGGTCACAGTTCAATTCCAAGTCAGGGCGCATGCCTGGGCCGTGGGCTCGATCCAGGAGGGGGCGTGCAGGAAGAAGTCAATCAATGATTCTCTTGCATCACTGATGTTTCTATTTCTGTCTCCCTCTCTGAAATTAATAAAAAATCAATGGAAAAAATATATCCTCAGGTGAGGATTTAAAAAAAAAGGATAAACGATTCAAGAATAGAAACCTGTTAAACAACAGCATTTAAAGGATGAGCCATGAAAAACAAATAAGCCCATGAAGGAAGCAGAGAAGAGATGTGAGAACCAGAATGCAACTGGGTTAGAGAAGACAAGTGTGCCAAGTTTTGACAGATGGCACCTTCTGATGAAGACCCATTGGATATACCAAACAGAAAGTTATTTGTGATCTTAGAGTTGTCAATGTATGTATTGTGGGGAACTGGAAAAATGAAAATATTACAGTGAGTTTCTTTTAGTAAGAGACGGATGTCTGAAAAGACCTTAGTATCTCCCTTGGCTTATACAGGGAGGAGGTAATGTCCTATCATCTAAGATAATATCCTATGAGGTGAAGCAAACAGAGAAACAGAAGTGTCTAAAATAAGCACCGTGCAGAGACTAGACAGAGAAGTCTGGCCCAGATATAGGATTACGTATGCTTTAAGACTAAGATCTTAGTCCAGTCTAATGAAATGTCTTTACTTGGGAGAAAAGCAGAATTTCAAATGAAGAACTGGTCATTGGAAAAAGAAAAAGCATTATTATTAGAAGTTGGAAGCAAAGGAACCACAAACAGGACTAGCAGTAGAGTTGACTTTTTTGTCATGTCTTGTTAGTTACTCAAGAAAGATTTCTTAGATACTACAGACTAAGGCCAGATCAATTCCCAGAGAATGTTCTGGGCTAGATTGTGCAAACAAGCTCAGGTGACTCCAATAAATGCAGTAGAGTTTGGGGATGAGGAGCCAGGGAAGCATAGGGAGGGATTAACAGGGAGAAACATGATTAAAGTGTTCAACCTGGCAGAAATATACAAGGACACTGTAACTAAATGCTAAAACACACAAAGAAGTGAAAGAAGTAAGTTATCCCAAGAAATAAAAAATAGACAAGCCAAGAAAGATTCATACTCAGAAGTAAAAAAAAAACAAAAAAAAAAACTGAGAACATCCATCCCTGGCACACACAAATTACTCCAAAAAGATTTGTTGAGCCCTGACTGGTTTGGCTCAGTGGATAGAGCATCGGCCTGTGGACTGAAGGGTCCCAGGTTCGATTCCGGTCAAGGGCATATACCTTGGTTGCAGGCACATCCCCAGTAGGGGGTGTTCAGGAGGCAGCTGATCGATGTTTCTCTCTCATCAATGTTTCTGACTCTCTATCCCTCTCCCTTCCTCTCTATAAAAAAACAAACAAACAAAAAACAATACAATATATTTTTAAAAAGATTTGTTGAATGTAGAAATAAAAGAACAAATTAGTGGAACAATAATAACTGAGGAGATTGGTAACAGTTATATTCTGTTGCACTTCAAATTAACATGGCTAAATAGTATCCATTCTTTTTATTTTTTTGGCGGGGGGGAGGCGGGGGGGAAGAGGAAGGGGTTGGGGAGTATGAAATGGATAGACCAGAAGGGAGGCTGGACACAAACCTAGTATTTACCAGCAGTTAGTAGAAAATAAAAACCATTTCAAATTTTTTTAAAAAATTAAAGAAATGGACTTAGGAAACAAGTTAATAGAGATAAAGGAAGGGCCCTTGGAGCTTGAGAGTGAAGCAGCTAATGGTAACATGCCTGGGGCAAGGAGTGGAGTGGGGGAAGGGAAAAGGGAAAGGCATGGGTATGCTCCTGGGAGGGAGAGCACCAATAGTATCCATTCTTCATCTAAAATCTCCACTCTTTAAACTGTGCATGAATCATCCCACACATACACCCAAATTTCTCGACAAGAAGTATTTTATAAAAGTAATAATTTTTCTCCTGGAAAATTAAATAGAATGAAAGCCATTGATGAAAAGCACTTGTAAACATTAAGAATTTGTTTTCCTCCACTCTTGCCTATTTCTCAATGTCCTCTCTCAGTAGGAAAGGCATTAATCTGTTCAGTTTTATCCAAAAGCTATGTTTTTACATTTAATTAAAGATATAACACATGCACTAAGCATACCTTCAAAAAAGGGCATACCTTAATAAACACAATGCAAAATGCTTTTATAACTTAGCAAGGTCAACCTATAAAAATAATAAATTAAAAGATAATTGAGTAACTGTTACAATAATCTGAGAAGATGGGAAGAAAAATCATGTCTGGAGTAAAAAATGATAGAAAAATAAATATAAGATGATGAGGTCATAAGGTATATCTTTAATTTAATAAAATGGTAAAAGAACTGGACTTTGAGTCAGAAGACAAGGGTTCTTATTCTGTGACTCACTTTGTAGCCTAGGAGAAAACATTTGATATTTTTGTGCTTGAGTTTCCCAGTTTTTGCTTCCATTATTTGCCTTCTTCATTTGCTATGCAGCAGCCATGAGATCTTTTAAAAACATAAATCAAACTTTATTACTTCCTGGCTTAAAACTCTCCAAACAGCCCTAACCGGTTTGGCTCAGTGGATAGAGCGTCAGCCTGTGGACTGAAGGGTCCCAGGTTCGATTCCGGTCAAGGGCATGTACCTTGGTTGAGGGCACATCCCCAGTAGGGGGTGTGCAAGAGGCAGCTGATCGATGTTTCTCTCTCATTGATGTTTCTAACTCTCTATCCCTCTTCCTTCCTCTCGGTAAAAAAATCAATAAAATATATATTTTTTAAAAAACCACTCTCCAATCATATCTTGTTAAAATCTAACCCATTCCCCATGACCTTCATTGCTATACCTGAACGGAATCCTGCCCACCTCTCTAAATTCATTCTTTCACTTCTCCCCTCATTCACTGTTCTTAGCTTGCTCTGTTCCTCATACCTACATAGCTCATATTTGATATTTGTCTCTGAGCCCCAGGTCCTCCTGTGGTTGGTTATGTCTTGTCATATACTTGTCAGCTCAAATGACACTCTTCAGAGATATCTTATTTGACTTTCCATAGAACAATAGCCACTGATCTCTATCATATAACTATGACGTTTCTTTGTAAAACTTACCACTACTAAAAAGTACATCTTTTTACTCTTTTTTAAAAATATATTTTTATTGATTTTAGAGAGGAAGGGATAGAGAAAGAGAGACAGAAACATCAATGATGAGAGAGAATCACTGATCGGCTGCCCCCTGCAGGACCCCGCTAGGGATCCAATTGTGACCTCCTGGTTCATAGGTCAACGCTCAACCACTGAGCCACGCCAGCCGGGCATCTTTTTACTCTTTATGTGTTTCTATATCATGTGATTCCCCTATAAAACATCTCCTTGCCACTAAAATCTCTGACTCTACAAGTTTTTGTTGGGGGAAGGGAAGAAGGAGGAAAGAAAAAACTGAATAAATAAAGTATTTGGGGGTAAAAGTGAGAAAAATGGGAAAATATATGAAAATAATTTCACAAGACATTATTTAGACATGACACTATGCTTTTATTTAAAAATCACATATTTGCAATGATGTACAGGAAATGCATATACTATTGTTTACAATTTCTTGATATTTCAGTGAGCCCTGACAGTGCAAATATTTTTGTGCATATGTGGGGGAGTGGGTGTGGATATATGTCTTAATTTTCATGCCTTATTTGGGTGAAACTAGGATGTAAGAAAACATAAGAGAGCACACTCAAGATGTCAGCATTCGCAAACCCATGTGCAACTCTCTAAATTACACTCCTCCAGCTGGCTTGGTTAATTTTGAAGTGGATGAGCTAACAGTGCCAGATCACACCCAAGCAGTATAAAACTATATAAGAACACAATAAAACAGTGATCAACAATAGATTATTTCTGTGGCATATGGCAGATACAGTCAAGCCAGCCTCAAATAAAACCTTTGCATTCTGTTTAAAAATCAGTGTCTAAATTATAATTTAGCATTCAAGGCACTCCTTATAAGTGGTAAGTAATTATTTCAAAGAGGAGGAAGGGAGGGTCAGGTAAAAGAGAAAAAGAAAACCCAGTTGTCATTGGGAAAGGAAGATAAACTACAATATGTGGGTGGGCAGTATATGTATAGCAATCTACCGGGGATAATATAAAATGCATAAAAGCATTCAACAGAAAGAGATGGCAATAAGTAGACTGATAAACATGAAAGAAAATAAATATGGAGACTACTGGAGGGGAAGAAGAGTAAAGAAGAAAGAAGAAAATACAAACACAATAAAAATTCCTGCCCCATACTATCTGGGTAAAAAAGCGTATTTTTTTCCCCCTGAAATGAAGACCAAATCACATGTTGCTAATTAAAGGGTTAAAAATATGTCCCTGAAATCCTGTCTACACCATTTCTAAGTAAAAATTCCCTCTCCAGACCATATTTTCCCCATTACCTCAATCCCCAACCATCTTCTGGGGAAGGGATGCTTCAGGACAAATTACTAGAGAGGGAAAGGGGAATGGGGGAATAGGTAAAAGAAGATAAAGGGAGGGGGGAGGTTAATGATGATGAAAAGAGACTTGAGTTGGGGTAGTAAATACAAAATACAATACACAGATGATGTATTGTAGAACTGTATACCTGAAACCTGTATAATTTTATTAACCAGTGTCATCCCGATAAATTCAATTAAAAAGAACAAATTGCTAGTCACTCCAAATTGATGGGATTAAAGCCTGCAAATGAAGAAGCTACAGTGCAGTCCACTTTTTACTTCAGAATATTCTATGTATGAACTGCATTTCAATGTGAACAAAACATTTCCGGTATCAAAAAATAAAATAAAAATGCATTCCCAGTATTGAGAACAGCTAGACACTAGTAATCAATAATAATTTTTTTTTCCAGGAGAGCAGGATCTTGACCGTTGATGGCAATGTCTACCCACATGTTTTCAAGTCAGGGTCTTACTGATGAATAGTTTCTAAATGACACAGAAATCTGAATAAAGTTAATTATTATCATATTGAAAACATTTCAAAATAATTTGTAATGGGAGTGATGTCACAAGATGACCAAGCCCATGTTTATCCACAGAAACACTGACTTAACAATGGTATATGGACCAAAATAATTTTATGAGAATTTCTGAAGCCAGTTAAGAACCTGCAGTGCCATAGGTGAGAACAGAAGCACCGAAACAAGTAAGAAGAACAACTTCACTTCACCTGCATCACCTCTCTACCAAATCAGCACAACTCTGCCAGGAGAGAATGCCTCCATCTGTGACTATTCCCTCAGGGAGAAGCTAAGAGTGGATCGTGCCTCCAAAGTTCTGGCTTTTTTGGAGACCTGCCTGAAGAACTGGCTTCTGTTTCACCTCACTTGGAGGACTGACAAATTTCAACTAGAATAAATCCAAAGATGTCCAATCAGAGATATATTTTAATTAAACTGTCACAAGTTAAAGACTAACATAACTTTGCAAGCAACAAGAGAAAATAGACTCATGCATGAGAACCTACATAAAACTATAAGTAAATTTCTCAGCAGAAAATTTGCAAGGCCTGGAGGGCCTTGCAAAGTTTAGTTATGGTTATAGTTAGTTGTAGTTGTAGTTAGTTGTAGTTTTATAGTTATAGTTGTTGTTATAGTTATAGTTATTGTTATAGTTGTTATAGTTGTTATAGTTGTTATAGTTAGTTATACAATGCATATAAAGAGCTTTAAAAAACTGCCAATCAAGAATACTACACCTGGCAAAGCTCTTCTTCAGAAATCAAGAAGAGATAAAGACATTCTCAGACAAATGAAAGCTGAAGCAATTCAACACCACTAGATCTGCCTTACAAGAAATGGTAAAGAGAATCTTTCAAATTGAAATAAAAGGCTGCTGAATAGCAATGCAAAAGTATGAAGATTGCTTGCAAGGGTACATGTATCAACAAATAGAGAACACTATAATACTGCAGTGGTTGTGTGTAAATCAGTTTTAATTTTGGTGTATAGGTTAAAGACAAACTATCAAATATAACTATACAAAACAAAATGAATATAGAAGGAGCATACCTCAACATAATAAAGGCCATATATGACAAACCCACAGCAAAGATCATATACAATGGTAGAAGACTGAAAGCTTTTCCTCTAAGATCAGGAACAAAACAAAGGTGCCCAATCTCACTACTAGAAGTCCTAGCTAGAGCAACTAGGCAACATAAAGAAATAAAAAGCATCTATATTGGAAATGAGGAAGTAAAATTGTCATTATTTATAGACAGCCTTATGTATAGAAAATCCTAAAGACCCAACCAAAAAATATTGTTGGAACTAAACAAATTCAGTAAAGTTGTAGAATATAAAATCAAAATACATAAACCAGAGGCATTTCCATACACTAACAATAAAACATCTGAAGAAAAATTAAAAAAAATATCATCCCTGCCTGGTTGGTGTGCTTCAGTGATTGAGCATTGACCTACAAACTAGGATGTCACGGTTCCGTTCCTGGTCAGGGCACATGCCAGGGTTGCAGGTTCAATCCTCAGTAAGGTCATGGAGGAGGCAGTTATACGGATTCAGTGGGAAAGGGTAATTAAACAAAAGTACATGCCTTGACAGTATATTAAAATACTAAGCAAACAGTTCTTTTATAGCTTTTCTGACTTCTATATCTTTACTAGAGGCCCGGTGCACAAAAATTTGTGCACTCGGGGGGCGGGGGAGGGGGAGTCCCCCAGCCCGGCCTGTGCCCTCTCGCAGTCTGGGACCCCTCGGGAGATAACGACCTGCTGGCTTAGGCCTGCTCCCGGGTGGCAGAGGGCAGGCCCAATCCCTAAGTGCAGCCCCTGGTCAGGCTCAGAGCAGGGCCGATTGGGGAGTTGGGGCGCCGCCCCGTCATGCACAGAGCAGGGCGGATCGGGAGGTTGCAATGCCACCCTCAGTCACGCTCAGGGTAGGGCCGATTGGGGGGTTGGGCC
>NW_005356635.1:1689732-1693009 GCF_000412655.1 Myotis brandtii
GTGAACGTTGGAGTCTGCAGCAAGCAAGCCTCGTGCTCGCTTCAGTGCCTGGCTGCCGGCCGCCATCTTGGCTGACAGTTAATTTGCATATACTCACTGATTAGCCAATGAAAAGGGTAGCAGTTGTACGCCAATTACCATGTTTCTCTTTTATTAGTGTAGATGATGTTCAACATTATGGAATCTACATATCTGAATCAGTCTCAGTCTATTAAATTTATTTAAGTATTCACATAGAATTTATTCACTCATTGTTATTGGTGTTTTTGTTTGTTCCTTTGTTTCATTAAGGACAGTAAAACTTGTTAGCTGGATCAGAGAATTGAGGACAATTTCCATAATTTTACCCTCATGACAAAGTCCTCATTGTACAATGGTACAACTACCAGTATAATATTGAGACAGAACCTTAAATTTCATGGAGAAAGATACAGGAATATCTGAGATTGCATAATATACAGAACAGGTAGTCAACTTTGTTCTGAATAATCTACAAAAAATTAGATTTGTGTTTTAAGTTTAAACCCTAATCTTATCAAAGATTAAATGTATCTAGTGGTCCAGTGGCTTATGATCTAAAAATCTTTCTTTAAACCACCTCAAATGAATAAATTCTCACAATTCGTGCATTGTTAGGATTGTCCAGTATTTTCATCTCAGATAAATAACCATATTTATTCATGCCAGTAGCTGTTACAAGCCTTTACCATTCTTCCTTAAATCACTTAACTGGACTCACCCACTCATTCTTAACAGAAGGCCTAGCTTCCTATTTCACAGAGATAATAGTAACCATTAGTCATAAACCACATCTCCTATATTATCCACATCTTCCTCAGTTTTCCTTCTTCCCTCTGACCTGGAGGATGCCTTGCCTTTCTTCTAAAGATAACACCTTTGTCAATATTCTTTCTTTCATTTTTCTCTCCCTTCTTTTCTTTCTTCTTGCTGTGTTCCTTCAATAAATGTTTTTCAAGTGCCTTCTAGTGTCAGGATACTCTAAACCTGGAGACACAGTATTAAACAAGACAGATATGTTTCTCTCCTCATTGATTTTTCATTCTATCCTGTCTCCTTCAAGGCCTTTTTAATGTTCACCTCCTTTTTTATCTTCAATATATCTTCTCTCATTGGCTTGTTTCAGCTTACAAATATGTTTAACTCATCCTCTTACTTAAAATGCATCTGCATTTTTCTGACCTCGAAGGCATGTGTCTCCCCCCCTTATTGCTCCAGTTCTAGAACCAGCTGCAGATTCTGTTTTTACTTTCACTACCATTTTTATGCCTCACTGCACAGCAAGTTTACTTTGTTCTCTATATTCTAGTGAAACATTATTTAATCTCAACCTTTGACATAGTTTTCTTCCTTTGAATTCTCATGAATTCTAGGAGGGAATGCAGTTTATTCTCTTGACCACACTTTTTGCTGCTACTTCTTTCTCCACCTGCGCCTTTACATTCCCCAAGATTCCTACTCATTCTACAACTGCTACCTTCCTTTCTCATTTTACCCATTTGCCCTTGAACATTCTTTCCACATCCGTACTTTCAACTCCTACCTATGTACTAATGACCCGAAAATTCTGAATATGCAGACCCTTCTGAATTCCTTATCTACATTCTCAAGTACCTAAAGACATTCTCACTTAAATGCCCACCAGCAGCATGTGCTAAGGAGATGGTACTTGTTGCCACAGAGTAGCATAGAGAAAAATATTATTAGCTGCAGTAATAGAAAAGCTCTGTGGTTAAACGTTCTGTGGTTTCTATCTCACATAAGATCCAGTTGGCGGTGGTGATGGCAGTGTGGTGTGAGGGTGGAGGTGGAAGTGTTTCTGGGACCAAGCTTTGTAAAGACTCTAGTTTTTTGTTTTTTTGTTTTTTTCATTATTTGGCTTCTAAAGTCATCCAGGAGGGTTTCATCCAGCCAACAAATAGAAAAAGAATCCAGTGGATGGTGTGCACCAATTCTGAGGGTGGTATACTTTACTTTACCCATATTCCATGGAACAGAATGAAGTCATATGGTCCCATATAGATGGAAAGGGGCTGGGAAAGTTAGACCATGACTGAGCAGCCTCTTCACAGAAACCCCTGCACCATCAAGGGCAACGGAATCTTCAATAAACAGCTGGAATTCTCTGACACAGAAATCAGGACAGGTTTTGGCAGGCACAGACTTTTGCCTTTAGTCTGTTGAGTAAGGGCTGAGAAGTATGAAAGTGGAGACTATCAGGTTATTTCTCTTTCTGGAAATACAATCATAGGATACAGTTATGAAATTAATGTTCATGGTGTTATCATCATAACTATCTAGCATATATTAATAATAAAGACAGAGCAAAGGGGAGGCCAGACATTATAAGCATGTTCATCTGGGCAGCTTCACCAGGAAGCTGCCACCTCATACTCCCCAGGGAAGCACTAGTCCATCCCTGTAGGTCACTGGGGGAAGGGATTAAACAAAAGGGAAATGCTTGCATGTACAGTGAAGTCGGGTTGACGTAGGGAAGGTACTTGCCTGTCAGTCTAGCCTGGGGAACCATGGATTGGCTAGGGGTAGTGGAGCCACTACAAGCACACAAAATCTTGAAAGGTTAAAATTTGCAGTCACTGGCTCTTGCTTGTTCACTCTTGGACTAGTGTTTCTCACTTACTCCCTTGCTCTGTCTTCTCTCCATAGCTATGTGGACCCCACACTCAATGGACTGCAACTGGGAACACAAGCTAAGCTAGCCAGATGCTAGTCTGGACTGGACTTAATATGAACAGAACCTCCGGGCAGTGGCCATAATTCTGACTCTGCTGAAGACAAGATTGTGTTTTTTTCCATGGTGACATGGAGGGAGATAGGACCTGGGAAGGTAACCCCTTAATTTTACATCATCGATAAAGTTTCCCACAATATCTCATTCTCCGTGGGGGCCTCAGAATATTCTTTCCCCAAGAACTTCACTTCCACCAGTAACAGGTAGGAACACAGAGGGCACCCCTCCAATAACAATAGAACTACTAAAGGAAAGAAAACGCTTGGAAAGCAATTAGTTTCTCTGCCTTCTATCTTTATTTCTTTTTCTCCAAACTTCACATAATCACCAGAATGTCATATTTTTTTGTTGTTGTTTTGTTTTTCATTCCTATTTTTCTTCTTTAAATTAATGAAGTTAGTTTTCTGGTAATTTAAGATCAAACCCAGTTAATCATTTTATTCGCTGCATTAAAACATGCAACAATTTCTCCAATACTAAGATAAAGTACATATTTTTATATTATAT
>NW_005356635.1:1693137-1700956 GCF_000412655.1 Myotis brandtii
CTCGCCTGCCTGCCTGCCTCATTGCCCCTAACTGCTTCTGCCTGCCAGCCTGATCACCCCCTAACCACTCCCCTGCCAGCCTGATCGATGCCTAACTTCTCCCCTGCCAGCCCGATTGCCCCAAACTGCCCTCCTCTGCTGGCCCGGTCACCCCTAACTACCCTCCCCTGCAGGCCTGATCACCCACAACTGCCCTCCCCTGCTGAGCAGCTTGTAGTGGCCATCTTAGACCACATGGGGGCAGCCATCTTGTGTGTTGGAGTGATGGTCAATTTGCATATTACCTCTTTATTATATAGGACTAGAGGCCCGGTGCATGAAATTCGTGCAGGGGGGGCCCTCAGCCCGACCTGCACCCTCTCTAATCTGGGAGCCCTCAGGGGATGTCCTATTGATGGCTTGGGCCCACTCCCCGTGGTTCTCTGCTCTCTGTGGGGCCTGCCTGCTCTACACTGCAGCAATGAGCAAGCAGGCCCTGCTGGGTGCTGCCTGCAGGCCACGCTTGCCTGCTTGCAGGTTGCCAGGGCAATGCCTGCTGGGCTCACATTGCCGGGGTGATGCCGCCAGTGTCCTGCCCCAGCCACTATGGGCGTCACTATCTTTGTCATGGAGTGATGGTTAATTTGCATATTACTCTTTTATTAGGTAAGGTTACTAGGGGCCCAGTGCACAAATTTATGCACGTTGGAAGGAACTGGGCTGCAAGGCTGTGGTGGGCACAGGGGCAGGTCTCAAGGTCTCAACCCATCCTCTGTGCCCCTGCCCAGCCCCTCCTGCTATAGCCCCCGGTCCTCTGTCTGCTGGAAACCCTGCTCCTGCTGTTGCTGCTCCATGTACTGATGGTGCCAGCCCCACTCTCACCTTCTGACAGTGTGGAGCGATTGGGACTGGCACCAGCAGTGGGTGCAAGCAGGGCCAGAGCCGTCAGGGGGTATAAGCAGTGGCTGCTGCCCCAATTGCCCCTCAGGGGCAGAGGGAGGTGGAGAAGCCCTCAGGGGCAATCAGGGTTGGCAGCTGCTGCTCACACCTGCTGATGGCACTGAGTTATCTGGACTGGCACCAGGCACCAGCAGCGAGTGGGAGCAGGGACGGCACCGGCAGCAGGTGTGAGAGCCGGGCAGGACCACCATGCGCAGGAGCAAAGAATTTTCAGTAACCACCAGAGGTTCACCCCGATGACAGTGACCGGAGCCCCGCCTTGGTTTGGTGCTCTCGCTCACCTGTTCCACCATCCCACCACAGCCGACACCCACCATGTTCCACACATGCCCCCTGGTGGTCAGTGCACATCATAGTGACTGGTTGTTCGGTTGTTCCAGTTGTTCCGCTGTTCAGTCTATTTGCATATTAGCCTTTTATTATATAGGATTATATTATAATAGAGGCCTGGTACATGAAATTCGTGAATGGAGCAGGGTTCCCTCAGCCCAGCCTGCACCCTCTCCAATCTGGGACTCCTCAGGGGATGTCCGACTGCCTCTCGCAATCCAGCACCGCTGGCTCCTAACTACTCGCCTGCCTGCCTGCCTAATCACCCCTAACCCCTCTGCCTGCCTGCCTGATCGCCCCTAACCACCTCTGCCTGCCTGCCTGATTGCCCCTAACTGCCTCTACCTTGCCCTGCACCTGGGACCCAGGATTCCCTCCTCCAGCCGGTCGCAGGCACCCAGGACCCAGGTTTCCCTCTCTCTGGCTGGCTGCAGACACTCAGGACCCGGGCCAGCTTCCCCCCGGGCCAGCCGCAGTCACAGGGGACTGTGGGCAGACGGCTTCACCCAGGCCACAGCCACAGGCACCCAGGACCACAGGGCGTGCGGCTTGTCCCTCTCCCAGGCTGCAGCCCCAACCACTGGCACCTGGGATCGTGGGGTGGGCAGCTTGTCCCTCTCCTGGGCCGCAGGCGCAGACACGGCCCCTGGTGCCTGGGACCATGGGGCAGGCGGCTTGTCCCTCTCCAAGGCCGCAGCCTGTCTGGTCACCATTCCTCTCTCATGAGCTCATTTGTGCCTGGCTGGTCCCCATTCCTCTCTCGTGAGCTCATTTGTGCCTGGAGCGTCGGCCTACGGACTGAAAGGTCCCAGGTTCGATTAGCCTTTATGGCATGAAGGCGTGAGGGGCGTGATGACCATTTACATATTAGCTCTTTATTATAAAGGATTAGCATTATGATAGGACTTCAGCCAGCCTTACTTGTCTGCCACTGAGCTTGCTTGTCTCCCATTAATTCAGCATCACTCTAGCCTCTTTGAGGTCTGAAGAAGCTAGGAACAAAGAGAATGCTGGAAATATACTTCTCCCTGTGGCTCTGAGCTTGAATACCATGAAAAGCCTCACAGAAGATTTGAAAAGTAAAAATAAAAAGATGGCATTATCCCCAGATATTAGAAGTAGATGCTTGGTTGGTCAATAGATTTGAAGCACCTTCTGAATGGGCTCATGAAAATCACCTCGTAGATGTTCTGCCCTGAGATACCTAATTTTATCTTTCAACAAGTATAGGCATCTAATTCCCTGTTGAGCATTTTGAACTTGCAATATGTAGAGTGGCTGAGGTTTTCCTGAACAAACTGTCAGATATACACACCAATATAATATAATGCTCCCTAAGTAAATACACGCATCCTATGCTCCAGCCAAAGCAAAATTCTTGCCATGATCAAAATCCAATCCATTGCTTTGATACATGCTGCTCTCTTCAAATGCCATGCCTTTTCCTTGACTTTTCTGCCTGAAAAATATTCTTGTTCATCTTTCAAATTTAAATATCACCTTCTAACTGAGGCTTTTCCTAATTCCCCAAATTATTGACACCCTCTTCTTGGGGAGCCCATAGCATCCTACTCATACATCTTACATGGTAGTTATAACATCATTTACATGCCCTCACATTGTCAAGGGGAAGAAATCATGTTTTATTACACTTTGTGGCCTCAGTTCCTAATACAAAGATTGTCATATTGTCAGCATTCAATAACATGTGTAAGACAAATAGTCCATTTTGAAATAAAATGTCATTAATATAAATGAACATTTTCTTCACAGCATACTCTCAAAATCAGGAAAGTAAGCCTGAGTGTTAGGAGTGCACCTAAGGCTAATTGAAGCATCCCAGCAGTCCCTCTCTCCAGAAGGATGTACGGACGTGAACATGAAGAGACAGATACCAAAGGATGGGAAGGAGCATACATTATCCTGCCTCTCCCTTGCCTTTCCCCTCTCAATCTCTTTATCAGTCACACATTTAGTCACTCCATATAATGGTATCCTAGGAAGCAGGTTTTATCCCAATTTCTAATGCGGACATCCTCACACATTTCTCGTCCTGACAATCTGCTGTAGAGGAGAGGGCTCCTCAGTGTTGTCACGTCTATGGTGCAGTGTGGCTGACCTTCCTGCAGGAGCTGCCCTGGTTGCCCAGAGGAGTGGCACCACCTGCTGTCGCAGCAGCAGCCTGAGCGCAGTGGAACATGCTCCTGTCACAATGGTCAGGCAGCCGCTCCACAGCCCCAGCTGTGACATCAGTCTTCCTTCATTAACACTGGGTCAAAATGACTCTGGTAGTTAAAATGGCTCCTCTTTAATTAAATTCATGCCAGCTTCTGGGTCTTACCCTGTCCCAGGAATTTCCAGTCTGCTACTTAAGGCAGTCAGAGAAAATAATAATCTTATTAGATCTTTTGCTTGGGTATTCATTTTCATGAACAGCTTCATTCAAGTCCAGTGCTATTAAACACAAGTTACTGACAACCACACATTCAGTAAATATAGCATTTATTGGGTATACTTGGTCAGGGTTGTCCTGGGGACTAGAGTAGACAGATAAAATAAGATAAGCATGTTCCTTGCCCTCTTGCAGCTTCCAGTCTGGGTTTATTGGGGGTGGAGAAAAAAATAAACATAAAACAAGTGTGCAATATACTATAAGAGTAAGTGCTGTAAACAAAACAGGGTATAGAGGGCTGGTGGGAGAAGACAGGACACACTCTTAGCTGGTCTGGTTAAACAACTCCATTGTAATGAGGAGTCTTCTGTGTCTAGATCTAAATTTAAAGTGAGGGAATAAGCCATGAAAGTGTCTATGGGAAAGCATCTCAGGCAGTGAGAATCAGCAGATCCTAGGGCAATGGAGACTGGAGCATTCAAATAACAGCAAGAGGGTCAGTGTGCCTTCGTCTGAGAGGTAGAGGTGACCTGGAAAGGTGGGCACAGGCCAAATCAATTAGAGACTTGTAACTGGAGTGGAGACTTCAGTGAAGGTCAAAATTACTATGACACATGACAGGACTTTAATTAGGGCCATGCTCAATGTTCCTTATTCCTCTTGAGGGGTGAAAATAAATTAGTCAATCTAAAATGAGTAAAACCATAAAAGTTATTCCTGGTACCAATTGTTCTGTTATTTGTTAGCCTATGTATTTTCTAAAAGAAATAACCTTGTTGAAACATCTAATTTATTTACAACCAAAGGACTTTGCATAAACTGAAGTTAAATGGGTGTGAATGTTTTTCCAAAGTTGAGGGAAATTACTTCTTGGCCTGAAAGAGGTGGGGAAGATTTTGCCAATGTCCTTGTGAAATCCTTTTAATTTCTTGGGAATGCTATCATGTCTTCAGACTTACTAGGAGAATAAGCTTTTGAGACGGTCTATCATTTTACATATGAAAACATTGTACTTTTGCAAAAGTCACCCAGGTGGCATATCCAGTCAGATTTTAATGACAGCTCAGTGTATAGAATTGGCTTTGGAGGTAGATACACCCAGACTCACAATCCATTCATAACCTTTCTTCATAGTGATTTAAAGTGTACATCACATGCACGTTACACAATATTTCTGGCTTTTAGTACTAGTTGTTATATCTCATAAAACTGCTGAAAAAAATATTGCTATATTTCTCTGCAGAATATTCCCTATAACATATTTTATTTCCTCCATTCACTTTCTCCTTCTCTTCCAACATCACTTAAAGGCTAAATCAGTCTAAAAAGAGCCCTCCTTTCTGCCCAACCATAACTACCTTCAAACTGGTATGGGCTTCTGATGTAACCAGGAACTGTGCCACATCAATGATACAACAAAGAGGCCCTTCTGGCTCTCTGAGCAGCACCATGGCAGTGGGCAAGAACAAGCACCTTATGAAAGGCAGCAAAAAGGGAGCCAAAAAGAAAGTGGTTGATCCACTTTCTAAGAAAGATTGGGCCGAAACCGGTTTGGCTCAGTGGATAGAGCGTCGGCCTACGGACTGAAAGGTCCCAGGTTCGATTCCGGTCAAGGGCATGTACCTGGGTTGCGGGCACATCCCCAGTGGGAGATGTGCAGGAGGCAGCTGATCGATGTTTCTCTCTCATTGATGTTTCTAACTCTCTATCTCTCTCCCTTCCTCTCTGTAAAAAATCAATAAAATATATTTTTAAAAAAAAAGATTGGTATAATGTGAAAGCACCAGCTATGTTCAATATAAGAAATATTGGAAAAACACTAGTCACCAGAACTCAAGGAACCAAAATTGCATCTAAAGGATCATGTTTTTGACCTGAGCCTAGCTGATCTGCAGAATGATGGAGTTGCATTTAGAAAATTCAACCTAATTACAGCCTAATTTTGGCTGTTCAGGGAAAAAACTGCCTGACTAATTTCCATGCCATGGATCTTACCCGTGACAAAATGTGCTCCATGGTCAAGAAGTGGAGACCATGATTGAAGCTCATGTTGATATCAAGGCTACCAATGGTTATTTGCTTTGTCTGTTCTGTGTTGATTTTACTAAAAAGTGCAACAATCAGGTTCGGAAGACCTCTTATGCTCACCATCAGCAGGTCCACCAAATCCAGAAGAAGATGATGGAAATCATGACCGAGAGGTACGGACAAATGACTTGAAAGAAGTGGTCAATAAATTGATTCCAGACAGCATTGGAAAAGACATAGAAAAGGCTTGCCAATCTATTTGTCTGCTCCATGCTGTCTTCGTTAGAAAAGTAAAAATGCTGAAGAAGCCCAAGTTTGAATTGGGAGAACTCATGGAGCTGGTGAGGGTAGCAGCTCTGGAAAAGCTACTGGGGGTGAGACAGGCGCTAAAGCTGAACGGGCTGATGGATATGAGCCCCCAGTCCAAGAATCTGTTTAAAATCCAGACATTTAATGGTGACAAATAAAAAATCTTATTTGTGTTATTTTATTTCTGATTATTTAAAAAATAATCTTACAGCTTGGTGAATTATGTTCTGAATTGATAATAATGTGAACTTTTCTGTCCTGTTATGTGGATTTTATCTATTTACCTAAGTAGCTGAGAAATGATAGTGATTATTTTAAGCTGTAGTTATCTGGATGTTTTAGAGATGGTCAATAAAATAAATCCGTTTCTTAAAAAAAAAAAAAAGATACAACAAAGCAATGAATCATAAACCTAGCAGGCAGGACTTCAATACCTATTTTGGGCCCTTCTATTTTACCTCACAGACCCACATGCTGCCACACTTCGAAATATGTTTGTACACATGCAAATTTATCCCTATTGATGGATCAGCCACTTACTCTCAAAATATGGTATATGAGTGTTGTCTAGTTCCAGGATCCATGGTAGCAGTTTGTAACTTAAGGAAGAAAATATAGAGTAGCATCAAGCAGGTATTTGCTCTGGCTTCTTATGGGATAAGACTCACTGTGACTTTGGCCACGCTTTGAGCTTCTGAGCTCCCAAGGAAGCATCTTTAACCAAAAGCAAAACAAAAAGCAACAACAAACTTGCTAAATGTGAAGGAAAATTATTGGTTTTGTTATTCCAGAATCCAAGAGTCATTAGGACCTGAGGTAAACCCAGGGTTTACCACCTGGCAATTTTGTTCATTTGTTCCAAATTCATTGTCACTATTCCATAAAAATGACCTAATCTATGCAGGAAATAGACCTATCTGCCTCTTCTGTCATGAACTGTCCCAGGAAACCAGAGCCTCAGCCATTGGCTAGGCTACATAGTAATTTTTGGCATTCCTCCAAGGTCTATTCTTGCCACAAACTCATATTATAAATCATTTTCATTTTTTTAACTCAAAATTCATATATAAAAATTTTAAGTGTTAGAACTGCATGTAGACACTAGAAATTTTTTAACAACCTCAATGTACAAAACCCATTTGCCCTCTCCATGGCTTTAGGTGCTCTTCCTTCTGAACAGGCATGCTCAGGGGAAATTGATGGGGGGAGAGGGGTGCAAAAGTTGGTTTATAGTTGTTTGCATTGAAAATAATACAATAGTTAATAAATAATAATACAAAAATAAATTCTGTGTTTCACACACATACTCACAACTGTAAACCTACTTTTACCCCACTCTGTATTTGAGAGTCAGATTTCCTGGACTTCAAAGGACTCCACATAGAATGCTGGAGGTATTGAGGAATTTATTTTCCTGCTTTTGCCATCTGGGTTCTAAGAAGCTAGCAGATTCACTGGAGCTATACTAAAGAAAACCGATCAGAGGAGAGAATTAGAGATCCCTGTGATATCATTGAGGAAAAGAAAACGTAACCTTTTTCACTGACTTTATCGTCTTCCTGCTGGGGTCTGCAAATTCCAACGAGTGGCACACGCGTGAAAGCTCTCCTTTTGTAGCTTCCCAACTCTATTTTGATTTAAGTCTCTGTTACAGTAATAAGTCTAGTGAGTATAAGATAGTATAATCAAATTTCATTTCTTTATTAGAATGAATTTTAAACTTTACTTAGAAGTGAAACTTAACTTGTGTGTGTGTGTGTGTGTGTGTGTGTGTGTGTGTGTGTGTGTGAGACCCTGATAAGTAACTTGTAACGCCCTGCA